>NC_089754.1:34079883-34107383 GCF_040412425.1 Macrobrachium rosenbergii | reverse complement strand
TTTTTTCACGGAGTGAGCTCGGACTTGGGAATGAAAGGGATAAAGGAGAGAAGCAAGGTAATATTGTTTTGATGGCTTGTACGGGTTACAAAAAGTTTACTTATACTGTATATAAAATAAAAGGAAAAAATGGGTCTAGTATGTTCGCGTCACTTATCCCAAAGGGAATACTTAAGTTACCAGACAGCTTTATGAGGGAGTGCCATTCCGTTTCATCAGGAATTCATTTATTATAAGTGTGAAATCGCCCCTTTCCCCAACCTCCCTCCTCCTCCCTCCTCCTCCTCCTCCTCCTCCTCCTCCTCCCTTGTATATCCTCTACAAGTATTCATTCAGCTGTTTAGAAACTTTTTATATAGGGCAGAAGTTTCCATGTCTGGCTGTCGGTTTGTCTCTCTGTCTGTCTGTCTCTGTTGAAAGGGGAAACTTGTTCTTAAGTTCGATGGATCGAACGCAACTCTGCTGGCGGTGATCAGAGGCTTCATTGGATTATCTTCATTTCATATGCATCAATCAACCTCGTCTTGTGGTCGATGGTAGTTTGGCTTTGCCGAATGACTTGGGACTCAAACTATACACAGCCTTGTTTGTGTATTATTAGTTGGCAGTTATGTATATTATTATTATTATTATTATTATTATTATTATTATTATTATTATTATTATTATTATTATTATTATTACGGGCTTAAAGGTCAACAATATCAAAGCGCTTACCATACTCAACATTCCTCCCGATTCACAGCTGCTATCGGGGATGAGGTCGCCAGCCCACCCTTCTTCGACCCCGTCTGTGACCCATTACAGGTGACCAAGTGTCTGAGACAGTTATTCCTCTCTCTTATTAGTGAGGGAAGGGCTCTACCACAATGTCATGTGACTCCCCACCCCCACCCCCTCAGAAAACAAGTAAAATGTAAACTAAACTTTTAATGCAGTAGGTGAGAAGTATAAGAATTTTAATGGTATTTAAAGATTAGTGGTGTTACAGAGACGAGACTAATATATATATATATATATATATATATATATATATATATATATATATATATATATATATATATATATATATATATATATCAGTTGATATGTTCCAATTTTAGATTTATTTTAGTTTTAATTTTCTTATCAGGTTGGTTTTTAATTTTCAGTCTTTATCGCAAGACAAGTACGTCCAATTAATTACCGGAAAACAATTATTCCTCATTTTACATTATCAATTCATTTTCCCTCACAAGAGCCGTCAATTCATTTGGTTGAATAAAATGCGAAAAAAACATTATTTCCTGTCGGAATCAGACTAGCATAAATGAGCCTTATTGCCCGAGTGAGCAATTAGAAAAAATATAGTATTACGTAGAGGCTTTGCTAAGAGTTAATCCCCAAAAACATTCGTGAGCTGTATTTGATGAAGCCCCAGTTTAGGCGTGAGAATGGGAATAATATACTCTCATTACCATTATGAATATGATTGTTATTATTATTAATACTTACAACAGTTTGTAATATGATGAATGGTTCCAATATTTTATAATCTGAGAATGGAATCAAGATTGAAATCCACAGTAGTTTTGCTCTGGATTATTATTATTATTATTATTATTATTATTATTATTATTATTATTATTATTATTCATAAAAATCTCATAATAGCATGAGTCATTTAAGTGGTGAAGAAACCCACAATGGTGTACGTGTAAATATATATTATATATTTACACCTACACTGTAGGGGATTTCTTCACCATTATTATTATTATTATTATTATTATTATTATTATTATTATTATTATTATTATTATTATTAGAATGTAGGTTAAAATCCAAATTTATCTTAGTTATTTTTCTTAAGCGAGGAACAAGTGACCTACAAATGACTGACAAGTCTGGGTGATTGTTCATATCAGCTGAGATTGTTTAGACGACTCGGGGAAAATGATCAAAGATAAGTTTACGAGACGATATATATATATATATATATATATATATATATGTATGTATGTATGTATGTATGTATGTATGTATGTATGTATGTATACACACACACTATATACGTACACACACGTAAGGAGATTTTAGTGCAGCTATCTGTAATGCCTAGGTTAGAAGGTCTCGACATTGGAAGGCACTAGCCAGTTCTCTTAAAGGTTACGTGCAAATAAAACTCTCTCTCTCTCTCTCTCTCTCTCTCTCTCTCTCTCTCTCTCTCTCTCTCTCTCTCTCTCTCTCTCTCAGTGCCCATTATCACTTAACTCTTCCCCCTTCAGCCCATCGTTTCTTTTCTTAATTTCTTTTTGCACTGCCTGATTTTTATGTCTTCTCTTTTGCTCCCCCTTTTTGGCCAGATTACTTCGGAACGATTTTCTCTCTCTCTCTCTCTCTCTCTCTCTCTCTCTCTCTCTCTCTCTCTCTCTCTCTCTCTCTCTCTCTCTCTCTCTCTCTCTCTTTCCTTCCCAAGTTTTCTTTCTACTAGAAGTATTGTCTTAAACTGCAAAATTAATCTTCCATTTCTGTTTTTGAGAAGTATAATGACCTCTCTCTCTCTCTCTCTCTCTCTCTCTCTCTCTCTCTCTCTCTCTCTCTCTCTCTCTCTCTCTCTCTCATGAATATTCAGCAAATGGATGGTATGAGTGTTTGTGAGGATTGCATTTGTCTGGCCTAATTGAATTTGGCTGTTCCTTAACCACAACGGAGTCGGAATTTTTACTCCCAAGGGGAAGTGCGCTATTTCATTTGGTCTTTTCTTTTCCTCTCTCTCTCTCTCTCTCTCTCTCTCTCTCTCTCTCTCTCTCTCTCTCTCTCTCTCTCTCTCTGTGTGTGTGTGTGTGTTGTGTGTGATTGATGAGAATTTTTGACAAAACATTATCTTTCCTGAGTTTCCTCCTGTCTTCAGACTACCATTCTGAGTGATGTTCCAGAGAACGTAATTATTTTGAGTATTCCATTGTGTTTAGGTGTTTGTTTATATGTAAATTTATATTTACATGATTCAGTTCATAAATTCGTGGAACCTTTTTATCCTGATCTAATGTGTATTAGTTGTTAGATTAGCATATGTGAAGTTAGAACGAAGTTGTGATGAAAAAGTTACTGTAGATGAAAAGATGAAAAAGTTGCTGTAGATGGAAAGACAAGAAAGTTACTGTTTGGAAAGACGTCTTTACTGTATTCTGGTGGAAAGACGAAAAGTTACTGTAGAGGGAAATATGAAAAAGTTACTGTAGATGGAAAGACCAGAAAGTTACTGTAGTTGGAAAGACGAGAAGGTTACTGTAGGTGGAAAGACGAAAAAAGTTACTGTAGAGGGAAAGATGAAAAAGTTGTTAGATGGAAAGACAGAAAGTTACTGTAGTTGGAAAGACAGAAGGTTACTGTAGGTGGAAAACGAAAAAGTTACTGTAGATGAAAAGATGAAAAAGTTGCTGTAGATGGAAAGACGAGAAAGTTACTGTAGTTGGAAAGACGAGAAGGTTACTGTAGGTGGAAAGACGAAAAAGTTACTGTAGAGGGAAAGATGAAAAAGTTACGGTAGATGGAAAGACGAGAAAGTTACTGTAGTTGGAAAGACGAGAAGGTTACTGTAGGTGGAAAGACGAAAAAGGTACTGTAGATGGAAAGATAAAAAAGTTACTGTAGATGGAAAGACGAGAAAGTTACTATAGGTGGAAAGATGAAAAAGTTGCTGTAGATGGAAAGGTGGAAAAATTACTGTACTGTAGATGGAAAGGTGAAAAGTTACTGTAGATGAAAAGATGAAAAAGTTACTGTAGATGGACAGATGCAAAAGTTACTGTAGATGGAAAGATGAAAAATTTACTGTAGAGGAAAGATGAAGAAGTTACTGTAGGTGGAAAGATGTAAAAGTTACTGTAGATGGAAAGATGAAAAACTTATTGTAGATGGAATAGATAGAAAGATAAGAAAGTTACCGCAGAAGGAAAGATGAGAAAGTTACTGTAGAGGGCAAGATGACAAGTTCCTGTCGATGGAAAGATGAAAAAGTTACTGTAGATGAGAAACTTACTGTAGATGAAAAGATGAGAAAGTTGCTGTAGATGGAAAGATGAGTCATTGTTTTTAAGTGTTTAGTAATTAGGGAAAATGAATGTATGATTCATTAGCGTTGAGAATATATATATATATATATATATATATATATATATATATATATATATATATATATATATATATATATATATGTATATATATATATGTATGTATGTATGTATGTATATATATATATGTATATTAAGCAACCAGGTTCTCTGAAATTTACCTGTATAAGGGTTTCATCATTGATTTAGATTGTTTGATTGATTTGTGGTTACTAAAACTGGCGTCATAACATCTAGGCTAATATCATTACTTCCTAATGATATTAGATAGTAAACCAAAAATAAATAAAAATATTATAAAAGGAGTTTCTTACAAGGTACGTATATCTAAAAGTATATATATATATATATATATATATATATATATATATATATATATATATATATATATATATATATATATATATATATATATATATATATATATATATATATATATATATATATATATCACAGGTGAAAAATAAGAGACAGGGTGTAGGTCTGAACCGGTTTCGACTTTATTTTCGTCAGTGGCTTGAAAACAAAGTCGAACCCGGTCAGGACCTGTGGTAATATGTGATAAATGAATCACGTACAAAAGTGATTATAATCATATATATACATATATATATATATATATATATATATATATATATATATATATATATATATATATATATATATATATATATATGTGTGTGTGTGTGTGTGTGTGTGTGTATAATATTATAGCCATATCTCTCAATTAATATGTACTGTACATACACACACACACACACACATACTCCATATGTACATGATATAAATTTTGTTGAGGCTAGCCTCCCTAACAATGATATAGAGTTATGATTGCTCCATATTACAATCTTCACCCCGGGAAGCGCTAATTTAGAAGTTATTGTTAGCTTGTGAACGTGTATTACGCTCAAATAGCATTTAAGAAAATAAATAATTATTTCTACAGTTTTTGACTGCCGATTTCTAGGTCGGAAGGTCAGTCAGTCTCTTTCATGCGATTGAAGGTCCTCCATCCCGCTCTGTTTTCCAGGACGAGGATTAAGCGAAATTAATTTTGGAGCTGTTTTTACGGGGCACAGTCTCTCTCTCTCTCTCTCTCTCTCTCTCTCTCTCTCTCTCTCTCTCTCTCTCTCTCTTTTCTTGTTCGAAAAGGACTTGATTGGACCAGTGGACTACAGGATCATATTTGGGACGAGTAAGTTATAGGTCGTTTTTGGCGGGAGAATAGGTAACGTATTCTTAATATTCCAGGCTAAGTAGGATGTGTCTTCATTAGGAGGAATAGCCTTAAGATATCTGGCAGTCTCTTGTAAGAGGGTACGTAATGTCTTTCCTAGGATAATTAGTGAAAGTCTTCCTAGGGCGAGCATTGGTGTTCTTCCTGAGAAAAAGAGCATGCAAAGTCTTCCTTAGGAAGATCAGGAAAGTCCTTCCTTGACAGATGGCAGAAAGTCTTCCTATAGTGCAGAATAAGTTCCTCTTTTAATAATACGTAAGTTGTGGAAGCTTGTAAGCATTATTATTTATGCTCTTCCCAGTGTACCTTAGACATTCCATAGTGTAGATAATTACTAAATCGTATAAAATTTCGCTATATTTTATGAAGTTATATATATTAGTATTTGATATAACATTCCAAAGCTTTATAACTGGATACATTCCCTTGGCTACCATATAGCATATGTGGACAGGCATTCACGATGTGAAATAGCTCTTCATCATTATTTATACCTCTCGTTTCCGAACAGTTCTCCCAGCAAATATTTGTTGCAGCAACAGTATACGGTACAATGCGGATAATAACGAATTTACGTTGTTTTAATTACAAGCAGTGAACAACAACATTTCCCAACAACATATACCCAGCTCCATTCTCCGTAGTATTAGTGCTGGCTGAATATGGTACGAATAATACCTCCCATTGTGTGACACCCTCGGCGTAATCGGCTTCCGGAGAATGCAAAGCAAATAATGGGGGGAGGGGGAGAGGGAAAAGCAAATTCAACCCCCCTCCCTTCCCTCGCTTAGTATAGCTTCGACGGAATGGCACTGAATTGAATCGGTCCAAGTTGCTTTCGAGTATCACTCATGTTCTGGTTACTTTAACTCCCCCCCTCCCCCCACCCTCTTTCAACATCCCCCCACCCCAACCCCTTTACCTTCCTGCCGAGGTCTTGACAGTTGATCCCTTTTTTTTTCTTTTATTCCTTTCCTTACGTTCTTTTCCTTAACTCTCTTCCTCCTTCGTGGTTACAATGTCAACCATAGTCTCTTCCTTTCTTAATTCCTAGTTTTCTCTTTCTGTGTTTACCTTTTCTAACCTTACTTTCTCTCCTTTCCATATGTCCTTTTCTTCGAGCTCTCTTCCTCCTTCGTTGTTATAGTGTCTCCCGTAGTTACTACCTTTCATGATCCCTCGCTTGCTCTTTCTTGGTTTACCTTTTCTAATCTTATTTTCTCTTTCCGTCTTCGTTCCTACCTTTGGTATTTCCATCCTTTCTCTGTTTCTTCCTCCTTACTTCTCGTGTTTCCTTTTGTCTTTCCATCGTAACCTCTACCTGTTGTATTCTGGTACGCTGCTTCTTTCTCCCTATCCATTGTCTTCTCTTCCTCTCTCTACACTTTCCTCTTCCTCTTTTATTCTCTGCCTTTGGAATTGAAGAAAGTTTTTAATTAATTATATTATATTACCAGTTAATTATACTGCATAATTTTCAGCCTATGGAAATGCTTCATATTTCTTTAAACCAATTAAATACTTTCGGTAGGTCGCAGCTTAAACCGTATTCTCTCTCTCTCTCTCTCTCTCTCTCTCTCTCTCTCTCTCTCTCTCTCTCTCTCTGTACCGGCGAGACGAGCGTAGGTAGAGTTTGGGGAATTATTTTTCATTAGCGGAAATAGGTCAGTTAATTTGGGCTTTACTCTGCAATCAAAGTTTTATGTGGTATTGGAATGCTCATGCAGAAAGGGGAAGCCCTTGTCAGGGATTGTTGTTCCGCAAGGCGTGTATTTGTGTGTGTGTACTTTTGTCATTGTGTACGCATCAGGTCTTTGAACGTCAAGTATAGAATATAAGTGATTGCTTTGTGTACTTGTAATTGATTGTTTCTTTTGCGTGATTGTCTGTGTTTTTTGTGTATTAAAGGGACTGTTTCTTATATTGTGTATTTGTCAGTGTATGTCTGTATTTGTCTTTTGTGTAAGTGAATGTTATTTGTAGTGCATTTATCAGTGTATGTCTGTATATCTCATTGAGTTTGTTTGTCGTGCTTTGAGTCCGGATTTGCAGAATACACAAGCTGAGTGTAAAGGGTTTAAGGGTTTATGTATGCCTGTGTATTTAATACAAAAAACTACTCAAGTTCTGGAAAGCAAGATGTATTATCCCTCGGCATCTTCGTGATAAAAGATTCCTTTGAGTTGGGCTAAAACAGTTTCCTTTTTGTGTTTTTTTTTGCGTCGGCTGAAATTGTGTTCTTTCTGTGTTTTCTCTGCGACAGCTGAAATTGTCTTCTTTGTTTTGTCTCGGGAAGAACTAATTTTTCCTCTTTTGTGTTGCAGGTAATGGGGAAAACAGCGGCTCATTTGGCTTGACTGGAGTTAAGAAAGGTAAATGGCTTTGTCGTTTGTTTTTGAGTGATTATAGCTTTTACGAACTTTGTTTGAGAATCGTTATTGTTTTTACGAGCTTAGTTCTAGAATCAATATTGCTTTCACGATCTGTGTTTAAGAATCAGTAGTGCTTTTACGAACTTTGAGAATCAATATTGCTTTTACGAACTTTAAGAATCAATATTGCTTTTACGAACTTTAATGATCAATATTGCTTTACAAGTTTCTTCTTTTTTTCAGGATTATTACTGATTTTGTGAGAATCAACATTGCTTTTACAAGTTTTGTCATTTTTTTTAGAATCGTCACTGATATAACTAAGCAGCCTTTTTTTGTAAGTTGATATTGCTGGCAATTATAAATATTTGTGTTTTTTGTATGATATCCAGAAAGTGATAAAAGAATTTAAATAATCCTGGTGCATAGCTATTACTTGTAAGACCCTTTTGTATATTGAAATGGTTTTAGTTTTTTGTCTTCTATTTAATTAGATTATTTTCAGTTTTCAAAAGTCTTTATTTTCAATTGTAGAGATATTTTCCATCGTGGTATTTTATATTTATTAAATTGTTTTGGTCTGGCAAAGCAGTTGAAATTAATAAACGTGTGAGTCTTATGAACAACACTGGAATTCTTCTCCTTTCCTCTTATCTTCGACCATGAGACGCTGTCATGTTGGATGTTGGGTCACAATTCTTTTGTATTTCTGTCAGAACCAAGGTCATAAATCATCCCACGCTCCTCTTAGATTTAATGTCATAAATCCTCTCGCACTTGTTTCCAGATAAATGTCATAAAATCTCTTATAATCCGGTCAGAATCTTTGGAAAAATTTGTTTGTGACATGAAAATCAAATTAATGAGAGCAAGTAGAAACGAGTTTTCTATTGGTTTGCACCCTACTGTTAAGATGTGTAAAACATGTTATAAACATATGTTGACAACTTATTGCAGGCACATCACAATTTAAGATGTGTAAAACATGTCATAGACGCAGTTCGGCAACATATTGCAAACACATATCACAAACAGGTTTAATACAAATCAGCGACATATTGGTAGTGTTAACCAGTGCTTCATATGGTTATCCAGCTTTGCAAAAGATCCATTCTCAACTAACGGTCGTCGATTTGTTTTCAACTTGTTTCTGATATGTTTGAGATAAGTTGTCGACATGTTTACGACAAGTTTGGCCGCAAACTCCAGTTACATGCAAGGTCATTGACCACACGCTGAATACTCTTCTCTTAACCGGAGTCGGGACTTGAGTACACAAACTCTCACGGGCAAAGAGATAAGCAAATGCAACTCTCACTCGACTGTTATAAGTCTCCATGCTGTCATCTCCCGGAACGGGCGACAATTATTATTTTGCTCGGGAACAGAGGACATACGTGCGAGATGTCCAGTTCTCCTCTCCTTTGCCCAAGCCCTTAATTAATGGGTTGCTCTCCCTGTGTACAGCCTGGGAAATGGATGGGAGATAGGAGGAACGTTTTCCGTGTGTTGTGTGTGTGTGTGTGTGTGTGTGTGTGTGTGTTTGGGATAGGGGGAGGGGGGGAAGGAGAAATCATAATGCTGTGAATGGGCTCCTTTGTTGAATGATGCCCTCTCCCCGGGACACAAACACCTAGCAACAGCGTTCATATCCGGGCTACTGCTGCCGCTACTAGACTTTGTACGTCTACATTACTACTATTTCTTCTACTACTAGCACTTGTACTACAGCTACAGACCATATAATGTATCTGAATGTTTTTTTTTTTTATATATGTAATGGTAGTCGTATGGTTCACACTTATGGAATTACGGTATAATACAAAATTAGAGACTTTTAGCCGTATAAACCCAGATAATTAACATTTAACTACTAATTCTAAAGTAAGGACAATAATACTTATAAAAGTAAAATAATAGGTATAACTATGACGATAATGTTTTGTTGATGGCCTTATAATCAACAGCAGTTGCAAATGCGTATCTGCCCTGAAGACGGATGCGCAGTTTTATTTATAGCTCACTCGGTCACACTGCGTTTTCCTTATCATATCCTATTGAGCTAATCTCCCAAGAGGATATATTATATTATATTATATTATATTATATTATATATATATATATATATATATATATATATATATATATATATATATATATATATATATATATATATGTATGTATATATACATATATATGTATGTATATCGTCTCGTGTGTGCATTTGTTTACATTTATGTAATTGTACAGAGAGTGATTAATGATTCTGTAATGTTCGTGAAATCTAAACTAAAACTCACAACTTAAGATCTACTAATCTTTTAATATGCCACCAAATGCCAGTCAGGAATTGTGACACTCTTGACAATGTTAAATAGACTGAAGACCTTTCTGCCTAATCCATTTAGGTGGCCTGAGTTCCCTGTGTGTGTTTTACTACGTAACTGTCTTATTTTCTTAGCTTTAATTGCATTCTCACGTTACTAGCTGCAGTAGTAAATGGTTTAGTCACATTAACTCTTTGATGTCTGGTCTGGTAGGTCCTGCATAGATGGAATGTCAATATTCATTTGTTTATTGAATTATCTTAATTTAGTTGGTGTTGATTATGTAATATCTTTTGGACATAATTTGGTACCGTGGAGTGCTTCTTTCACACAAAGTTTTGCTTATTTTGATTAAAGGTAATAAATATTTAGGTTTATATGTGGGTGAGAAATTGCGTACTGTTATGAGTGCAAGCTTCTTGAATGCTGAGTATATTAAGAAAGATTCCGAACCTCTATGAATCACCAACCTTGATTTGAATTAATGGCAAGTTGTATGTCAACTCTTACCGTCTCTGTAACTTACAGCAACTATTCAGAGTTGAAAAGCTACCTATAGCCTAACCTGTTGTGATATGTTGTTTTTTTAATAAAAAGCTCCGACGTGTCATGACTGCAGGAAAAATAAGAGCCATGATTCGCAATCGTGTCGCAAAAATCTCTGTCACTATCATCATTAGCTTGTGTGGATGAATATGTGTAGTATATGTAGGTCATACAGGGTCGGTAGGAGGGGGCGGTAGGAGGGTGGTTGGTATTTAGGGGGATGGGGTGGACGTGAAACGTCAAAAGGCAATATGCCCCGTGTCTCTGTTGTATAATCAATGTATTAATATATGTAAATATGATTAACGCTCTACTGTTATTAGAATCTCCATGTGATGCGACAGCCGGCCGCCAAAATGTAGGATTTGACAGGGGAGGGGAATTTTGACAGAACTTTGACAGAATTTTGAAAAATTGAACCGTTCAAAGTAGATGCTGGATTAGGGGCGGTCATGCACGGGATGCGGCGGTCAAAATTGGGGTTTATGTGTATTGCTCTCTCTCTCTCTCTCTCTCTCTCTCTCTCTCTCTCTCTCTCTCTCTCTCTCCAGAGAGGAAGAGAGAATATATGATTTAAAGGACTCTCTCTCTCTCTCTCTCTCTCTCTCTCTCTCTCTCTCTCTCTCTCTCTCTCTCTCTCTGGCATCAGACGTATGTTAGGCATAATATCATTTTTTCTGTGATACTAAGTGGTCAGATCTTATGTGACATCCAACCAAAGGTTAATAATTTTTGTTTAAATTTTATATTTTGAAGGGACCTCATTTCTACTGTGACACAAGTGGTGCTTTGGAACTTACGTGCTTCCCACTGGCTTGTATACAGTTTCAAAGTCGCCTTATTTAAAGGATAATAATAAGAATAAGAAATGCCTGAACAATAACAGTATGACTGCGCGAATTGTGAAGCCACAAGGAAAAGAATATGAGCAATATGAGGGCGGAATTATACCAGTGATGGTGATTCTGACGATGATAAATAAGGTTCTTCATCTCTTGCTTCCCCTTCCGAGTTTCGGCTATCTCTCCGTTCATTGCTCGTACCGCCTTCCGTATTTATTATCAGTTTCCCCTGCTCTTCTACTTTCGCTTTTTGTTTCAGTTATCTCGGTGTTTCGTTACTGCTTGCTTGCCATTTTTCGAATTATATTCTTCTGTTTACTTAAATGTATTGCGTGACTTCATACTCTTTATTATTGATTTAATTCGCTTCACCTTCTGTTGCTTCTTTCAAATGAGCACCATATTCTTCGAAAGCGTGAATTTCAAGAAAATGGCCCAAGTGGGCGTGTTACATATGAATATATAACTTAATCTTTTTCATGTTCCATATGAATAGGGTTCATATCTTTTTCATGTTCCATAATTATGATAGGGTTCATGTGAATAATAATAATAATAAATAATAATAATAATAATAATAATAATAACAATAATAATGATAATTCATGTTCAGTTCATCTGTCAACATTTTTTTCCCCGAGTACCGCACGCCGTTTTCTATGCTTCGTCATTAAACCCGTTTTCTTTATCACATTAATTTTTACCCTATCTCATTTTAACTCTGCTCCTCCTCCTCCTCCCCGCCCCCCTCCTTCTCCTCCTAACCTCATTTTTAGTGTACTGCACATCCTATCACTAATTAATTTCGACGTCCGTTTGAATATCTTTGTGAGGAAGGTTCATACCCGGATAACTCGGCATAGCAGTGAGGTATTCACGGAGATCCGTAATTGGATTGAGCGTGTAAATATTGGTATGGGGGCATCAAAACGCTATCGACCTGGTGTATGATAGCTGCTGCTGCAACCTCCCCCTCCCCCCCTCAGGCTGAATAACGAAGGGGGAGGGGTGGGAGGTGGAAAGGGGAGGGGAAGGCCTCCGTTTTGCTTGATTAGTTTTATGGAATGGAGGTTAGGAGTGTGTGTGTGTGTGTGTGCGCGCGCGTTTACATACAGTATATATAATATATATATACAGTATATATATGCTACACATTGTGCATTACAATGCATTAATCCATTCATGTTCATCTTGAAAAAATAAATACGAATGTATCCGTAACATTCATACCTTTTTATCAGCCAAAACATTTACCATTTTCCTTTCCAATAAACGTATTAGCAGCCGCCAGTCGACGAGAGCGAGATAACGAAAAGCCTCGATTAGAATATTGCGTAATCTCCCCGTCGACGATTAAGTAACACATAAAAATGGGAATCATAAATAAATGGCAATATGTAAGGAATGAAGAATCTGAAAGTAATAAATTGAAACAAATAAAACCTCATGTTATAAAATGGAGTTCACCATATCAGAGAGAGAGACACGCACGAGTAATTCTAACACGTCTCAGAATAGGCCATGCTCGTTTGACACATGGGCACTTAATGAGCAGCCCACTGCTCCCGAGTGCTCAGAGTGCAGGATGATAATAACGGTCAGACATGTATTATATGAGTGTCCAAAGTATGACCAACAGCGACTGTCAACTTTTGGAAATAAATCAATGGAGGAAATTTTGTCTGAATCTTTTACATTTTCAGTCATTCCGATTTTGATGTTCATGAGGAACTGTAATTTTTTAATTAATAAAATGTAAAAATAAGTAAATAATAAACACGAAAACCCGTATAGCATTTGTCGAATTAAAAAAAAAGGAAAATTTTAAAATGTTACTTAAATTATTTTGTGAACTTTAATATACCTTTTTAGTGTGTATGTACGGAAGCATGAGTAAATGTATTTATTGTATGTATGTGTTCCAGTATGAGATCATGTACCTATGTGCAGTTTTTAATTTCATTTTAATTCGTTCATCATCATACTGAATGATCTACTGGGTCCTGTTATTTTAATCTAATCCTTCGGGCCAGCCCTATGAGAGCTGAAAGTCTGCTCAGTGGTCTAGTTAAACTACTTTAATAATAATAATAATAGTCCCCGTCGACGTCTTTTATTAGCTTGTTTAGCAGATGCATTATGGGATAGCAGCTACAAAGAAACAATCGAGAAAGAAACAACCGGGACAGAAACACCGCCGAATTGAGACACGAGGCAAGAGTAATGTCGACGGTGTTTTCACAGTAATCACATGAAGCCTCTGGGTTTTTCACGGGCGGTACGTACGTACGTGACCACCTCGAGGGAGAGAGAGAGAGAGAGAGAGAGGCGGGGGATTGGTTGATTAATGGAAGTCTGTGAAGCAAAAGGCCTCGTCGTTGGTGGGTGGCGAAAGTGAAGTGGAGGAGTTCGTTTTGAAGATATTGATGCTTTTGTTGTTGGTGAATGATATATGTAATCTCTTTATTTCAGGTGAAGATTGATTGAATTATTTGGTGCTTAGGTCTTGTCAGTGTGTAGTTAGAGAAGTTGGTCCAGGGGAATAAAACTATTCATGCCAGCCTTTTATTCAAGAAGGATCAACAAATATTTCGCCTCCCCCCCCCTTTTTTAAGGAAGGATTAACATATTATTCATGTCATTCTTTTTTTTAATTAAGGCTCTGGGAAGAAAGTTATTAAAAAATAATCAATGATTGCTGTAGAAGTATTGGCAAAGAGTGATAGTAATGGAAGTAGTTAATGAGGGTGGGTGGCAAGGAGAGAGATAGAGAGAGGATATCGTGTCATGTACCTTCAGTGTCAACATGGCACGTCGCCTGAGGTTGTTGACATACAACTTTCGGTCCCCCTTTACATTGATCCCCCCCGTCGTCCACGTTTCCCCCTCTCCCCTCCCCCACCCCCTCCCTATGGTTTTCCTTTCCCTCTCTGTCACCCAATTCTCCCCCTTCGACTGTTGTCCTCTTATTTAGGACATACTCAGTGACATTCTCTCTCTCTCTCTCTCTCTCTCTCTCTCTCTCTCTCTCTCTCTCTCTCTCACAAATATAAATTAATATATTTTGACGACTATAAATTACGTTATATGGAATGCATTTCAGCTTAAAGCAATTATGCCGCTGGAGTTTAGCTCTAAGTAAATATATGTATGCAAATGTTTTTACGAAGTCCGAATGCTCGAGTTCATGCGCAGTTTAAACAAACATTTTCGGACGCGAACAAGCCCCGTTGTGTAATCCTCCTAATGGATGAAAGGGACAGGAATTATTCACATGTAAAAGTATATTTTCCGCGGTGTTTATTTTTCGAGAGTTAATTATACGTCACAATTCCCCCATGGCATTCCGCGTGTAGCTTCTGTTTTCGTCTTAATTAGCGCGTTGGATCCGCCTGTCTGTGTGTCTGTGTGCTTGTTTCTATGTGTGTGTGTGTGTGTGTGTGTGTGTCTGTGGTTTTCCCCGCGAGGAAAATGTTCCGAGGAAAAATAAAAGCCTTTGATGTAATGGGTTCGTTCATGCCTTTACTCACAACTATTTCGGCCGCGTCGCTCAGGAGGAATCGTTTTCGTATATTCTTTTAAATTCTTTTTATCTCTCTCTTGCTTCCGTACATTATACTCATATATTATAAATTTGTGGAGGGTAGTTAGCGTTCTCAACATTACTCTGCTTTCGTTGCTTTGCATAACTGATATCGGGATATCTCTTGTATCTCATGAGGCAGATTTTTAATTGATTGTAGTGTTTCAGTTATTTCCATTACAGTCAGTGAAACTTCTTGTTTATTTGCATATTTATTTATTTGTTTGTTTACTGAGAATTACTGTTCTTTTACACTTAATCTAGCGTTTAGAATCTCTCTCTCTCTCTCTCTCTCTCTCTCTCCAGGAATGCCTCCCCGTCAAGGTGACTTCCGCTGCAGTCTCATGTGTAGCGTCGACATCTGCATATCAAAGAGACGACGCTGAGGCAATTCAGTTTACCTGAGAGAGAGAGAGAGAGAGAGAGAGAGAGAGAGAGAGAGAGAGAGAGAGAGAGGACTAACTTTGTGACGACAATGTATGAGAGAGGTCCAGGCAGACTGTCCTTAACTTGGGGAGGGTTACGTGACGTCCTGACCATGGGGACGTTACGTACCCTCTTGACCATGGTAATTTACGCACCGACTTGACCATGGGATGGAGACGTTACGTACCACCCTGACTAAGAGAACGTTACTCACCATGGGAACGTTACGTACCGTATTGATCAACCATGGGAACGTTACTTACTGTCCACACTATGGGGACGTTAAGCACCGACCTGACCATGGGGCTAGTAACGTACCGTCCTTACTATGGGAACGTTCTTGTACCGTCCTGACTATGGAGACGTTAGGCACCGTCCTGACTATGGGGACGTTACTTACCGTCCTGACCATGGGAATGAAGACATTACATACCATCCTGACTAAGGGAACGTTACTACCGTCCTGACCATGGGAACGTTACGTACCGTTCCTGACCATAGGAACGTTACTACTGTACTGACTATGTGAACGTTACCACCATCCTGACCGTCGGAACGTTACTACCGCGCTGACCGTCGGAACGTTACTACCGCCTTGACTATGGGAACGTTACTACCGTTCTGATTATGTTAACGTTACTACCTTCCTGACCAAGGGAAGTTACTACTGTCCTGACTATATGAATGTTACTACCATCCTGGCCGTGGTGGGAACGTTACTTATCGTCCTGATAATGGGATGGAAACGTTACCTACCATCCTGGCTAAGGGAGCGTTACTTACCGCGCTGACCATAGGAACGTTAAGTGCCATCTTGACTATAGGACTGTTACTTACCATTCTGACCATGGGAACGTTACGTACCTCTTGATGGACATTCAGAATTCACCTGTAATCGTAAACATGTTCACTGCAGGTAAAGCTAATTCTCTCTCTCTCTCTCTCTCTCTCTCTCTCTCTCTCTCTCTCTCTCTCTCTCTCTCTGGTGTTTACAGGAATGTAGTCTAGATTTTCCACTTTGCATAACACTAATCCTTTGGGTTGTTACACCCTCGTTGCAACACCTTCCCAATGCTCATTGCAATTCTACCAAAGCTTAATTTGCATGTATCAGATCCTTTTAATTCGCTGTTCCTAATCTGCTCTCCTACTTTCTATTCGGATCTTTTATATAAATGTTTATTAAGGATTATAGTGTTTTTCTAAACATTTAAGCGACCTGTATTGACACCTAGGTTTTTATCTGGTCTTAATTGTTGGTTATGAAAAAAACTAACATACTTCGAATACTTACACTTCCTGGTATGACCTTTTTACATATATTTTTCGTGTTTTTAATTGTTTCATCCACTCTCTCTTGATATAGTAAGAAGTTTTCATTTGATTGTAAACACACTTCGTGTCTGTTATTCCAGTCAGTCTAATTCTGAAAAGAGATGTCAGTTTTCTTCAGTACGTGCGTAAGTTCGATAAGCAGAGGCTAATCACTCTGTCAAACTTGCACGCACCTTGACTAGGCGTGCTCGACGAAGCCGCCGCACCAGCAGTTATTTCAACATTGTTAAATCGGAAATGGGAAAAATATAGAGTTGTACAGTAAATAACAGCGGATATTACTGATGAAAGATTCGTAGCGTTAATTACTGTCAAAATAACAAGAGGCTTAGGGCCGGGTTTCCACAGATGATTTTTTGATAATGTCGACCGTGTGGGGTCGAAAGGGAGTCCGGTGAACTGATGCGTTGATCCGGATTTGCCCGTGGAACAAATCCGAGCGTATGGATTTTTATGAATGCAATCAGTGAACTTCCTTGTCTGGTGTGGGTTGTTGGGATACGGATCCGGAAAGTAATAAGTGATATCATTCTTTAATGGATTTACTTTAGATTTGCCTTATTTTTCAGGATGGTTTATTGTTACGTATGAAAGACCTGTTGAATTTTTAATGAGTGGTATATTTGTTGTACGATTGCACATTGTTATAGTTTCGTTTTTTATAATACACATTTTTCATTTGTTAATTTTGAATTTCAGCCCTCCCCCCACTCTTGATAAGTATCATTATTATTTTATTTTGTTTCTTAAAATGTCTGGCTCTAAAACCCTTATTATTATTATTATTATTATTATTATTATTATTATTATTATTATTATTATTATTATTATTATTATTCACAATGCAGTCCACATGCTTAGCCGGCATTTAGTACTCCAATTGAGATGAACAAATCCTCCATAAATTTTCACAACTTATGGCGCGTCAATTGATATCAGTTTACGACCTTTACAACTTCTCTCTCTCTCTCTCTCTCTCTCTCTCTCTCTCTCTCTCTCTCTCTCTCTCTCTCTCTCTCAGCGTTCTCCAATAATAAGTTGAGGAAATTAGCATCAGTTTATAAGTCCTGTCTCTCTTCATCTCTCTCTCTCTCTCTCTCTCTCTCTCGACTCTGGCATCCTCTCAAGTGATAACAGGAAGTGATAAAAATTTGGTAATGTCTCTCTCTCAACGGTACCATAACGGTAGAGGAAATTGGTATGAATTTGTTCTCTCTCTCTGTGAACGTTCTCCAAAATAACAGGCAGAGGAAACGGACAAATTTATCGTCTCTCTCTCTACTCTTCTCCGTAATAATACATAGAGGAAATTGACATATTTAGACCTGTAACTTCATCTCTCTCTCTCTCTCTCTCTCTGTTGTTCGTAGATAGACGTCTGGACGTTTCATCTCTCTCTCTCTCTCTCTCTCTGTTGATCTCTTTCTCTCTGCGTCATTCTCAGCGTTCTCCAATAATAGTTTTCTCTCTCCTGTCTCTCTCTCTCTCTCTCTCTCTCTCTCTCTCTCTCTCTCTCTTTCTTCATCAGTAATAACAGATTGGATCATATTTAGACCTGTACATTTCGTTTCTTTGTTTCTCTCTCTCTGTTATCGCGACCTGGCATCCCGAAGAAGTGGGTGTCAAACCATCCGCCTTTGCCGGTTATAAATTACGTAACGGCTGCTTTTCTTCTGCTGTTGTTCGTGTGACGTCTGGCGTTGTTGTTGTTGTTGATGGGTTTTGCTGCGTCAAAGATTTTTTCTCTCTCTCTCAGCATATCTATATATAGATTGGATCATGCAGATTTCGTTTCTTTGTTTGGTGGTGTTTGAAATGATTTTTAGTTTATAAATATACGTTTGTAGTTTATAGTCGTTGTAAAAAGAGCATATATATATATATATATATATATATATATATATATATATATATATATATATATATATATATATATATATATATATATATATATATATATGTATGTATGTATATGTACATGCATACATGCGAGTAGTACCGTGGCTCAGTGATAAAAGTACGGTGTATATAACTGCAAGGTCAGGAGGTAGATCTTATCTTCTCAAAATGATTACCGGCATCAGCTGGGTTAAAATGAAAAGAGAGAGAGAGAGAGAGAGAGAGAGAGAGAGAGGAAGCATTATCGATATCAATATATATCTCGATTTCCTTGAGACGAGGCTACCGGAGTCTTCAACCCCCGCCCCACCTTCAGGAGAGGAATGCCGTCAGCAGCGGCGCAGGTGAAGAAGTATGTAGGTTAGTGTTCTGTCGGTGGGGCATGTTAGCGTGTAAGCTCAGCTGTCGCACGGACAAAGACTCCTGTGATTTGGCAGTTGCACTTGGACTTAATACAGGATTTAATGGTCTTAACGCTAATTGATGCGTCTATTTAAAATGCCCTGGCCTTGTTTATTGCTGATGTTGCTACTGCTGTTGGTTTTTGGGATATGTTTTTTCATCATCTCCATTTTGGTTTTATTATTGCCCTATTTTTTATTATCTCCCGTTTTTTATCTCCATTTTGTTTTTTTATCTCCCATTTTTTTGTTTCCCATTTTTCAGCATCTTCCTTCCTGTTTTTGTATTTTCCATTTTTTTATCTCCATTTTTTTATCCCATTTTTTCAACTCCATTTTGTTTTTTTCATCTAATTTTTACTACTCCATTTTGTTTTTTATACCATTTTTTCAACTCCATTTTGATTTTTATCCCATTTTTTTAACTTTATTTTTTATCCCATTTTTTCATCTCCAATTTGTGTTTTTAATCTCTTATTTTTTTAATCTCCATTTTGTTCATCAGTTCTAAAATGAAATGCTTTTGATAATAGTATGGTATATTTTTTTTTTGTTTCTTATGTGTCTGTTTAGCACAACTGACATTTGTTACACCTGTCTTCTAACAAACGTTGCAATGTTAATTTCGAACCTGGTTCATTTTTTATAAGCATTCTCTATATGTATGTATTTTTTCCTCTACATTTCTAAGAGCAAATGCCAATACCAGGATAATCTAACATTCTTTCTTGCCCAGACCTAATAAAACAAGAAAAAGTAAAAAATATTTTTTTCTTCAGTATATTTTTGTAATATTAGTTTACACTTTGGAAGTATAAATACAGTTATATTGTATTTTGACATGTTGCAGGTATGCGTGTATATGCATGCATGTATAAACTCATACATCGCACACAGGCACATATACTAATTGTAAGAATGCATGGCAAGAACTCATTAATACCACGATTCGCATTAATTCTGAATGGAATGTCTGTGGGACTCTTTAATTTTCTGTTACGTTACAGAAAGTGCATTAACGCATTCTTCGTGAAAATTTTGTATTTCGTTCACTTGCACTGTAATTTTCGATAATTACAAAGCCGCTGCGTCAATTAGTGAGTTTATCCGGAAGTCAAACATTTTTACATAAAGCTATTCGTGAAACGGAAAATGAAAACGAATGAAATTACTTGTGATAAGCTTGCGTGTGCATGTGACAAGAAAAAAAATTACTAATTATATTATTATTATTATTATTATTATTATTATTATTATTATTATTATTATTATTATTATTATTATTATTATTATTCAAAAGATGAACCTTACGTATATGGAACAAACCCACAGGGGTCATTGACTTGAAATTCAAGCTTCCGAAGAATATGATGTTCATTTGGAAGAAGTAACAAGTAATAGGTAATACAGAAAGAAGAGACCAGTTATTAGGAAAGAAAAAATAAAATAACACAAAAGTAAACAGATGAAAATGTAAGTAAATTGTAAAACAAGGAGAACCCGCTTCAGGGTAGTAGTGCATAGTACCTTCACTTTGAGCTTTTGAGGTTCCAAGTGACAACATCCTCGGGGATATTTTTCCACAGTCCAAGTTTAAGAGAGAGAGAGAGAGAGAGAGAGAGGATTAATAAATGTGTGTACAATTTAGTGGCTGAGAGAGATAGCAATAACTGTCTGTTTGTGTACGTTTCAGAGTTAGAGAGAGGGGGTGTTGGTTATGGGAGGATTAAAAAAGATAATTGAAAAAAAGTTTGGCTGAGAAATCCTTGTGTGACAAAAAAAAAAAATACACAAAAAAAAAAACTTGAGAAATGTCAACATCCACCTACCTCTGGGCCCTCTTAAGAGGCCGATCCATCCTCTCTCGAAGATATTATTCCTGATAATCCTGAATAGATTTTTGCAGCGTGAAATGCAAGTCGGCGATCACAGGGGACGAGTTGTAAGAGATTAAAAAGATGTTGCACAAAACGAGAGTCAGTGGTCAAAGACGCGGAGGTTTCGACACAACCAGATGTTGGTTCGTCCGGGATTGGTATATTGGAAGTTTTGTGTCTTTGAAGTTTGTTTTGTGCTTTGTAAAATCGTAAATGTTTTGTGGACTTAACTTCTTGTTTTAAGGAATGGGAGAGAACAATGCTTTATATCAGTCTTGCAGTTTAAAGGAAAAATGTTTTTCATAGTTCGGTATGTTAAAATGATTAAATATTTTCTAAAATGCTAATAACCGTTACCGAAAAAAAAACTGTGATCAAATGTTTTCTATAATGCCATTAACCACAATCATAAATAACATATTTTCATGGGAAAAAATTCAGTGGTTAAATTTTTTCTAAAATGATATTAACAATTACCAGAAATGATGATTTTCATGAAAAGAAACTTTTCAGTCATCTAATGTTTTCTAAATGTTCCAAGAAATGTTATTAACCACAACTGTAAGTAATAGATTTCCATTAAAAAATCTTCACAACGATCCCTATTTAAAACTATTTCTTGACTGTTTGTTACTCGCATCGGATTTATCCCCTTGAAAAGAATAAAGAATTTTCAGATTGATTTTTCCTCTCTCGTCCTCCTTAGAGAGAGAGAGAGAGAGGGGGGGGGGATAAAAGATCACAGGTACAAGCGCATTAACGAGGATCTTTGAAGAATCGTCGAAGGATGCCATTAGTTAGGTCTTATGATCTCTCTCTCTCTCTCTCTCTCTCTCTCTCTCTCTCTCTCTCTCTCTCTCTCTCTCTCTCTCTCTCTCTCTCTCTCTCCAATCAAGCGTCCACTTTTTCTTTTAAGATTTTCCTTGGGGATGTTTATTCGTTAGTTTCATGTATATATATATATATATATATATATATATATATATATATATATATATATATATATATATATATATATATATATATATATAGTTTGGACAAATCTTGTCTTAATTGAGATGGCTCCAAAGTTGAATAAAATCTACTTCCACTGCCCCATTCTTACTTAGTGAATGAACCTCATGTGCAAGAAACTTCCACAATATTAGCTGCGTCGTAAACTTACATCAAGGCTCATCAGCAACATGTCGACCCCTCCTATACGCTCTCGAGATTCATGGTTATCAAAGCCATTTCTTTCTAATACAATGTTCACCCCATCAATACAGCACTTTCTAGGTCTTCGTCTTTCCCTCCCGCCCAACACTTCTTTCATTCTTTCCACATGGCCACACCACCGTAGAAGACTCAAATCCACTTTTTCACCAAAGGTTTTACCACAACCAGACAATTTCACATTTAGCACCTTTCCCATTCTTGTTTCTCGCCATGCGCCGCATACATTTCATCTTTAACAGCTTCAACCCACTTTCTTTCTATCAAAATCAACATCCACACTTCACTTCCATAAAGGAGAGTTGCTTAACAATCCCTTCACACATTCCCACCTTGTCGTCCATAGAGATTCCTAACCTTCCTAATGTTTCGTGCACCCCTTATACTTTTCTTGCTTCACTTGTTTTGCGACTTAATTCTTCTCATTCTTCTTTCTTCGTACCATCATCCATTATGTTGACTCCAAATGCCATTTCTGTTCTTACGCCATTCATATTAGCATTTATTACTCGAGTTTTTGGTTTCCTGGGCCTAATTTGAGGCATGGTTATATTAATGATATGCCGGTACTACTCCTACGGTACGAACATTAAAAAACTTGATAATGAGCCATTATTTTTTACAAACTCATGTTTTCACAGAAACTTTGTGTTTAAAACACTTTACTGTTGCATTATCCTCTTCCATCTTCATCATCAATTTTGAACACCATCCCCATTATCAGACATTGCTGTTATTACTTATTATTACCACAGCTTCTATCATCATCATCATCTGGTTTACGCCAAGTTGGAACTACCCGAAATTGTGCTGCGTTATATATTCAGAATAATCATAACAATTATCGTTCATTTTCTTATTATTAACGATAGGCGCATCGTTTCACGGGAGAACTATTCTTGGTAATCGTTATTACTCGCTTGAATAAAGCATAAAGAAAAATACATTTCTTTGGTGCTCGTTGTTGTATGACCCTGTTGTAAAACCTCAGACAATTGAAAATGCTCTCATCGACTGGAGTTTTGAGAGCATTTTATTAGTTGGTTTTGAGTTTCGTAATTGATAATAAATATAACTTTAATTGTTGGTCAGAGATGAACAAATTCGAATAAATATTTTCTTGTATATATAATTTTATAATCTTTTCTGATAATTTCGCAAAATGATTAAATGGCCTTGTTTTCCAAAAATGTAATTTTCTGATTGTTTAAATTTCTTGTTGATTGTTTAAATTTCTTGTTTCAATCTTTATTGAACAAAATGTATATATAATATATATATATATATATATATATATATATATATATATATATATATATATATATATATATATATATATATATATATATGTATATATATATATAAATATATATATATATATATATATATATATATATATATATATATATATATATATAATACACACAGACACACATATAATTATATATATATATATATATATATATATATATATATATATATATATATATTGTGTGTGGGCTTTGGCTAATGAGTCGTTAAATTAATTATTGTACTTTATATAGCCCTGCTCCATTGAAGTCACACATAAACTGTCAATTGAAGCTAAAAGTTACCCCCAAAAGACAGACAATTACTTGGAACTATGGAATATCAATTGGACCCCCTTCATTACCCAACTGGTCCCAACAAAGAAAAATGTGCTGTGATAGCAAGGGAAATTACATGAACCATTAGTTGACGTCGGACACAGTGAATTTTCCCGGCTTCAGTAAAGAATAATACAACAGTGCTATGACTCTAGCATCTACCATACGCAAGTTTAGTATTGGTAACTGCTATTTCTCTTCCAAACAATGGTGATCAGGATCCAAGGTTCGATGAATTTTCACTTACACTTGACCTTCCCTAATTCCTACTTAATGCACAGGAATAGCTTATGCAATTTCACTAGGCAATGATCATTATTCATATATTCAACTTCCCGAAAGAAATACGGTTATACAAGGCTCTCTCGTAAATGGTGGCAAAAAGGGAAGCAATGGAAAAATTAAGTACAGAGGAAGAGTTACCAGCAATCAGCAATTACTTGTCAATTCCAGACTTATCATTATGTGGGCTGCTTGTGCAATGCAATGGACAATCGGGATTCTTGAAAAAAACACGTGAATTGTCAATTCACTAGTAAAACAAAGACAGGAGGAGAACAAAGCACAAAGTTAGCCTGAACATGATGCGTGCTCTTAGTTTGAAAGTCAGTCTCTGTCTGCCTTTCGTGGGTCAGGTCAGGGCGCTGTGTCTTGTCAGTAATGCTTGTATGTAGCCCCCAGCAGTCTGAAAATTTGACAAAACATTGCCGAATGCATTGAACAGGGAAAAAGGAGGCTTAAGACCGCCTTCACTAGAGGCGACTTGGTAAAAACCCTCCCTGTGGGTTAGGCCCCTAATTGCTAACCTATCTGCTACTAAAAGACGTTACTTTTTTTTTTTTTTTTAAATACACAGCCTACCTCCCTCGCTTGCGTCCTCTTAGCTTCGATAGAGACACTTTCCTGTCTTTGTTAGAATGATATCCCTTACTAAAATGATGCAGAGAGGGCGAACAGCAGAATATATATATATAATATATATATATATATATATATATATATATATATATATATATATATATATATATATATATATATATATATATATCATTGAATATTTTCCATCTATTATAGCAATATTGTGTTATACTATTCAATAGTAGCAACATAATACTGTCAAACCAGCACCAGATATGTATACAGGTCCATGGGATGACCCCAGCAAATAAACAAAGGATTTGTTCAGTACAAACACGAGTGGACGATGGTTCTATGATGTCACAGCAGCTGTGCTGGCTGTTTAACCAGAGAGAGAGAGAGAGAGAGATGAAATAAATAAAAAAAAGTAGGGTAGCAGACTGGTAATTTTACATTTTCAGAGAGTGATAGAGAGAGAAATTTAGAGAAGTACTAATTTATATTTTTCACACATGCTGAGAGAGAGAGAGAGAAACTGAATATGTGTGTTGTTTTTTTGTTGTTGTTGTCGTGTTGTTCCTGTTGTTTTTGTTCGCGATCAGTGCGAGATTGGCCCAGGTGAAAGTAAAACCCGTATATTTTATTTCTGTCCCTTTGATTTTGCTCTCTCTCTCTCTCTCTCTCTCTCTCTCTCTCTCTCTCTCTCTCTCTCTCTCTCTCTCTCTCTCTCGAGTTCCACCGTTTTAAGTGTTCGCAAACATTCTATTTTGTCTTTTTTCTTTATTTTTTTTTACAGTGACTTAGTTTTTTTTTTTAAGGGTCACAATTGGGTCAGATCTGGCAGTTGTTGTTTATAAGGCCCTTAAAACATTGCTGATCTTTTCCACAGGGGCCGTGTTCTCAATGTGAGATGTTTTTGGTGGTGGTGCTTTATCGAATTTAGAATCTCTCTCTCTCTCTCTCTCTCTCTCTCTCTCTCTCTCTCTCTCTCTCTCTCTCTCTCTCTCTCAGCATGTTTGAAAAATGTAAAATTTGGAGGCTTTTAAATTCTCTCTCTCTCTCTCTCTCTCTCTCTCTCTCTCTCTCTCTCTCTCTCTCTCTCTCTCTCTCTCTCTCTCTCTCTCTCAGTATGTTTGAAAAATATAAAATTTGTAGGCTTTTTATTCTCTCTCTCTCTCTCTCTCTCTCTCTCTCTCTCTCTCTCTCTCTCTCTCAAACAGCATGTTTGAAAAATGTAAAAATTGGAGGCTTTTCAAATTCTCTCTCTCTCTCTCTCTCTCTCTCTCTCTCTCTCTCTCTCTCTCTCTCTCTCTCTCTCTCTCTCTCTCTCTCTTTCAGCATGTGTGAAATATGTAAAATTAGTAGGCTTCTCTCTCTCTCTCTCTCTCTCTCTCTCTCTCTCTCTCTCTCTCTCTCTCTCTCTCTCTCTCTCTCTCTCTCTCTCTCTCTCTCTCTCTCTCTCTTTCAGCAGGTGTGAAATATGTAAAATTAGTAGGCTTCTCTCTCTCTCTCTCTCTCTCTCTCTCTCTCTCTCTCTCTCTCTCTCTCTCTGACAGCATGTGTGAAAAATGTAAAATTACTAGGCTGCCAGTCGACTTTTTATATTTTTTTTTATTTTCGCACATAGCGAAAAAAAATATGGACAAGAGAACTGGTTTTCTAACAGTCAGTTTTAACCCTCTTGCTACCTCTCTCCTTCCTTCCTCAGTGACCTTGTTTTTTATCTGTCCTTTCTCCTCTTTTTATTACATGCTCTTAGGTTCTACTGCTTTCGTTACACACACACACACACACATATATATGTGTATATATGTTTATATACGTATATATATATATATTATATATATATATATATATATATATATATATATATATACACATACATACATACATACATACATACATACATATATATATATATATATATATATATATATATATGTGCGTGTATGTATGTATGTATGTATGTATGTATATAGCTTATATGTGAAAAACTAAGCAGGTAAAGAAACCTAATCATCGCCCAGATCCCCAGTCGGAGAGATAGATCATCGTCGACATAATAATAATAATAATAATAATAATAATAATAATAATAATAATAATAATAATAATAATAATAATAGCTGCTCTCGTTCCCCGTCCTTCTTCAGGGGATCAGAATCGTTAATCTTCGAGGGATTTAATCTTTCGAGGGATTTTAGCGGATTAACCTCCTTTATTAAAGAGACGTCCATAAAGCCTAGAGAAAGGATTGGGCCCTCGCCTTGTGAATACGATCCGATACGAAGTCTTACGACATGTTAACAACGCCCGGTTATGATATCTCTTAAGCGTTATGCCATTGGGTGTTATGGGGGTATTAAAGTAGTTATTATGGCTCTTGGTCTGTCAAGGGCAGCGCGAGGTGATTGAGAGGAGTTTATGGGAGATGTCGATTTCGTCAGTGAGTTTGTTCGTCGAGGTGGAAATGGTGGTGTATGTGAAGGGTTATTGTTATCTCTCTCTCTCTCTCTCTCTCTCTCTCTCTCTCTCTCTCTCTCATTTTTAATGTGTAGATTGGCTTGATATTTCTGTCGTTCATTGTGTATGAATTTGGTTTTAGTTGGAATCGTAATTGTTCATGTAAATGATTCTTTTTCTAGCTTTATTTTATGGTCCTTCGTAAATTCGACTTTTCTTATACCAGTTCTTTTACTCCCCTTGAAAATGGGCTGGGGGCGGTTGTTGGAGACGAACTCAGTTGATGTGTCTCAAAAAGGCACAGTGCTAAGATCTTAGGAGAGAAACAGGTCACATTAAGAAATTTAAACAAACGTTGAATCAAAATATCTTAAAC
>NC_089754.1:34059883-34074883 GCF_040412425.1 Macrobrachium rosenbergii | reverse complement strand
TGACGCTTCTTGATAAAGTAGACGTCGGACGAGTAGTTGTGGAAGTTGGTCTGAATAGAAGAGTGAGAGAGAGAGAAACAGGGCTAAATGATAAGGCCAGATTGGAGAGCAAAAGAGTGGAATGTAGGGATGATGGAATGTATTTTTCATAGTTTATTTTGTGTGTTATTGTAACTCGAACTGTTATCATAGAATAAAATTGTTATTGTTATTTTTTGTATTTATGTTATTTTTCTGCGATATTTGGCCTTAAACTGCTTCCACAAAGTTAAAGACAGAACCTCAAAATTAGGACCACCGTAGGATAGGTGAATGAAAGTCCCCACGTGCCTCCTGTGTCAAGGGTACACCTCACATAAAATTGGGAGAAAATGTTCACCATCCAGTAAAACCCGCTGAATGGAGTGCTTTAGGAATTGTTTCTTTTGTGAAATTTTGTCATTATTTCGAATATGTTATTTGTAAGGAAAGGCATGACCCCTCAGTCTTCTGAAGGGGTGATCTTTGAATAAGTAAGAGAGTTTCGAAGATTTAACTTGGAAATTGGAAGCAATAGGATCATCTAGAAGTGAAAGTTCCAAACCACTATTCGTGTCACAACAATGTCTCTTCAGAAAGAGTAGTAAACTATTCTCATTTATTAAAAATCAGTGAATTTGGTGGACTTGCGAGGTAGGTTACAGAGATGCAAAATGTTCCATTGATATTTTTTCATATTAGTGATGATGGTGATGATTATAATTTTCATTATTGATTATGAAAAATGTAAGTTTTTGAGTGCGAATATTAAGGAAGTGCATAAGCTACAAATATACGAGAGAGAGAGAGAGAGAGAGAGAGAGAGAGAGAGAGAGAGAGAGAGAGAGAGAGATTGTGTTCCGTAAAGGTTGCTGGGAGACGACCCGGCAGGGGATCTTAATACTAATATGAAGATGAGAAAGTGAGAATGATAATAATGATGATAAATTGATAATGATGATGATAGATTAATAATGATAGAATGATAATGATGATAGATGAAGAGCGAGAGAAACCAGCAGTTTCATCGTTCTAACCTTCAAGCAAAATTTATAATGAATTTGCCAGCAAAGAAAAAAAATGAACTTTAAAGGGGAATTTCATTATTATTTAATTTTTAAACAAATAAAATTTAAATATTTCTCAAAAACCCTGCCTGAGATTGCAACAGGTCACGGAAAACGGTCAGTTATCCTTTAACAGTTTTTTTTAAGTGTAATTCATTTTAAATTTAGGTTTAAATATAGATTATACATATAACTTTAAAATAATACATTATGGTCTTATGGCCGCTACATGCTACTTAATAAGGACATGATTGGAGATAGAATACCACCCAGTCCCAATCCAACTGTAATGTAGGGGCTGTGAAAACACTATCTCAGTTGTCAGACTTTTAGAGATAGACATCATCACAGCTGTCAGATTTATAGATGAAGCCTGATCTTATCTAGAATCTGTTCTAGATCAGATACGACTAGCATAGATGGAGAGAACATGATGAAAGTCCAAAAACGTAGTGAAGATTGAATATTCTTAATATATGGAAATAATTATGACCGAAGAAGGAGAATAACGAAGATAATGTGTGTGGGAAGAAAGAAGGGAATTTTTGACTGTTAGGGAATTTTTCACTGTTATTTATTTAGATTATCACAGTAAAGAAAGAAGAGAATTTTAGACTGCTAATTAAAAAAAATGCCAAGACAATTGTAAATTATCATAGGGAAGAAAATGGACTGTTATTTTAAAAAAATGTAAGGCTAATATAAATATCACAGGAAAGAAAATAGGGAATTTTTTATTACTTCAATAATGTCAAGGCTAATATAAATATCACAGGAAGGAAAATAGGAATTTTTATTGTTACTTCAATAATCTCAAGGCTAATATAAATATCACAGGAAGGTTAATAGGGAATTTTTGACTGTTACTTCAAAAATGCAAGGCTAATATAATCACAGGAAGGAAAATAAGGAATTTTTGACTGTTACTTCAAAAATGCCAAGGGTAATATAATCACAGGAAGGAAAATAGGGAATTTTGGACCGTTTTTTTAAAAAATGTCAAGACAAATATAAAATATCACTGGGAAGAAAATAAGAAATATTGGACTGTTATTTAGTTCGAGTCTCCGGCCGGCCAATGAAGAATTAGAGGAATTTATTTCTGGTGATAGAAATTCATTTCTCGGTATAATGTGGTTCGGATTCCATTAAGCTGTAGGTTCAGTTTGCTAGGTAACCAGTTGGTTCTTAGCCACGTAAAATGAGTCTAATCCTTCGGGCCAGCCCTAGGAGAGCTGTTAATCAGCTCAGTGGTCTGGTTAAACTAAGGTATACTTAACTTTGGACTGTTATTTTAAAAAAAAATGTGAAGACTAATGTGAATTATCACTGGAACGAAAATAGGAAATTTTTACTATTATTAAAAAAAATCAAGACTTTTATATGTAATTTTCCGAAGAAAAACCGAGCTTGTCGCGTAACTGAGAAAGAAGGATAATTACCCGTTCTGCCTTGTGAGGAGATTGCTGCAACGTCGTTAATCACAGCTGGACGGTCATTAAAATTATTATTCTTCTCATTCCCTACCTTCCTTTGACGTGTGTTACGTGTTGTTTAAATCCTTTGAGTTCTGTGAACGATGGGAAAGCGTTGAAAAATCGAGAGAGAGAGAAGGAACATAATTTGGAACTCAGAGGAATAAGAGAGAGAGAGAGAGAAAGGTACATGATTGGGAACTCGGAGGAATAAGAGAGAGAGAGAGAGAGAGAGAGAGAGAGAGAAGGAACATGATTTGGAACTCAGAGGAATAAGAGAGAGAGAGAAGGTACATGATTGGGAACTCAGAGGAATAAGAGAGAGGGAGAGAAAGATACATGATTGGGAACTCGGAGGAATAAGAGAGAGAGAGAGAAGGAACATGATTTGGAGCTCAGAGGAATAAGAGAGAGAGAGAGAGCGAAGGTACATGATTGGGAACTCAGAGGAATAAGAGAGAGAGGGAGAGAAAGGTACATGATTGGGAACTCGGAGGAATAAAGAGAGAGAGAGAGAGAGAGAGATCAGGAATGATTTTATTGGTGGTGAAAAAGTTCCGTAAATGGTAATGGTTCCATTAGCAATGGAAGACAGAAACAGGGTAGTAAATGCAGCAATGGTAGCGATGGCCATTTGAAGCTAACCAAGCGAGAGTTCTTTTGAACTTCCTCGAAAAAAGATATTCCCTTTCGGAACCACCAACCCTGAGAGAGAGAGAGAGAGAGAGAGAGAGAGAGAGAATACGATCCCAGAGGTATATACCTTACAATTTTTATAGTTTAATTATTGAAGGCCTGGCCCGGCCTTAATAAAAGACTTGTTAAATATAAACTCCATTCATGTAGCTGCTGAATAACGGCGAAATTGGACTTTCCTATTGGACTTGGTTAAGTCTTACTACGTCCCCTTTAATGGACTTCGGTGCTCCCTGAGTTTGCACAGCTGCAAGAAAAGAAATGATTTTGAGGCCAAAATCGGAGAGCAGAACAAGACATGTTGTGCGAAATCTGAAAATTCCATCGAATAAAAGTTTTTATCTCTCTCTCTCTCTCTCTCTCTCTCTCTCTCTCTCTCTCTCTCTCTCTCTCTTGCTGCCTGTTATGGAAGATGTCTGCACGGAGGTTGATATGCTTTTCGAATTATCCTCTCTCTCTCTCTCTCTCTCTCTCTCTCTCTCTCTCTCTCTCTCTCTCTTTCATTTTCTCCGAGGACAGATTAAACTCTAATGAACCGAAAGTCCACCTGATTCATTTGTCCACAGTACGAGTGTGAGGTGTTGATTATTAGTGAATTAAGTTTTTTTTTTATCATTTTCTTTTCTCATACGGAAAGAGAGAGAGAGAGAGAGAGAGAGAGAGAGAGAGAGAGAGAGAGAGAGAGAGAGAGAGAGTTTAATCCCTTAATCCGATAAAGTTTGTTTCCAAGCTGCGACAAGTTTTGACCAAGACATCTTTGATGGTGGCACTGGAAGTAAAAATATAAAATATATATTAAAAAAAGCTTCTTTATACCAGACCTGATAAGAGACTAGACAGAACTGGAATAAAAAAAAAAAACAGGGAAAACGAAAGTAATGGATAAATGGACTGGTTGAGTGTAGGGGAGTGAATAATTTAAAATGATCCAGAATGTTTTGGTGGGTCTTTTTTTTTTTAAGAACGTAAAATATCATATTTATTATGTCTGATGGTCGATAATTCCTTGAGTGTGTGATTTAAATTATATATATATATATATATATATATATATATATATATATATATATATATATATATATATATATATATTATACATATATATATATATATTTATATATATGTATATATATACACGTATATAATATCTGTCCCTTAATTACTCATGACTTGTATATTAAAAAGTATTAAGCAACAAATGCCGTTTAATATCGAATCCACCATCCCTTAAGAATAACTTACCCCCAAGACCCCAAGGTATAATGAATTCCATATTAAACGATGCTAGTAACTTCATTACTTGACTTTACAAGCCATCAAATTGCAGTTTAAGCCAAGGTCGCCATCATCCTTGTTTACGAATCAGTAGACGAACAGGCAAACATCTCATGCCGAGAGAAGAAGGTCCTGAAAAGCATATATAGAGCCTTGGTGCTTGCTTGCTAGCGGTCTGCTTGTGGTGGTGGTGCTTGTAATTGAGTTGCTGCTTGCATGGCAAAACGAAATCCCGAAGTAAGGGTTCCTTAACAACAAAGACGCCCTTTGCAAGCATTCTCTCTCTCTCTCTCTCTCTCTCTCTCTCTCTCTCTCTCTCAATACAACCTGCACGTTTCAAGACACGTTACTCGACTAGGAAGTATGTGAACTCGACTAACCCTTAATTTCCAACGGCATAAAATAATACGGTTCTCAAGTCTTGGCCATTTTTATATCAATCTTTTTTTATCAGCAATTATTATATAATTTTATATTTTGGTATGATACTGAGTACTGTTATTGAATTGAAGAGGCTTTTGGAATACAAACTCATTTAGGTCACGAATACACATAAAAAAAAAGTGAAAGTGATTTGAATTATAAATGCTGAAAACCTAGAATTCAAAGTCTTTGAAGAGGAAGAATATTATTCATGCAAGGCACGTTGAGTGCGTGTTATCAAGGTTGGGCAAACGCCATATGAGACCTTGGATACGGTGGAAAGCTGGCAAAATAGAGATGATACATACTGTAAAGGGAAAAGAAGATACATACCGAAAAGAGAAAAGATACATACTTAAGCTGACACAAGACTTCAATATCGAAAGACAGCGTTAGGAGTGTAGATATGAAATATTTTGTGTGTGTGTATGTATATATATATATATATATATATATATATATATATATATATATATATATTATATATATATATATAATGTGAGAGAAAAAGAATTTGCAATAGATTTAAGGTGACAAATGACTTGGGTACATTGAATAGTGAAACAAGTCAAGAGAAATGCTTTATGGGAGAAGCAGTTATCCAGACAGAAAAATATAGTTAAGTCCAAGTACCGCTCGCACCGGAATGCCAGAGTTTGTTGTCAGTTTAATTTCCCTCTGATTTTATGACAAGAATTTAATGATAACCCCAAACTCACCTGCTCTCTTGTATCGCTCCTTGGTCAGGCAGAATTAGAATGAAGTCATTAAAGTCATTGGTTTTGTTGAAGATGTTAGTGTGTCGCTTTGTATTCGTGCTGGGAGCACTTTGGTGTTAAGTTGTATGCAAAGGGTCAATCATACTTTGTTTTGAATACAGAGTGAGTCATATGGTGCTTTGCATTCGTCGGAATAAGGCTGCTTTCTGAATCCACGTGGAGGTCGTACACTTCTGTTTTTTCCAAAGTGAGGCTTGCGTTTGTTTATAAATAAATTATTTATTTCTTTATAAATAACTGATTTAATTCTGCATGCTGGCTGTATAGCAGTGTACATCCAAATGGGAATCACATATCTCATGCTTTGGAGTATAATCAAAACTGAATCTTATTGCCTCTCGTATTTAAAATGACTTCTGTCACAAGCCTGTTCAAGAATAAATCCTGTGGGTTTCTACTCAAGAGTTATCAAGAGTAACTCGTAAGACTTGTGTATTCAGGAGTTAATCTTGAGCCATAATGTATTCAGGAATGAATCTTGTGGTGACCTGTTGTATTCCAAAGTGAGTTTTGTGATTTTGTATTCAAGAGCTGAAGGCTTTTGACCTAACGTACTCCAGAGTGAATTTTTTGGTATTGTAGTCAAGAGCGGCTGGAAAGAATCTTAGTTGGTTATTTAAGGAATTTAGATGGTTCATCTTGTGACTTCATATTTCTGAAGGAAATTTGAGTTTTACATTGGGTGAATTGCGTGGTTTTCAACAGTCAGGGTTGAATAGTGCTTATGTTTTTCGTGTTATGTAGTTGAGCATGTTCCAATTTAAGAGTGAGGCATGTTTATGTTGCACTTACACACAAACATACATATATCACATATATATGTATATATGTGTACATGTATGTACAGTATATATATATATATATATATATATATATATATATATATATATATATATATATATATATATATATATATATATATATATATGTATATATATATGGTGTATATATAAATTTCTGACTCAACTGGATCGAACCTGGGCCTCTAAATTGAAAGGCAAGAAATTTCCACCAACTGAACCACGCAGTTCAACTGAAAGACCTGGGTTCGATCTCGAGTTGAGGCAGAAATTTATTTCTATTCCACACGTGATTGCGTTGGTTTTATATATATATATATATATATATATATATATATATATATATATATATATATATATATATATATAAGTGTTACATGAAGGACTATATTCGGAAGTCCTTTTTTTTTTTAGAATCATTAGGACATCCCTTATACCAACTTTCCTTCTTCTTCTTCTTCTTCTTCTTCTTCTTCTTCTTCTTCTTCTTCTTCTTCTTCTTCTTCTTCTTCTTCTTCTTCCGCGCGCGTTAATTATCGGAATCAAGTTTTCGGGTTTTTAGCCCGGGTCCGGGCTATTTGTCGTTCAAGTGGGTTCGTAAATAATTTAAGTGCGAAAACTCGTTCCCAAACTTCCAGGGAAGTTAGATTAATTTGTTTCCTTTCATTCTGTTTTATTTTCTTTTTTCTTTTCATCCATTTGAAGTTTTTGTATTTTTCCTCCGTCTTGTATTTTGAAATATGGCTGAAATACGAAACGGGTTTTGTGAAGTGGTTTGGTTTCTTTACAGATGAAGTTACAGTGATCTTAATTGTTATTATTATTATTATTATTATTATTATTATTATTATTATTATTATTGACGAGTCAAGTTCGGCCCCACGGCATTCAAATTGTATTCATATTTAATCGGTCTTAATACAGATTTATCAATAACCTATAACAACTGACATTTGATGGAATGGTTAGTTATTAATGTTGATATTGATTTAAGAAACAAACCTATCCTATTAGCATAAAAAACGAAAAGAGGTATTGCAAAATAATTGCAATATTTGTGAGCATGTTGTTATCATTAATATTAATATAAGAAGTAAACCGTTCCTATTAGCAGCAGAGATATAGGAAAGAAACATTAAATCATTATTTCACTAATCTCTCACACACATGCGCGCGCGCGCACACACAAACGTAGCTCCTTCAGATCTGTAAGGCGAAAGGTGCAAATTAGTCGTCATTATTAAATGAGGGATGGATTTAATGAAGGGTTATTAAGAGAACAAGAGATTCCGAACAGGTTTGTTGATGTTGTTCCCGTTTCGGCCGGGACGTGTTTGTTTGTGGGTCCTAGTTTGTCCCAGCCTTCTGAGAAAGCGAAGGTGAGGAGGAGGAGGAGGAGGGAGGAGGAGGAGGAGGAGGAGGAGGAGGAGGAGGAGGAGGAGGAGGTGAGGGGGGAGGAGGAGGGTGGCTTTCAGATTACGGTCGTGACCAACAATTGCGGGTATACGGAATGTTTTCTTTCGGTAAGGAATGCCGTGGGAATCTTGGGTGCTGTGTGCATGTGTGTGTATGTAGATGCCTCTTGTGTGTGTGTGTGGTTGTATGTGTATGTATATATATACAGTATATATATATATATATATATATATATATATATATATATATATATATACATATACATATATATATACTGTATATATATATATATATATATATATAATACATGATGTGTTTATTCTTTCAAATGATAATCATTCGCAAATAACCCACGAATATGGAATTCATTTTACTTTGGCAATAATTTACGCTCAAAGGGAATTGTGCATGGCTTGTGTTTTGTCTCCTGACCAGGATTCGAACCCATGCGTTCTTGGGTTGAAACTATGATTACACAGACTTAATAATACTTAAACACAACTACATATACATGCGCATACACAAATACCTGTACACACACACAAATGCATATACATACGCATCCACAAATACCTATACACACACACACTCATACACACGAGTGGTCTAAGACATTATGTTCACTGTGTACTGGAGAACATATTTTAAGGGAGCAGAGTTTGGTGCATTTTTTAAACGAATATTTTATGTACTGAGCACCATAGACGAATTCTTTATAATCAGACAGCAGTGATGTTGACTCTTTCATTTTATTTTTCGTTTTAGAGAAGAGATGAGTTTTCCCCTAAAAAACCGAGTAAAATTGTCTCCTAATTACGCTAGAGAGCAAATATCCTTTTCCTTTTTTTTTGTTTTGTTTTCCTTTTCTCTCTCTCTCTCTCTCTCTCTCTCTCTCTCTCTCTCTCTCTCTCTCTCTCTCTCTCTCTCTCTCTCTCTCTATATATATATATATATATATATATATATATATATATATATATATATATATATATATATATATATATATATATATATATATATATATGTGTGTGTGTGTGTGTGTGTGTGTGTATATATATGTGTGTGTTTTTTATTTTCATTTCCTTTTCTTTCCCTCTCTCTCTCTCTCTCTCTCTCTCTCTCTCTCTCTCTCTCTCTCTCTCTCTCCACTCCTTTATCGCCCATTATCCTCCTCCCTTCCTTTCTCCCCTTTCCTTTCTCTTTGTCCACCCCATTTTCTCTCTTAACTCCAACACTCTGCCATCATTTATTTTTCTATCTCGCTATCTATCACTCATTTTTTTTTTATTTCTCTCTGTGTCTGTCCTTTACTAATTTTCTTTTTTATCTCCCATTTCATTCCCCTTTTACCCGAGCTTCTCTCTCCCGCTCCCTCTTTTTTGTTGACGGAGAGAGGTTCTTACCTCTCCCCCCTCCTTCACCTTTCTCCCTCTCTCTTTTAAGTTATGTTTGTGGATGGAGGGATGGGAAAGTAGTTTTGGGGGGGAGGAGGAGGGGGGGAGGGATGGGAAGGGGTAGAACCAACGTAGCGTGAAACAATAAAGGCAGGTAGCCATGCGAGTCATTACTAAATTAAACTAATTATAAGGCACAACAATCCAGTAGCCTGCCTCTCTCTCTCTCTCTCTCTCTCTCTCTCTCTCTCTCTCTCTCTCTCTCTCTCTCTCTCTCCACTATGAACAGGTCAAGGGGAGCGAAAGTTGATTGGGGCGGATGCAAATGTTCTCTATTTCTTTTTTCTAATTCTTTATATATCTTCTTTGTTATTCCTTCTTTCTCTTGTTTTATACTTTGTGTGGTGCGCGCGCGCTTTTTTTTTTTTTTTTTTTTTATTTCCACGAGAGAATGAGACGATTGTTTGTGTTTCATTTTTTGTGTGTATCATGCGAATACGAGTGGAGGGGAAACGGGAGAGAAAGTTTGCTGCTGTATAACTTTGTATAGAGAGAGAGAGAGAGAGAGAGAGAGAGAGAGAGAGAGAGAGAGAGAGAGAGATCCGTAGGTATGTGTAAATAGACATACCTTTGAGGTCTTCGTTTTGGTGGCAGGAAAAGAAGTAGATTAGACGAGAGAGAGAGAGAGAGAGAATACAGTACTTGACTGATAGCATTATAGAAGAGGGTTAACAGGAAGAAATTTGATCTTGGATGAAACTGATTAATTTAAGACCCATCAGGTTTAGTTTTAAACGTGTGGGAACCTCGTTGGAAAGGTTGGTTATTGATCGGTTTGGCGATGTGGCGTCGGGTGTTCTTCAGGAAGCGTTGGTTTTGAAGAAGTTATGGAGACGTTTCTTAAACATCAAAATTTTTTGTTCTTGTTAACTTCATATCATAAAGAAGTGCGTATATGTTTGAGAGAGAGAACATATGTAGATCGAATTACCAGTTGTAATTGGAGCAATAATATTCGAAAAATGTTTATTTACTTGTACCAATAATTATTTTATTTCAATTTAATTTTGTTGCATATTTTGTCAACGTTGATTATATGATTAATCTTCTTTTAACGCATTTATTTACATATAAATGTATATCTAATTAATAATCTGCTACCTCAGTATACGGGATTTTAAATTGCATTTTCTCTGCACGTTTCTTTAGTTGATCATAAACTTGAGAAACATCCAGTTGAAATATTTCTATAAAATACAGACTTGGGAAAAGTTGTACCTGATGTGATGTTGTTAGCTTTTCCGTTCAGTTACTGTTTTATAACTTCATTTTTTAGGGGAGTTCAGATTTTCCCGTCTGCCGTCGAGGCGCCTGGAGATGGGGGGAAATGAACAAGTGTATGAATGATTGATTAGAGAAGTTCTCCGCTCCAACACAGTTTGGTGGCGACGTTCATTAGGAGGAAGAAGAGGTGGCAGGAAACAGCTACGCGATGGAAGTTCCATCGTATGCCTGGAATGCTTACTGGATTCTGCTGGGAAATTGCGCCTTGTCTGGTGTTACTTTCTGTGGAATTATATGGCATATAATTCCACCTTAACTGTCTTTCTTTGTATAGGTTTGTGTGGCAAGTAATTCTCCTGTTACCGGCGTTACTTTCAGGCGGGTAGTTGCGCAAACAATACCCGTGTCTTTTTTTACTGTCTGGTTTAGTAGGGCAAGCAGTTTCCCTGTGGCTTTTTTACTTTCTGGTTTAGTAGTGCGAGCAATGGTGTCTGCTCAAGCAAGCAACACCCCTGTGGCGTTTACTCTTGGGTCTGTGAAAGCAAACAGTTCCCTTTAGCTTTTTTACCCTGGGGTCTAGTAAAGCAAGCAATACCCCTGTAGCTTTTTTTACTACCGGGTTTAGTTGGGTAAGCAATTCCACTGTGGCGTTTTTACTCAGGGGTCTGTTGAATCAAGCAGTTCCCTTGTAGCTATTTTACTCAGGGGTCTGGTAAAGCAAACAATTCCACTGTAGCTGTTTACTATCGGTTTTAGTAGGACAAACAATTCCCCTGTGGCTGTTTTACTATGGGGTCTAGTAAAGCGAGCTCTACCCCTGTAGCATTTTTACTCTCGGGTGTAGTAGGAAAAGCAATTCCCCTGTGAAGGATGTTACCTTCTGCCGTGCAGTAATCGTTACTTTTAGGGAAAGCTATTATAACAGGTTAATTTCTCCATTAGAAAGTAATCTTCAGGTTTAGCAGTAATACAAGCACTTTCTCTTGATTGGCGTGACTTTCAAGGAGTACTCGCCGTGACTGAAGTTTGAACATCGGAGGTTCAGCTGTGTTTTCAAAGTAAACTAGTTACAAAACCACCCTCTGCATTCTCTGGCGAAAGCTTAAAATGTGGTTATGTTGGCAGGTTGGCACAAGGAATGCCTTTGCTGATGTTAAGTGCCATTCGGTGGGATTCAGAACTATGCGCGTGACTGACGGTCCACAAAAATTGCATGCAGTTTCTGTCAGCTGCAGCGGCGGAGTTTCATTCCATTTTATTAATGGTAAAGAAAATTTTCACCTATGACGAATAGTACTGTTTTTTGGGTGTTTGCAAAAGCGTGTTGCAGTCCATATTGCAGTATATAACGGACATCAGAAATGGCCGCACTGCTAAAGTACTGTTGAGCGCTATTGGATATTGCTGTATCATTTTTTCCCTCTTATTTTCATTGTGGTCTGTTCTGTATTTGTTTTTATATGTCAGTGAAAGCTGGTTACGCAAGTTCATGGCCTTTCAGGGCTTTTGCTATTGGTATTTCTGCATAGTTTTGACAACTTGAGATAAAATTACTGGGCTAGGTAATTTTATATTGGTTGTCAAGTGTTTGATCTGGAAATAGTTTAGAAGGCTGTCACAGAGGAGATAATTTGGTTAAGTGTGTCTTCACCAAAAGAGTAAATTTTTCTTATAACAATTGGTTTAGTTGCAATAGAAAGGGAAAAGAGAAAGTTTAAACCTTTCTTAGGAAATCCAAGTTAGTAGTTATGAGGAAAATTATAGACATACTAGCGATACCAAATCAGTAATAAACATTCTGCTGTTTCAAAACTGGTCGTACTTATTTCCCCCAGTCAGTCGAAGATTATTATGAAGACGAGCTTGATAGTGCGCTGTACGCTGCGCTGGAACCCAGCGCTGCCCGTCTTGTCTTCTCTACCCTCCCGATCCCCTCCCTACCTACCCCACCCCCATCCTGGGCGGACAAACAGGTTTTCAGGAGGAGGGTGGATGTGTCATGTCTCCCCAACCCTCCTGATCCTCTACCTACCCCGCCCCCACCCGAGGATTTTATTATTATAGATAATCGATTCAGTTTCTTAGAACACCCTATAACTGTACATCAAATATTAGAGAATGAGAGAATGCGGAAGTTATTGTAAGTCCTCCTGTTAATGGGGCTAAGGTGGTTATTCTTTACTTCAAATAGCAATGAGGAAGAAGATAAGGAATTATCATTGCGTAATTTCGATTTTTTATTTGTCCTACATATCGTACTTCCAGCACGTGATCTTGTTTCCATATTTTGTTCTTCCTAGGTCGAAGTCCTTCGTTAATGTGACGCCAGTATAATAATAATAATAATAATAATAATAATAATAATAATAATAATAATAAAAGTTTTGTTAAAAATAATGGCAGCATCAGTGGAATTGATTATGTGCAAGATCTTTTCAGTTCTTCTTACTATTCTCTTTTCTTCAAGGCTGATATCTGCTAAGAGTAACCGATGTACGTAATCTGGATAAAGGGTAAAGGTAGTAGTTCCAATAATAATAATAATAATAATAATAATAATAATAAAAAATTTTGAAGGCAGACTGTCACGTAAGCACCTTGTTAATAAACGACCTTTGTGTTGATGGCCATCAACGGAACGAGATGACTCATTAGCTCACCTATGACGCGAGAGAGAGAGAGAGAGAGAGAGGTGGTGGAGGAGAGGAAGGGGAGAGAGAGAAGGGGGTCCGGGAAGGGGGGAGAGATAAGGCGGGAAGGGGAGAAAGAGAGACAGAGAGAGAGGGAGGGAGAAAGAACGTCACGAAAGGTGAGTGAATGATTAATTAATCTCGGCCGAGTGGCGTCGCAACATCTTGGGTCATTAACACCGTCACAAAAGAGTGAGTGAGTGAATGAGTCATTTGACGTCTAACAGAAGTGGGATCAAAGAACAATAACGCCGAGTTCCCTCGGCGTTGACACAGGCGGTGAAAATTCTAAAAAGGGGGGATAGGGGGTTGACGCCCCCTTTTGGATTGAGAGGAAGGGTAGGGAGAATAGGCGGGGGCGGGGTGGCTGAAGTTTGGCCTTAAATTATGCATGTCTGTCAATAAAAGGTCCTAGGAAGGACTGACTTCTTGATTAATGTACGGACGGGAGAAGTAGAAAGGGGAAGAAAGAATGTAAGGGAAAAAAAGGAGATGGCAAAAGGAAAAGTCTTATTAAGGTGGGAGAGAAGTGTAAGGGTGAAGTGGGGAAAAGTCTGGAAAAAGGGTGAAAGGTTAGGGCATACTTTTAATTTAACCTGGGAAGACGACCAACCATTGGAGTAGATGTCAAAAACATCGGCATGATGAAAGGAAGCTGACAGTTTAGGACTGGGAACTTGAGGATTGCAAATAAATATTTAACCTTTGCCAGAATATCAGATATTAAATAATACAGATATTCTTTCATCTGTTTTAATTCTGATGTAGAAACATACGAAGATTAGAGGTTGTTGGAGGTCATTTGTTTCCATAGCCTCCATAAGCTGGGAATTTATCTTTCTGGCAGAAATGGAATCAGTTGAGAACTGAGATTGAAATTATATTGAAAATCTCTTTTTTTTTTAATATTCTATCCAAAATAACGAGGTTTAACATGAAATAGGAACGTATAACTTTATTTCTCTCTTTTATTACATTATAAAATAACACTTAGCATATTATTAAATAATTGAATAGGCACTTTAATTACGTTAGTTTCTGTGTAGGGACTTTAAATATGTTAGTTTCTGTGTAGGCACTTTAAAAACTTTTGTTTTTATGTAGGCGCTTTAAATACTTAGTTTCTGTGTAGGGAATTTAAATATTTTAGTTTCTGTTATTAATTCAATGGTTGTGTGCGTTTGTAAGTTCTTGATGAGAGAGAAGAAAAAATTCTTTTTGGATCCAAGTCGAGTAACATAACACGTATCAAAATCTGTGAAGCCAGTCATGCTTAAAACACGTCTTTTTTTTTTTATATTAGAATGCAATACAAGATAAGATAAATGGTAGGAGATACTAAAAAAAGAACCCAGATTACCGAGTACTTACTGAGTACTTACTGGCACACGTAGTTGAACTGATGTGTACAAGGTTAAGTGGCTGATAGCCAAGTGGACATTATATGTGGGTTGGTGCTTTGATAAGATTATAGGAGAATTGTTCGCTTTGAAATTCCAGCTAGATTTTATTATTAATTTTTGAATATGAAAACTGTGAAGGTGGTAATACTAGGAAATAACTTAGGGGTTATTATATCTGTTAATTCTGTATTAATTATTTATTTTATTACCACCGCCAAACGATTAGAAGAGGTAATGTTTTTTCGTTTGTCTGTTTGTTTGATTTCCTGTTTATTTGCAG
>NC_089754.1:34047383-34049883 GCF_040412425.1 Macrobrachium rosenbergii | reverse complement strand
AAACCGTCATTGGTTGCCAGAGAATGCGCGGTGCATGTTGAACTTCAAGATTACATCGCTGGTGTATTTATGTATCGTGCGATGCAGTGGAGAGCAGTTGCAAGGTCGAATGATTATTTTATTGTCTTTGTTGTTTCTGTGTAAATCTATTGCTGACGTTGCAAGTTTCTGATGCGCCTTACCAAATAAGGAAGCGGAATTTCTTGTGACTTCTTGGAAGGTACAGTCGGGTGCCAAGAGACCATTGATTTATTTTTAACAGGTGAAAACCTTATGGAAAGGTAACTTAGAGACACATTTAACTTGGGGAGACCTTCCAAGGCTTAGGATAATGTGGTGAATGATTGCTTTTCCCACGTAGTATCATATGATACACAGAGTCTGATTATTATATAAATATTTATCTGATGAGAAATTTACAGTTTACTGTTTTGATATACTGAATGAATTTGGAAATACTCAAGGAATTATAAAGGTTTGGTTGCAGCAAAACGACAGATGTGCGAGTGCGTAAAATTTGCAAAGGATTGACAGATCTTAAGATTTTCATTGGTTTTCGAGGAAAATTTGTCATTGTCTAAGAATCATCATTTAGGTTTTGGTGGGGATGTAAGTCTGAGTTCACACGCTGACGTGGATTTTTAATAATATTTTCATAGATTTTGTTGGTGAGCAGTATATGTATGTAGATTTAACGGTGGAGCAGTGTGGTGTACACATAAAATTTAAATCACGAACGGATATTCGTGTAACTAGAGAAAAAAAAGTTTTGTGTGTGTCACGAAATGTCATGATCCAGTCCACATCCGTGTCGTGATATAATGATGTTTATGAAACGTAAATGGTCGTCTTAAGAATCTGCTCTCTCTCTCTCTCTCTCTCTCTCTCTCTCTCTCTCTCTCTCTCTCTCTCTCTCTCTCTCTCTCTCTCTCTCGTTTCAGAAACTTACAAACTACGTATGATTTCTTTATTATGGAAAACGGATCCACAGCCATCTTTAAACCCGGTCTTTGAAGTACCTGGATATACTGCCTTTCAATTGAAAACACATTGTTACAAAACCACCGCATTATACTGTCAAGACCCCCACTGACAGCAAAGGCAGAAATCGCAGAAATCACTGGAGTAGCAACGCTGCGAAAGAGCTTTTAAAATGAATTCATTAACTACGTTCCTCACCTCCACAGAAGACGTAGCCTCGTGTAGTCTTCAGAGAAGGGGGGAAAACAAATTAGAGTAAGTTATCATACCGCTCTGGTAATTTAATATTCCGCTGGCGGGTCTGCCAAAGTTGTGTTTTGAACTCCCAGGACCCCCGCCCCCCTCCCACCCGAGTCCTCTGAAAGACAGAGTGGGGAGGTTCTTGGCGAAAAAGGGAGAAGGTTTTCAGGTCTTGATTGAAAATACGATGATTAATAATGATGGGATATGCTTGAGTTTTATATTGATTTGTATTTAAGACAGGTAATTGTTTGATGTAAAACCCATGTTTTTGCTAAATATATTTATTATTGACTTGAAATTCAAGCTTCCAAAGAATATGATGTTCATTTGAAAGAAGCAACAGAAGGTAATAGGAAATACAGGAAGAAGAGATCAGTTATTAAAAATAAAAGTAAATTAAATTGATAAATAAGTAGATAAAAATGTAATTTTGAATGGTAGTTTTTCATTGCGGTATTAGATATGTGGGCTTATTAACACATACTATCGTTACTGTCCGTTATAAAGTAAGTAAATTTAAGGGAAATTGTGTGTCTTAGTAACTTAGTATTTACAGAAGTTATTGTGATAATTTGAACGACTTAAAAAGAAAAGAAAACAGTGCATATACCTTTATGAAAAGTATTGCAAATGTGAAAAACAAACAGAAGTCGTCGTGTTCATTTGAACGATATAAAAAAGCGAAAGAAAGCAGCTTTTATACCCTAGGAAATGTGAAGACTATTTCTTCACTGACTGACTTCAAAGAAGCATTTCCTCTGTGAATAACTTGAAAGAAGAAGGAGAAACAGATGAAAGAAATAGAAGCTTCTATCTACAATTTCTTGAATGGTGGGTGTGGCGACATGCCCGCTACCATAATGGTGACCAAAATGGGACAGAATGGTTAGCCTTTTTTGGGCACGGCTCGTAGCTGGCATCACCTCCTACTCCTGGTATCCTGTGGTAAGTGGCGTAGGGCTGGGGATTTTAGGATGCCTAACCCCCCCTTTTTTTTCTGAGCTGGCGGAGTGAGTGTTCGTTTATTTATTTATTTTTATTTATTTTATTTATTTATTTTGGCTCTGCCCACCTCACCCCCCCTTCTTTTTGAACTGGCGGAGAGATTGTTCTTTTATTTATTTACTTGTTTATTTTTATTTATTTATTTATTTTGGCTCTGAACGCACGAGTATCCTACATTATCATTCAGTAATGTTTCTTATTTATACCATATTGATACACTGAATGAATTTGAATCAGGATCTGATTGTAACACAGTGACGTGTGCGAGTGT
>NC_089754.1:34037383-34042383 GCF_040412425.1 Macrobrachium rosenbergii | reverse complement strand
TCTCTCTCTCTCTCTCTCTCTCTCTCTCTCTCTCTCTCTCTCTCTCTCTCTGTCCTACCCAGTGTGTGTTTCCTGTGAGTAATATTTAGAATGACGATTAGAAGTGACCCAAATTTCCTCGCTGCTCCTCCCACACCCCTTAAGTGCTCTCTCTCTCTCTCTCTCTCTCTCTCTCTCTCTCTCTCTCTCTCTCTCTCTCTCTCTCTCTCTCTCTCTCTCTCTCTCTCAATTCGTAGCACTTACCTCATTCCCCCTCCTGTGTATTTACTTCCGTCCAACTTCACTCTCGAGTTCTGCTCCTCTTCCTAATTTGATTGGCTTCTTCTCTCTCTCTCTCTCTCTCTCTCTCTCTCTCTCTCTCTCTCTCTCTCTCTCTCTCTCTCTCTCTCTCTCTCTCTTCGGATGAATAATCAGGATCCCGTCAAATTGTTTATCATCATATAATTAAATATGAAAAAAATAAAAAAAGAATTATGGGCGTGTCTCGCATAGGTACTCCTCACTACACCTGGGTGAAATTATGCATCAGATACTCTCTCTCTCTCTCTCTCTCTCTCTCTCTCTCTCTCTCTCGTTGACTAAACTTGAAATGAACTGAATGATCTCTGAAGGAGTCAGTTGCCAAGATAACTGGCTTAATAATCTCAGGTCTGTAGGTTCCGTATATTTCTGTAATAACATACAAGCAATTATTAAGCCTTTTTTTGTATGCGAATCTTTCATGTGATTTTATTGGCAGCTTTAGTTATTCCTGACGTATAATTAATGGGATTTTAATATATTTGTGGTCTTTAATTACCTGTTGAGCATTGTTGTTACAGATAAACGAGTACCGGGTATGTATATAAAGTGGTGAGTTTCTTTATTATTATTATTATTATTATTATTTATTATTTAACAAGCCACGAGAGACGTTAAATTTGATTGATATGGCTAACTGAAACTTTTTTCCTGTTGAATTAGAAGGTCCGTTCAAGTGGTTTTCTTTTCAAGTAGCTAGGTTGAACTGTGTTAGGACGAGTATTAAAAAAAAACTTCGGAAATTTCATGTGTGAGAAGGAGCTTAGGTACTGCCTAATGGCCTTAGGTGTTGTTTTGCCCCTAAATGAACGTAGTTTTTTTTTTTTTTCAAAACTTCAAGTTTTCATATTTCCTTTTTTTATCTTCAGCATTTTGATATTAATTTTTGATGTTATTTATGATTAAATTTATTAATTCATTAACTGAGTTTATCAGTTACGCCCAAGTTCTCGCCGCTTTTCAAAAATTAAAAAATAAATTAAACTTCAACGCTGGTCCTTGTTTTATGATATGAATTGAAGAGAGAGAGAGAGAGAGAGAGAGAGATTTTCAGATTCCGTCCACCGAGCTTTTAGCCATGAAGACATAACACCCTCATCCGTCTTTACCTGTTTTTTTTTTTTTTTTTTTTTTTTATCTTTTTTTTTTTTTTTTACCCTTTTTCCATTTTGCCAATAAGTAAAGTGGCCTGTTGTTGATGTACGGCCCAACAACAAGGGGGCTACTATACGCGGGTTATATTTATCCAAGCTGTGTATCTGTCCAACGTTTCAAACATTTATATTCTAGGGGAAAATATGGTGCGTGCTCTCTCTCTCTCTCTCTCTCTCTCTCTCTCTCTCTCTCTCTCTCTCTCTCTCTCTCTCTCTCTCTCTCTCTGTTATTCCATGTAAAACTGAGTGGCCCATGTATATTTCTGTCAGAAAGCTTTTATGAAGTGAAAGTACTTCAGAACTATGGGGTTATCTTATTGAGACCTTCCATAATATGAGAATAGTTTGTTATTATTATTATTATTATTATTATTATTATTATTATTATTATTATTATTATTATTATTATTATTATCTTCTTGGCTGCCTTTTCACATATACTAGCAGTCATTCTATTATTTACTACCATAACATTTTTGGGTAGATAAATATTAGTGGCACATTTGATTTATTTATTTTTAATTTTTTACAGAACCGATATCATTATTCATAGTCAGACTCTCTCTCTCTCTCTCTCTCTCTCTCTCTCTCTCTCTCTCTCTCTCTCTCTCTCTCTCTCTCTCTCTCATTTGCATTCCTATTTTACATTTTTCCGTTATGGGTATTTCTTTAATCATATTTTGCTCATTAGAACTTTTAAGTAAATCATCCATTTTATCTCTCATACTTTATGAAAGAAGGAACTCCTTCCCTCTTATCTTAACAGAAACAAACAATCTTTGTTATTAGTGAAAGAGATGAGGATAGTATTACCCGGAGAGAGAGAGAGAGAGAGAGAGAGAGAGAGAGAGAGAGAGAGAGAGAGAGAGAGAGAGAGAGAGAGATGAGATAGTATCAAAGAGAGAGAGAGAGAGAGTGAGATGAGGATAGTATCATCCAGAGAGAGAGAGAGTGAGAAAGACAGTATCCAAAGAGAGAGAGATTGAGATGAGGATAGTATCATCCAGAGAGAGAGAGAGAGAGAGAGAGAGAGAGAGAGAGAGGGATAACGAAAGCGAGTGAGACTGAAATAGACGTGGATAGTATTATCCAGAGATCTTGAGAGACAGAGAGAGAGAGAGAGAGAGAGAGAGAGAGAGAGAGAGAGAGAGAGAGAGAAACTGGCAGCAATAAGAGGTAGAGTGCTTGAAGTGGCATCGCCGTCGTCGGCAGAGGCGGCTGTGGCTGTGGCTGCGGCCGCATTGGCATCGGGACAGGGCACTAGTGCGTCGTCTGGCACCAGTTGGCATTGTAACTTGTTACCTTAAATACCCCCCATTGCGTAGGGCACCCCATTCGGGAAAGACGGCCAGCCCTAAGGTTCAAAAGGAATTGAGTCGAGGTCGGTGTTTTGGGGAGAGAGAGAGGGCGGGGGATGGGAGGTGTGTGGGGGGAAGGGATTTGGCTAGAGGGGTGAGGGAGAATTTTTGGCCTTGGTAGAGAGAAGAAGAAGGAGGAGGAGGAGGAGGAGGAGGAGGAGGAGGAGGAGAGACTTTGATGAAAGGGAGTTTCCTGAAGGAAATGTAAGTACTTGAATTGGAGGAGCTTACTGAGACTTAAAGAGGTTGGCTTACCCTTCCTTCCTTTTATGGAATCCTATATACCCTTGTGAAAAGAGGAAGGAGAGAGAAAGATAGAGAGAACTGAGGAATTTAGGTAGAAAATATATATGGTCTACTGATTAGTTAACGTATGTTGAAATAAACTTGTAAGATGATAAACCGTATTTTATATTGGATGAGTACCAAAATTTATAGCTAAAATGAAAAATTTCAGCCATGTAAACTTCATGTTTAATAAGTCCATTGGTATTTCATTTGAAATTCACAGTATAGAGCAGTGTCCGGAAAAGCTTGAAATAAGGCAAATGTCTTTACGTTCCTCAAAGGTAAAGAGCCAGCTCTATAATCTTATGTCCACTTTATTCAGAATATAGAAAAATAAGAATTTTCTGTAATTCGTGTCCTTGTTTGTAATAAGCGCAAACACAGAAAGAGAAAGTGTTTATGACTGATTGTATCAACTGTCAACTCGCATGTAAGGTCCTTGCATGTATGGTTGCATGTCTGCAGCGTAATATATATTTTTATGGGCATTATTTATTATTTTATTGTAATATTTTGTATATGGCTCTACAGCTGAAATAAAGAATTTGAATTTGAATTTGAATTATTTTATGTCGCCAGAATTCTAATTAAGGTTATACGTGCATTTTACTCCGTTCGTGTTTTATAATAGTTGTAAACCCTGTGTTGCTTAATTATTACGCTGAAGTTTTGTCAGTGCGTGATGTATGAATATTACAAAGATATACCTTCTAGATAATATTTCTATATTCTGTTTATTCTCAAGGCACCTCGATGTCTTTTACAAGTACGATTGTGGTTGTTGCTACAGGGAGATAGTTGGTTGTGTCCCAACCTTCTTTGTCTAGCCAAGATATCCGTTCTAAATACCATTTCTACATTGTATTTATTCTCAGGGCACGTCCAAGTGTTTTACAAGTACGATTTTGGTTGTTGCTACAGGGGAGGTAGCTGATTGTGTCCCAATCCTTCGTCGTCTAGCTTATAGGCTTCAGTCTCACTTGTTCTGTAAGGGAATTGTAACAGTTTCCCTTTCGGCTCTGAGTCCATATTAACTCTCTTGAAATAGTTTTGTTTTTCAGAGTCCACTCTTCTTCGAATAGCTGGCTTGGTTTATACAACCTGACATGGAGACATATTTTTTTGAACCGTTGTTATTTGGCGGGGAGGCGGCGGTGGGGATCGTGACTTGAGTGCTAGCTAATTTTCTCGTTGCTTTTATTTATTCAGATTCTCGTGTTCCTTCTGGTTCATTTTGTGAAATCGTTCGCAGAGAACTTTCGGGTACATTGTAGATGTTGTTGGTGCTTATCTTATTATATATATATATATATATATATATATATATATATATATATATATATATATATATATATATATATATATATATATATATAGTAAATATATAGATAGATAGATACATATATATATAATGTATATATATATATATATATATATAGATATATATAATGTATATATATGTATATGTATATATACGTATATATATATTTACTGTATATATATGTGTATATATGTATATATCCACATACATAGAGGCCTTCGGTTTCTTCGAGGTGTGAGTTGTCAGTGTGGTCTCTTGTGTTTTTGCGTGCCCTTTTTCTAATGTTGTGTATATGATTTTTCTGGATAGGCTATTCTCAAATCCGCTTCCAGTATTGCCTACCATTACGTTGTATGCTCATGTTATGAAGGCATTTTCTACAATCAGTCTGGCCGTTTTGTTAGTGTTCTTGTATGGAAAGTTCATATTCTCCCAGTCTATTTTGTGATCTTTTTTCCAACCGTCGACGACTTATTATAGTGCCTAATGTTTTGTTTGTGTGGTTTTCCTCGTTTTTTGCAGGATTTGCTACTTTCACCGAGTAACGCTCTTCACAATGTATACACATATACACAAGTG
>NC_089754.1:34017383-34027383 GCF_040412425.1 Macrobrachium rosenbergii | reverse complement strand
AATTTGGATCTGTTAATTTTGCAAAGCCAATTTGGATCTGTTTCTTTTGCGATAGGATTTAAATCTGTTAATTTTGCAAGGCCAGTTTAGATTTGTTAATTTTGCAAGGCTAATTTGGATGTGTTCATTTTGCAAGGCTAATTGGGTGTGCTAACTTTGCAAGGCCAGTTTGGGTATGTTAATTTGCAAATCCAATTTGGATCTGATAATTGTGCAAGGCTAATTTGAGCGTGTTAATTTTGCAAAGCCAATTTGGATATGTTCATTTTGCAAAGCCAATTTGGATATGATTAATTTAACAAAGCCAATTTGGATATGTTCATTTTGCAAAGCCAGTTTGGATTTACTAATTTTGCGAAGGGATTTTAGATTCGTTAATCTTGCAAAGCCAATTGGGATTTGTTAATTCTGCAAGGCCAATATAGATTTGTTAATTTCGCAAAGCCAATTTAGATTTGTTAATTTTGCGTCGGGACTGTAGATTCGTTAATTTTGCTTGCAAAGGCAATTTGTATCTGTTAATCTTGCATTGGGATTCTGGATCTGCTAATTTTTGCTAGCTTCTTGATTAGTGAAGCTGGCTAAGCATAGGGTCTGAATAACAGACACTGCTGCTACTTAAGCTCATTGTTTGGATAAATATTTTAATTTGGTGATTTTCTTCTATTCTGAGTTGATGAAGACATTTTTTCAGTGTTCTTAATTTAAGGTTGTATGTGGCCATTGAGATAGATTTTCCCCGTTAAGAAGAGTTACCTTTTACTTGCTAACTAGAGGTATTGTTGTTATTTTTATAGCAAGGACCTATTTTGGATGGTCTGATGGCGTTTGCCTTGCCTTTAACGTAAATAGAACAATTTGGTGTTTCACATACACATACTGTACATACATACACACACTCATTCACTCACACATACATGTATGTATGTATATATATATATATATATATATATATATATATATATATATATATATATATATATATATATATATATATATGTGTGTGTGTGTGTGTGTGTGTGTGTGTGTCTGTATTATATAAATTGTATATTTTAAGTAAAATAATGTTTCGACCGTTTGAGAGAGAGAGCCAGAGTTGGCTGAAGAGAGAGAGCGCGCAAACGGTCGAAAGCTCCTCGTTTATCCCCTTTCTTGTATATTTTTATGTCTTAAAATATACAATTTATCAATTTTCATTAGCACAATATAGTGATGCTCCACAGCTTATAATGTGTGTTTGAGAGAGGATAAAAAATGAAAATGGAAACGCCATGGTATATTTAAATGTCCACCACTAATGCCACCTCCTCCTCCTCCTCCTCCTCCTCCTCCTCCTCCTCCTCCTCCTCCTCCTCCTCCTCCTCCTCGCCAATTTACGTAACTTCTCTTGATTTAGCTCATGCAGTAATGGTTTAGGTTGCCCGCAATAGGTATGCACGTTGCCCCCTGTGTGTGTGTACATACAGTATGTGTGGTACGTGCGTGTGCGCGCGCATATGTGCGCCTGTATCTGATTCTGTGATACTGTTAAGATTGGTATGTCGAGACTAGGCGAGTACGTGACTTGTACAGAGTTCATGAAAAGGCCCCTCCCTATCCTTCCTCCTCCGCCTCCTCCTCCTCCTCCTCCTCCTCCTCCTCCTCCTCCTCCTCCTCCTCCTCCTCCTCCTCCTCCTCCTCCTCCTCTCTCATGAAAAAAGCGGAAGGAAAAGAAAGCGACAGACTAATTTTCACCTGCAAACATAAATCCCAAGGAAGGCGAAAACTGAGGTAAATGAATTCATAAAAGTGGCCAGAGAGAGAGAGAGAGAGAGAGAGAGAGAGAGAGAGAGAAAAAAGAAAACACCTTTGGAAGTAGGCGTTGTTTTCGTGGCATGAAGTTGGGAGTTCTTGGGTAACTTCCTCTGTTTTTTTTATTTGTTTTTTTTAGAGGGTTGTGATTTACTGGGACGTTAGGCCGGCTCCGTTTAATTTGCATAACGTAATTGACGGCTGAGTTTTTTCTTCTGAGTTATTGTTATTAATTGAAATATAACATTTATAATTGTTACTACTACAGGTAATATTAATGATATTTAGTATTTTTATTATTATGATTATTACTATTGTTATTATTGATATTACTGTTGTTCTAAAGGGTCCACAATAATATAATTGTTAAAGGCTCGGTTAAAGATATTTTTGTATTACAGCTACTGTTAATACTAATTCTGCTGTTATTATTATTATTATTATTATTATTATTATTATTATTATTATTATTATTCGTAGCAGATTTCCTAATAAATTCTAATGTTGTTGTAAATTAATGCCCACATTAATGTAGTTTTATTTTAATTCTTGTAAAATAATATACCTGAACGTATATTACGTTCAACATATCTTAATTCCTTCTTTCATACGATTGCAACACACATTCAATAGTATGCATTCAGTAACCCTCTAATTATTGTTCGCGGTTCTTGCCTTCTGCACCTCCCGGAAGTCGAGAGCCTCAAGTTTATGATTATACTTCCGACGTCACGAGACTTCCTCGTTAATTCAGCGCTAATAGTTTTCCAGGATAAGAAGGGGCGCTGGAAAAACAGCGGAAATAATTATAACAGTTTTCGAGGAAACACCCCTGAATTTGTCACGAGGATTGTTATTTTTTCGCATGTTTTTTTTTTTTGAAAGCTGAAGGATTTATTTTTTTCATTTTTTTGTCACAAACATTGTTATTGTTTTTTTTTTTTTCAGTGGGTTTTTTTCTGAAAGCTGAAGGATTTAGTGATGAATTTAGTCAGGTTAGTGACACTTAGTTGTCACAAGGATTGTTATTGTTTTTCTTCGGTAGTTTTTTTCTGAAAGCTGAAGGATTTAGTGATGAATTTGGTCAGGTTAGTGACACACTCAGTTGTCACAAGCATTCTTATTGTTTTTCTTCAGTGAATTTTTTTCCGAAAGCTGAAGGATTTAGTGATGAATTTAGTCAGGTTAGTGACACTCTCAGTTGTCACAAGCACTATTATTGTTTTTCTTCAGTGATTTTTTTTTAAAGCTGAAGGATTTAGTGATGAATTAGTCTGGTTAGTGACACTCTCAGTTGTCACAAGCATTGTTGTTGTTTTTCTTCAGTGGGTTTTTTCTGAAAACTGAAGGATTCAGTGATGAATTTAGTCTGGTTAGTGACACTCAGTTGTCACAAGCATTGCTATTGTTTTTCTTCAGTGGGTTTTTTCTGAAAGCTGAAGGCCACAAGCATTGTTATTGTTTTTCTTCAGTTGTTTTTTTATTTTTGAAAGCTGAAGGATTTAGTGATGAATTTAGTCTGGTTAGTGACACTCTCAGTTGTCACAAGCATTGTTATTTTTTTCTTCAGAGGATTTTTTCCGAAAGCTGAAGGATTTTAGTGGTGAACTTGGTCAAGTTAGTGGCACTCATGGATTAAATATTGATGAAATGATGAATCATCTTAATTATTTTTTTTATTGTAGGTTCCCTATTCCCTTTTTAGTTGGGTCAAAGCAATTTATAAAATTCATGGAATTATGAATGGATGAAAACCAAAGCAATTTATTATTATTTCTTCAACAATTTTAGTATTTTTGTTTCCTTAACTATTTTGATATTTTTATTTCCTCAACAAATTATATATTATATTTCCTCAAGATATTATGCATTTTTACTTCTTCAGCTTTCATAATCGAAAGCAGTTCTTGACACATGCACTTCTCAGCATTTTTTGTAGAAGAGTTTTATAATTAACTTTACATGCTCGTACTAACGCAAAGGGTGCAGCTGCAAGCATTACTCTCGACCTTTATTGTCATCTGATAAGAACCATAACAGTCACCTTGATGACAATTTTTTCCTCAGTAATAATAATAATAATAATAATAATAATAATAATAATAATAATAATAAACACATCCACTGCTCTCCAGCTCCCTCTACTGTGTTACAGTCATTTTACAATATAAGATATTCATGACTACTGCTAATTGCTGTTCAGCTATTCATTCCTGTCGATTAATGGGCTTCTCCCTGACTCTGTTAAAATATGGCTTTAGTGTTAATGTAACCTGGATATTTGTTCGTTATAAATATATATATTTTTTGCCTGATAATATGTTTTAGATCAGTACCGTTGACCTCCCCTCAGTTACTACGGAAAGGTTCTCAGATGTAATTGAATTTTAGTTTTATAGGTATTCTTTGCGTTTACGTCTTTTTTATGTGTGGATACATTTGCAGAATTTGATAAACTTAGAATTGAAACAGCTTTATTATTGTGTATATGTTTTCGATCATCTTTAAAACTGTTCTCAAATGTGCAAAACTCCTATGCTTTCATCCTTCGCCTGGCTTCGTGGCATTACTAAACTATCCTTCGTTCTTTGAAGGATATCAGTCTAACTTTCCTCTTAACCGATTGACCAGTTCTTTGAGAGCAATATGGAGAGTCCTTCGGATTGGCAGGTCCGCTAACATTAGCAAAAATGCAATTCGGCTAATGTTAGCGGAACTGCCAGTTCGCTTCTTATTCTTAGGCCAATATCATCAGAAATGAGTTAGATAAGGGCCATTTAGGTAGTCGTATCTTAGGATTTAACTGAAGAAAAAAATATTTCCTGGAAACGTGGAGAGAGAGAGAGAGAGAGAGAGAGAGAGATATTACCTTTACAACGGTTCCACCTAAGTGCAGTTCCCATTCCCTTATGTGGATTTAGTCATTATTTGCATAAAATTGCCAGAACTGATTTTGGAATTGGGTGAGAGAGAGAGAGAGAGAGAGAGAGAGAGAGAGAGAGAGAGAGAGAGAGAGAGAGAGAGAGAGAGGAGAGGGTTTCAACCAAAGGCAAATCAACTGCATGAATTTAGGCGGAGCCTTTAAGTAAAAATAACTGCTGCACTAGAGAGAGAGAGAGAGAGAGAGAGAGAGAAAGAGAGAGAGAGATTTCAACTAAAGCCAAATCAACTGCTGGAATTCAGACGGAGCGTTTAAATAAAAATGGCTCCCTAGAGAGAGAGAGACAGACAGACAGACAGAGAGACATACCCAGCTGCAGCATCAGAGGCTCGGCTTGTAGATAAGAAAATGAAGCGATGCTTCCGATTTGTAAATAAAATAGAAAGAGTATATCCGTTTATGTTGTTTCTTATAACATTGAGAGAATTTTTTTAATGCAAATATCCTAGAAGGATTTTTTGAAGAAAGTTCTATTCGAAGTTTTTTTTTTCATCCGTAGAGAAGAAGAAAAATTGAGTTAAGTCTTCTGTGAAACGCTGATTCGTATAATGGTATGTGACTTTTATACGTTATGTAAATATTATATAAAAGGTATGTTTAATGTCTGGTTTGTGGTGTCATGCCTGTTAATCTCTGAAATAACTCTCTCTCTCTCTCTCTCTCTCTCTCTCTCTCTCTCTCTCTCTCTCTCTCTCTCTCTCTCTATATATATATATATATATATATATATATATATATATATATATATATATATATATATATATATATGTATATATATACACATGTATCAGAGTTTTTATCCAAATCATATTGCCATCAACACGCACACACCAACAGCTCAATTTACTAAAGGCCCCAGCAGATAATCTTCTGTACGGACTTCGAATGTTCTCTATGTCAATTCGTGAGATTAATCCCGTCCGAATGATCTCGCAACGACGTTTACTGTCGCCTGATTAAGTGGTCTTCACGTCAGTGTGCACATTTGACATTTCAGGATTACACAGCTGAATGTCAATGGCAAATGACTTTCCGCTTTTTGCGAAAGATTCGTGATGACACTGCGGATCGCGTAATGACAGGGCAGGGCGCGCCTCTCTCTCTCTCTCTCTCTCTCTCTCTCTCTCTCTCTCTCTCTCTCTCTCTCTCTCTCTCTCTCTCTCTCTCTCACGAGAACAGTAATTAAATTCATTGTCTTGCTCTCATCGTTTGCTTTGAGATAAATCGTTGGAATCAGTCAGTCCATCTCTCTCTCTCTCTGTCTCTCTCTCTCTCTCTCTCTCTCTCTCTCTCTCTCTCTCTCTCTCTCTCAGTTCCATTATCGTCTCTGTAATTAACTGCATTGTCTCGCTCATCGTTTGCTTTGAGATAAATCGATGGAATCAGTCAGTCCATTCTCTCTCTCTCTCTCTCTCTCTCTCTCTCTCTCTCTCTCTCTCTCTCTCTCTCTCTCTCTCTCTCTCTCCCTGGCGAGTAATCTAATTGACAAAGCTTCGATTTGCTCTGTGAATGCAGACAAGTGCCTAGCACGGGCCATTGTTAATTAACGTCTTCCACGAAGATAGGCAAATGCATTTATTAGGCTTAATGTTGGGAGGAGGAGGAGGAGGAGGATATAGAACTATCTCGTAAATGAGGGGGTGTCTTATTCACTTTTTTTATGGCTGCCGAATTATTTCGTGAAGTGGGGCTTTTTTTACAAGTGATGTTTTTTGATTTGTTAAATAGGTTATGTTTTTCCGTGTTGTTCATCTTTTAAGACATGACATTAGTCCAGATATTAGTTGTTTGTTATGGAGGCTGCTCATAAACTAACATGATATTAAAGCAGAAGAAATCATGGCTTGTTTTAACTTTTTTCTTTTTTTTGCTTAAGGACATTTACGCCTTGGTTTTTCTTTGCTGTTTTGAAATCGTGGTTTTTTTCTTAAGACCGTCAGGGTTAGGTTGTTCGCTGGTGTTTTAATCTAGTGTTGTTTTCTGAAGAATATCAGGGGTAGATTTTGTGTAAAATTTACTTTTCAGTGTTCTTTGAGAGCAAAAATATGACACTGAAATTTGGGCCTATTTATTTGTTGGTGTTTCAATCAAGAAATGAAAATAATTCTTGGATAGGGGTCGATGAGGTTGAATGCTGTAAAATGAAAAAAAATATTTATATCTTGTGTGAATTTGTTCAGTTTTGAGTAGTCTGTTTCTATGATTTTGTAATGATCTAGTGCTTGGAAGTATAATAGAATTAATGATTCATTGTTAAAACAATGTTAGGAAACGTAATGTAGTCTTTTTTTGTCAAACAAAAGTATATAAATCTCTTAGTGGTAATATGAATCTTCACATTTATAACATAGTATGGAGTTCCATTTTTATAAGGATAGTATACATTTTTTCTTGATATATTGTCATAAACGACATTTGAAATAAAAAGCTGTTCATCTGTGTGTATCCTATCTCATGAATTGTTGTGAATAACATTATTTAATGTACCAATCAACGGTTACAGTGACCCCGAAGTCTGCTCTCTCTCTCTCTCTCTCTCTCTCTCTCTCTCTCTCTCTCTCTCTCTCTCTCTCTCTCGTGAGGTCCCGTTCGAAAAGAATGCTTAACACAGGCATCAAAGGGAATGATTCATATGCGAATCCTGTGATTCACATAATTTTTTTTTATCTCTTTTGAATGTCATCGTTAGTGTTGGAATCTAAGTAACTCCCTCCCCCCACTCCCCCTCCCCTTTTCTTAATACTTTTACTTTTCCTCCCTCACCCCTTCCCACTCCCCCTCCACATTACTGTCTCTTCAACCGTTCAGTTTCCCCCTAACTCCATTCTCCCATCTTTCACGCCTGTTCGCCCATTCTGTTTCTCTGCTTTTCTGTTTATCTCAGCCCCTACCTTCCCCCCCCATCCTTTTATTTCCCCTCACCCCTTCCGTTTTCCCCACTCATTTACCACGTCTTCCTTTTCACCCTCACCCCTTTCCTCCTTTTCTTTTCCTCCACCCCTACCTGTTCCCCTCACTCCTTCCTCTTTTCCCTTCACACGTTACCCTTTTATTTTCCCTTTATCCCTTTCCTTTTCACCTCACCCTTTCTTTCCCCCCCCACCCTATCTTTCTTCCCCTCACTCCTTCCTTTTCCCCTCACCAATTCCATTTTCTCCTTACCCCTTACATTTCCCCTCATTCCTTTCTTTTCCCCTCACTGTCCATTTTCTCCTCCCCCCTTCCTTTCATCTCTCCCCTTCCGTTTCCCCCATTCCTCTTTTTCTCTCACTTCATTTTTCCCCTCACCCTTTTAATTTTCTCCCTACCCCTTCTGCTTCTCCCCTCACCCCTATAGCTTTTCCACTTCACCCCCTTCCTTATCCCCTCTATCCCTGCCCTATGCCTTCACCCCCAATTCCACCTCTTGTCTGTTCCATTTCCCTTTCGCTGGCTGTTAGGGCATCACAGGACCTCCTGATGTGTGGGGCGATCAAAGGATGCTCCTCCCTTTGTAGACCTAACGAGCCAAAGTCCCCAGTTGTAAAGTCTCTCTCTCTCTCTCTCTCTCTCTCTCTCTCTATGGGGAGGAAACACATCGCCTTAACTTGTTTATGCCTCACGGTGATAGTGAGATGATGGTGTTGGTGATGGCGGCATCCTACCTTTGTCGAGGTAAAGGAAGGATTTCAGTTATTGTTGTTGACAGAGATAGGTAGCTAGCTAGGTCTCTCGCTCTCTCTCTCTCTTTTCTCTCTCTCGGGGAAGATATTGCTGGGAATGGTATTGTTGCAGCTTTTGATGACTTATTCTCGTGTCTGTTTGAGAGAGAGAGAGAGAGAGAGAGAGAGAGAGAGAGAGAGAGAGAGCGCCATCCATCCAGCCAGCCCACTGTTACATAAACTGTTGCCATATGTTGGTGGTTAGTATAAATTTGGAACGATACCTGGTCTAGAGATTCGTTTATATAATATATATATATATATATATATATATATATATATATATATATATATATATATGTATGTATATATATATATATATATATACATGTATGTACACATATATATATATATATATATATATATACACACATATGTATATATATATATATATATATATATATATATATATATATATATATATATATATATATATATATATATATATATATATACGCGTGTGATGTGTGAGATGTTGGGCCGCTGAGCGTTTACTGGTGGCTCAACATGTTGCTGATGAGCCGTCCGTGAACGTATTTCAAGTGGCTTAGCGGAAGTCGTTTTCCAGGTTTACTCTTGAGCCGACACTCTTTATTAAGGAAAACGGCTGATTTATATTTATACACGCATTTTATTAACACGTATGTATATGCATATAGAAATGCATAGCAAACAAACAACTCTAACCCTGCTGTCAACCTTCTGTGAGAGAGGATGAAATTTAAAACTAAAGCTTCCAGTGCTTTTGCAATAACTCCATATTTATTTATTAATAAACGCTCAAGCCTGAGGAATTCTTTTCATATTTAGTTATTGGACAAAGTTCAAGGTCAATCCACAGCTATCTACCCTTTTTCTTTTATAAAGAAACAACATGACAGTACGTAGCTCGAACCTCATTTTTGACAATCTTACCACCTTCGTCGTTTTTATGAGGCTGGTGATGGGTCAGAGCAAAAATAAAAAAAATAAAATAAAAAAAAAATATGTTGATCTTCCCAAGAAATTGCGAACTCTCTTATTTCTCCAGCGATTCAAATTCTATCATCTTTTTTCTTGAGCAGAATTTTTTGAAAGATATATTTTTTTTTTTTTTTTTTTTTACGGACGTCTGATCTTCCAAGAGCTGTCCAAGATGATAGATGTGATTATTATGCAAAATGAAACTCACGAAATATATAGCTTCTTAGGTCGATGGATTTATGGCGTCTGATTTGAATATTCGAATATCCCTAACTTTTTCTTCCTTCTTTCATTTGGCTTCGTAACCACTGACTGTGTATTTAATACGTCACTGTGCGTGTCTTTTGTTATTTTGTTTTTGGTGTTTTGAAGTGTTATGTTTCAGTTTTGAGTGTGGTAGTAGTAGGAACTTACGTTTGTTCAAAAATAAAAAAAAACACACACACACACACTCCAGTGTTTTTATTTTTATCGGAAATCTGTAGTGCGTTACAAATTCTTTCGTATAAATGCCACAAACGACAATCAGATTATAGTGAAATCCACGACTTGATCACAATTGGGCTCAGTCGCTCCCAAATTTCACGTAATATTTAGTACCCAG
>NC_089754.1:33987383-34012383 GCF_040412425.1 Macrobrachium rosenbergii | reverse complement strand
ATACAAATATTTAACAGTGTAAAAAGTTGTGAGCACTTCTGTTTGTCAGTTCGTAGCTAAAAATGCTCACCTGACGCAAATTATATTTTTATCCTCGGTGAAACCGCCTGAATGTGTACCTTACCTTTTAATTCTGTTCCTAAGCGAGATTTCACGCTTGGGGTCTTGTACCTGTCGCCTTCTGGTCTTTAAATTAATTGTGAATTTGCAAGCAGCATCACTTTCTCTCAAGCATAAGCAACTATGCTGTCTTCTTTTGTGATTTCTCCTTTCCCCAGAGACATTCAAGCAGGCTTATTGCTTGTCGGAAATGTCATGTTGGTGGTGTCCTTTTTTTCCTCTTAATTGGAGGGTGGGGGGCTGCATCTCTCTTCATTTTCCTCTTAAGAGGTTCTTCTTCTGAGACCCATTCTCTCTCTCTCTCTCTCTCTCTCTCTCTCTTTTAACCCTCAGCGTCGTGAAGAAAGTCGGGTAACTAAGAACATTACTGAAGGGAACAGAGTTTCGTGGTGTGGTTTGCTCTCTCTCTCTCTCTCTCTCTCTCTCTCTCTCTCTCTCTCTCTCTCTCTCTCTCTCTCTCTCTCCAGAGTTGCATATTGTGGTTTGCGTGGTTGTCGACCAATTTGAATGCAATGTTCTGAAAGCGAAGGGAACAGTTGCATGTCAAGACATAATTGTATCTTTTGAGAAAAGTTTGAGCTGATTTTCATGAATCAAACCAAATTATATTATGATAATAATTGAACGCCTGAGGACAGGCAGGAACGACCTCTGTGCTCCAGTAATTTATAAATACAATAATCTTACTGGTGGTTAAGAATGACTTTCTCTCTCTCTCTCTCTCTCTCTCTCTCTCTCTCTCTCTCTCTCTCTCTCTCTCTCTCTCTCTCTCTTTCTTCCCGTCCCCCTTCCCCTCAGTGTGTTTTTGTTATGAAATGTGACGCGAGCGAGGGCCTTATGTGGCTTGCGTATCAAATACCCTACTTGGATAACTCTGCAGCAGGTTCACCTGTCTAAAGGGAAGTTCCAACCCAACTCGGCGTTCATTCTGCCTCACGTACGATATACGCTTTTGGAATTGACGAGTTTTACGCTTACGAATCGAAAGTCCTTTAAGTGTCAGTAGTTACTGTAGCGATATTGAGTATGTCATTTGGTTTGTAGGCAGTGGATGGGTATGTCTTTTGGATTTTAGGCAAAGGGCGTGTCCGTTGGCTAGTTGTTAATATACAATTGAATAGATTTGTGGGTATGATTGTCCTGATATTTAAATGATTTGGTTTTAAGAAGATGTGTAGCTGGCTCCTTATTGGTTTGGTTCAACTTTGATTACTATTCTTGTCCAGTCACGTCACGATGGGTCAGCTAGCATGAAACAGAAACCTTTCTAATTTTGGAACAATGACGGCAGAATTTTTAGGCAATAAAATTAAGGTACAGCGGGTGGTCGTATTTGAAGAAGGAGATTGTAGGCACTGGATAAAAGGATATATTGTTAAGGAACAATCGTGAAATTGTTAAAACCCTAGTGTGACAGTGGAGATAGAAAGTTGTCATAAATTATGAACGTCTTAAGGAGTAAAAAATATTCCGAGGTATTAGAGTAGAAATGTTGAGTTTGGGAAAGAAAAGCATCAGTTTGCCTGTGTTAAAAACATTACTATAAAATAGAGGCAGGAGAATTTAAGATATTTATTTGAAAATAGAGTAAATGAAAGTAATATTTTAATGACGTTTGCGAAGATAAACATTAATTTGCCTCTGGGAAAAACATTGCTGTTAAATAGGGGCAGAAGAATTTAAGATATATGTTGAACGTATAGTAAATAAAATTAGCTTTTAATAAAGATTCTAAGCAGCTTACCGTTAATTCTAAAGTGTGGAGTGTATGATAATGAACATACGATGGAAACCGTAATAACGGATGAACTCAAGCAGGTAAAATAGAGAATAATCCCAAGTTTGCATACAAATGAAGCATTTATTACGCTGGCAGATGGTTAATCTGAACTGTGTAAGATCCAGAGAGAGAGAGAGAGAGAGAGATGAGACAAGGATGCTTCATGTTTTATTGTTTATTGTTTATTGTCTGTGTGAGTGTGTGTGTGTGTAATGAAGCAATGATATAAGAGGCATTCAGATTTTCACAGAAGTTTGTAAAACTTATGAATTCTCTCTCTCTCTCTCTCTCTCTCTCTCTCTCTCTCTCTCTCTCTCTCTCTCACACACACACACACACACACACACACACACACACACACACACACACACACACACACACACACCCGGGCGCATTAAGTCTACAAACATGGCTTAAGTGGGGAGAGAAGTGTTAGTGCATCACGAAATAAAAAAGAAAATAAAAAAATTTAAATTTAAAAATTGTTACTTGGGAAGAGGGAGCAAAGTTGTTGCGATAACACAGCGAAAGCAGGAGAAAGTAGACGAACGATGGCAGCCAATGACTTAAGAATAGAGCGGCATGAAGGAAAAATAAGCTAAATAAGCCACACTTCGCGAGAAACACCATTGTCTCCTTGTACATCCAGGGTCCGCTATCTACGGCATAAAATCTCCTACTTAAGGTATCAAGTTTACTGCCATTAATGATGGCTTCCATAATCTCCCCCGGATCCCCATAAGACCCCGCCCCCCCTTTTTTTTTTATCCCTCCATTTTGGGGGATGGCAAAGCTCTTCCTATCAGGTTTAAACGGCTGTTAATTTGTTCCTCGTTTTATTTTTTCTCGGAGGCGCGGGACCCAGAGTCAAATTGGGTAGGATTATCTCCATAGGACGTAAATGGGACGATATTCTCGTTTCTTCCCGAGGAATTATAATCTTTTTGGTCTGTGAGGGGTTTTGTACTGCCTCTTTTTCTATGGGGGATTTATTCTGTGTTTTTTTTTGCCATTTGGAATTAGCGTTTGATGCTTTATTGTGGAATGGTAGTATGTTAAGAATTTATTTATTTTGTTGTAATTGTGTTTTGTACACTTTTTGTTATCTGTTAGCGATGTATTTAATTTTCGGTATCTCATAATCAGAGTTTAAGTCATTTTAAATATTTCGTTTATTTTTCCTCACTCGAGTATTAATATCCTTTTCTTCATGTCGTATCCATTTGTGGATCTTATTGTAGATGTCCTGTTTTGAAAATCATTATCTTTTCGGAGATTTTTTTTCCATCCTCAAGCAAACTCTGATTTTTACCTTCATAATTGGAAATTAAACAAACTACTTTCGTTTTGCTAGCAAAATTTCTGTTGTCAGGTGTCTCCTCTTTTTTTATTTTTAATGTCTTATATTTAAAGGTAGTTGCTCTTTTAACAGTAGAAAGACTGTGCTGATTCCTTTCTTTGGTGGGATTTTCTTGTGAACATAGAATGCAAATTTTCATTCTTTTGAATTACGGTTAAAATTGGCTGAATTTTAGTATTCCGTTGTGGAATTAATTCCAGTGCAGTTTATATATAGATCGTTTTTTATTCGTTTTGGAGCTCTTTGTATTATGGAATTACATGTTGGAAAATATCAGGTTATATACTAAATTTTGAATCTTCAAATCCTTGTTCCAAGTTTTACCCTGTAGTTTAATTTCAGGTATGTGAAATGAATTTTTAATTGAATATTTGGGCCTTGTTATGGTTCAGTTAAATTATTATTATTATTATTATTATTATTATTATTATTATTATTATTATTATTATTATTATTATTATTATTATTTGTCCTTGAGCCACCAATGCATCGATCAATGAGCATGTGCCAACCTTTCGTGAAATTCGTACGTACTCGTTCTTTCAAGACACTACCGGAAGTTAATATAACTCAGCCGAATTAGAGGGTCAAGTCTTTGTTGGAACGAACCCTGGTATATATATTTGAAAGAATTAGAAGCTTAATAGGAATTCCTGGAGAAGGTGAATTGCAAAAGAAAGGCTGAACCATTTGACGTTTTAGTATTGGAGTTGGGGCATGCAAGAGTTTATTGCTTATTCTTTTGTTTTATCCGGTTTTGTAATAATCGTAAAAAGTCTGAACCATTTAATTTTTTAGTAACGGAGTGGAGACAGGCGAGAGTTTATCGCTTATACTTTCATTTTATCCAGTTTTGTCATATCGTAAAATCAGGTTATTTTACAGCCAATTGGAATGCAAGGTCGTCGGAATATACATCGCAAGGAGACAGGCTAGAGTTTATCGCTTATACTTTCATTTTATCCAGTTTTGTAATATCGTGATATCAGATTATTTTACAGCCAATTGGAATGCGAGGTCGCCATATCTTAGTCCACAAGGTCATGACTGAATCACTGTCGTAAAGATCAGCTTTAATTCCGTACCGCTGGATTACGACGTTATAAATGCAGGAATGTATTGCAGACGTCATTTTTTAGCCGAATAATATGTTCAGGAAAGATGTATGAAAATGAAGAAAAATCCCATGTTTATTAAAGAGTTGTATTAATGATTCCATGGCCTAATGACACGCTACACGTTCCTTTCCTCATGACAAACCCCTTTCATTCTTTTTACTATACCCCCTTCATATTATCTTTCTTCCATCTTACTTTCTTCTTCAACCGTTTCCTAACAACTGATTCATAGTACAACTGCTTTGAGGTTTTCCTTGTTACTTAACAAAACATTTTCACTCTCGATTTCCGTTTCGGCACTGAATGACCTCATCATAGGTCCCAGCGCTTGGCCTTTGGCCTAAATTCCATCTTCTGTTCAATTCTTATGACAAACCGTGTCCTTGAAATTGTGGACATGATTGTGTAGTTGTGCAATGGCGTGTGTAACACTTCTAAGTGCCCAGGTTGGATATTCCGCGTCGCGCCCCTTCCTAGGTATTGTGTGCTAAGTGAAGGGACGGGTTACCTTAGAATTTAATACAATCGAATTACATTTCCAAGGAATTTCTTATACCATAGAATGTCACTGTTGCCGATTCGTTGGAAATCCGTCGGTTTGTGGCAGGGCGTGAAGAGAATGGTGTTTGTGAACCAGGTGGAATTTGAAGTTTGTTTTATTATTTCCTTTTTTTGTAACTGTGTTTAACGGTGTTCGTATTATGTCGTCAGGTTATGTTTGCTTATGAATAGCCATGATATTATTTTTAAAACATCATATAATGTGAAAATGGCTAAACTTTGATTGTTTATAAAATGATTATCACTGTAGCGGGAGGTGAAACAATGTAATTCTCAGATGGCAACAAAGGTAACTGGTAATTGTTATTTGAAAAAAAAGTATAGATAATCTCGAATGGTTTTTACTAAATTTTACTTAATTGACATAAATGTATTGTTCCAACGCATGAGAGTATTTAGAGGTATGTATGAATTGTATATGCTTTTTGTCAAATGTATATTTTTATTTCTATTTCGTAAATATATATAATACTAATAAAAACACGTATTTTCAACGTCTGTTATATTGGTATCTAGCACCATTTTGTAGCCCAGGTCCGAAGAAAACGAAAACGAGGATTCCTTAATACAGATGACGCAAATACAAGAATAGTTCCTACCGCTGTTATTTTGGTATCTAGTACCGTTTTCTAGCCCAGGCCTGAAGAAAACGAGAACGAGGAATAAATAGGGGCGGGACCCCACCGCGAAAGGGTTGACTTTCGTTCTTTGCCGTCGCAAATGAGGCGTTTGTATGCTGGCTGTCATTTCCGGAACTTAGGCCTATCGGATTTTCTAAGGCTTCACGCCTGGTTTTGAATCTTAAGATAATGGAAGTAGGTTAATATTCTGAAGGACATTGGCTTATTGTTCACACTTTTAGAACGGGCGTTAGGATTAAAACATTAGTGGGTGACTTGCATGTCTCCTCTCTCTCTCTCTCTCTCTCTCTCTCTCTCTCTCTCTCTCTCTCTTTGATGGAAAGTCGTGGTTGCTTTTGTTTCGTATTTTTGTTTTTTCTTTATCAAGTTCTTTTGTTTATTTATTTTTTATGGGTGAACCAGTGTAAATATACCAAATGGTCACTTGGTAACTTCATGTAAACATTTTGTGATATATTTCTTTGTATATGTTCTTATAATTCTTCTTCTTTTTTCTTCTTCTTTTCGGCTTAATCCCTGGTCGGGGTCGCTGTTTTTATCTATGGATAATGGCGGATAAGATGCTACGACTCCGGTTAACGTATATAACCATAGGTATGCGTCTGTGCCCGTGTGTTTGAGAGAGAGAGAGAGAGAGAGAGAGAGAGAGAGAGAGAGAGAGAGAGAGAGAGAAACCAACGTGTCCAGTAAAAATAAACGTCAGGGCAGATTAGAAACAGCGTCGACCGATCTGACGATAATAAAAAAACACAAACAAATCAAATTGAGTTCGATAGTTCACTAAAAACAAACAGCGCAAAGATGATTGATAACAGTACCGTGGTATGTTATCACGGGACCAGTTTAACAGGAAAATGGTTCCCTAAATGTATAACGGCCAGCCCTTTACAGTTTAACCAGTAGGTTTGGATAAAACGCTGGTCTTGTACGTGTGTTTGTTTGTTTGTCGTGTATGTGTATTTGAGTGTGTTTGGTGTTTGTGTATGTTTGGTTAATGAGTTGTGGCATGGTCATATCAGCCGCATATTTTTTTTTAGGGTAGGTCAACTTTATTTTTCTCGTAGAACATCATTTATTTTTTTCATGTACTTAATTTAGTAATTTTTATGAAAATTTATGTAATTTACCATATTTAACATACAAAATTTACCCAGAAATTCATCAGTTTGGATGAAAATTAGCTCACACAAAATTTACCCGAAAAATCATCAGTTTGTATGAAAATTAGCTTAATTTATGATATTTAATATAAAATATTTACTCATAAATTTACCAATTTCTATGAAAATTAGCTAAATTTATCATATTTAACATACAAAATTTTCTCGAAAATTCATCAGTTTGTATGAAAATTAGGTTAATTTATCATAACTAACATACAAAATTTACCCAGAAATTTATCAATTTGTATGGAAATTAGCTTAATTTATAACATTTAACATACCAAATCTACTAGATAATTCATCATATATGAAAATTTGCTTAATTTATCATATTTAACATGCAAAATTTAACCGAGAATTCATCACCGTACAGTTTGTTTTCTTGGTAACTCCGATTTCATCAGCAATTTAACAAGACTCGACTCTAAAACAGAAAGAAATAAAGTGGGAATTAAAATAGATAAAATATTGAATGGGATTGTGGAGTATTTAAAAAAACTACATTGGTTCTCTTCTAAAATCAGAACCTTCGAAATTAAAAATCTTGCGAGAAAATTCCATCTTAATCATGAGTTAGAAACGGGGTCATTTTCAAGAAGAATTATGGCTGATTCTTCCAAAATATTTCATGTCACTGATTTTCATAGTCAGAATTAATTTAGATGTAAAATGAAGGTTTTGCACGCAATTTCATGATGGTAAGTGGAAAACGAATTTAAATCCTTATTAAGACATGTTGATTGACTTATAATATGATAGGAAGAGAAACGAAATGACTAAAGTATATGTTTTATTGCATTGTGGTATAGTTCCTCTTGTGTAATTATACAGTATACATTCCCACATTTCATACACGATAACTGTATTATATTGTCAGAATTCAAAGAAAATTCATAGATGGTAATACTTACACATACAAATCACTAAAGTATACGTTGCATTGCATTGTGGGTTGCTCTTGTGTAAATATACAGTACAAATTCCCATACTTCATACACAGTAACTGTATATACTATCAGAATTCACAGTAAATTCATAAATGGTAATACTTGCATATACACGCAGTTATTTTACGTATCTTTTTGTCACTATATATATTTTGAATTGAACTAATCTCAGGCGATTACTGATACGACAACCCTGCTTGTTATGTTTGCATGGCGTGAAGCATATAATTTGACCTTTTATGAACTCGCCAGTGTCTGGACATATTGTGAAATATGAAGCCTGAAAACCGTAGATTCAAGTGTTTTATTTTACTCAACAAAGGAAGAATAATACTGCTACATGTTCATAAAACGAATTTTATACGTTTGAACGTTGCATGATCTTACTAACGGTGAGTTTTATATATTATTACTGTTATTATTGGCCTTGTTATTGAATAATGGTATTTTAAATGGAAACTTAACCACTGCCATTATTAGACCAACATTCCTCACACTTTTAAATACGCTTACCACTGCAAGCCTTGAATCCGAAGTGGAATAAATGAGAGAAATCCTTTAATCTCTTTATTACGGTCGGTCTGTCAGTGATATTAATGCTGACACTCGTGCATTATAAGGGATTGACCATAATGACACACAAAATCACCATTTTTTCACCATCGAATCACCATATCACCGTCAGTATAGTGTTTCTCGTGTCACCTCTGACGTCCTTCACCATCGCATAACTGTCCTTTGTCATTCGTATTTATCATAGTTTCCACAGGCAATTTTCCATTGATCATTTACATAAATCCAGAGTGTTTCGTTTATTTTACTTATTTTTCCCTCTCAAACTCTAATTCTGGTTCAGTCAGGAAGGCCAGTTCCATAATTACTTATTCCTCCATGTAATAAACGGTAAAGAGGATTTAGATAAAGGGGGATTAGAACGTTTTGGCTAATACCCCTGGTTAATTGTAGCAATATTTAAGTTTTTCTGCTATTCATTAGTATTGCAAGCCTCGTTGAATTTCGTCGTATATTCATATAGAAATATTTATGAGGGACTTATAATTAACGCTGAATCATTTGTTTAGATTTAAATTATAGATAAAGATTTATGTTGAGCCTCCCTATTCATGGACCGTTTTTATTTTAACTATTCATACTTTTACAAAGTAACAAAACATAAGCAATATCTAGTGACATCTTATAAGCAACAACATGCATTTGTAGTATTAATTTTCTTTACAATAAAACTCACCCCGTGAGAATTTATAGCCGTGGGTATCGAGAGAATATTCATTTACACCCAAAGTTGAAAAACAAATTTAATATCAAATAACAGTAAAGGCTTCATAGAAATGAAGAAAATTGATATCTTGCTCAACTGCCTTCGTCCTCAGCTAAATGCTTCGAGGGGGAATCATTGCAAAAGTGAAACCGGTTTTGAGGGGAATGTAACTCGAATTATTCGAGGGGAAGTGAGCTAGATCTTTGTTATACAAATCAAAGTTGGAGGAAGACTGACCTCCCCTAGGTCATATTACAAGCTGAGGTGTCATTATACATGAAACGATTAATAATTATACCGTCAGATTCAATTGTGATTATCTTAATCCACTTAGATTTGAAGGTATCTTGGTTTAATAAGCCATGAATCAATAATTGTGGCATTAGAGGGGCAAAGGGCGGTTCTTTGATTCTTGGCACCAAGGGGATATGTACCGTTCGTGGTACCAAGGGAATATGTACCGATGGTGGCACCAAGGGGATATGTACCGATGGTGGCACCAAGGGGATATGTACCGTTCGTGGTACCAAGGGAATATGTACCGATGGTGGCACCAAGGGGATATGTACCGATGGTGGCGCCAAGGGGATATGTACCGTTCGTGGTACCAAGGGAATATGTACCGATGGTGGCACCAAGGGGATATGTACCGATGGTGGCACCAAGGGGATATGTACCGTTCGTGGCACCAAGGGAATATGTACCGTTCGTGGTACCAAGGGAATATGTACCGATGGTGGCACCAAGGAGATATGTACCGATGGTGGCACCAAGGGATATGTACCGTTCGTAACACCAAGGGGATATGTACCCTACACGTGCTTGCATGACGACTATTTTACTGAATATCAAAAGGTCACTTGCCTAGAACCTCTCATTTTACAGTGAAGGATGTGAAAAAGATTTAATCCCGCGTGAAAAATGTTGAATGTAGAAAATATACATCTGATGTTGAATGTAGGAAATATTCACTTGATGTTATTTGCTGTCACAAAGCATTTTTTTTTTTATCCGTAGTGACGGAATGATAAAATGTGCAGTGAAAACTGTCGTAAAAATACCCCTTATTACACCTTTGGAAGGGCAGAATTTTATTGCAGAGAGAGAGAGAGAGAGAGAGAGAGAGAGAGAGAGAGAGAGAGAGAGAGAGAGAGAGAGAGAGAGAGAATTTCTTGTTCCCCTTCCCCCCATTCGTCGGAAAATGAAGATGAGATCGTTTAATGCCCTTCCTTGTTGGTACCATTTCCATGTGAGCGAACCTCCTTCAGTTAAGGTAAGTGGGTGGAAGTCCTTTAAGGAATTGGATGGGAGGGGGAATTGATTATGCTGATGCAAGTCTTAAGTGAGTAGGGGGAGGGGGGAGGAGGAAGGAGAGAGAGAGAGAGAGAGGTGGAAAGGAATGGACTGAGCTTAAGATATGCGACATATTTGGAAGGGGAGAGAGTCAAATTGCCGAGGGGGACTTGGTAGGAAATGTTCGAAAAATCAAAAGATTTTTCGCGGCGGAAAACTTGGTTATTGAGATGAAAATTCGACGTTGAGGAAAGTAGCATTTTTTTTATTTTTTTTTTTTTTGCGTATAGAAAGGATTGCAGTTGATTGAAGCTTTTCTAGCAAGGAAATAATATGGGACATGTACTTTATATCTGTGCTTTCACTTTTTCCGTGATTTTGTTTTTGCTTGTAAATTGTCACACATAATTGTTTTGCAGTTTGACCGTACTGTCAAACTTTTTGTTTTTGTTGCCATATTGTATTTTTTTATTTCTCTTCGTTCTTTGTAGGGTAACAGAATAAGGAAAAGTTTTATTTAATGATATAAATCAAAAGGTATTATAATTGCCTTACTGGGAACTTGATACTGTAAAGGTATTTCTAACCAGTATCGAAGAACAAAATCATTCCTTACATGTCAGAGGAACAAAGAGACAGGTGTAAAAAGCTCTTATGATAAATATTAAACATCGGTAAAATTGTCATTTTTTTACAATATCTATTGGGTCTCACTAGTCGCGTGAATCTTAAAAAAAAATCTGTTGAATATAGTTCAAAACGAAACGGCTAACGATTTGCAAACCTAGCACTCTCTCTCTCTCTCTCTCTCTCTCTCTCTCTCTCTCTCTCTCTCTCTCTCTCTCTCTCTCTCTCTCTCACTGATGACATTTAGATTTAAAAAAGAAACGATAGAGAATTTTGTGTTACTAAGGTAAAATCCACTTTCTTCAGCAAACCCTTCGGCAAACATCAAAGGTAAAAGATATTTGAACTCCAGAGGTCGTACCCTGAATAGCTAGTCAGCTCCTGGCCATTAAACGAGGATATTTGCGATTTCTTTCATCGACAATAATTGTAAAAATGAGATATCAGTTTGCTGTCGTATCTGCTCTGTTAACAGAAAATTGTTAAAGGAGTTATTGTAAAAACTATTTGCACGATTAAACGTATTTTTCTATGCATTTTTGAATAAGTTTCATACATGTAGGCAAAATGACTTTCAAATGTTTGATACTTGTTGGCGACAGGTAGACGGATCGATAGATGACATCCACATGCATTTAACCGGGCGACTTATCTAGGGTCAACATACTTACATACACATATACATACATACACATATGTATGTATGTATGTCTGTATGTATGTGTATATATATATATATATACAGACATACTTACATACATATATATATATGTGTGTATGTATGTATGCATACTCACTGACACTATATTCATAAGCAACGGTTGTCAGTCTTCTCCAGCCCTTGTCTCTCGCCAGCATTTTGGTCCGGCAGTCCGAATCGATTGGGCGTTATATAAAAAACTGTTGTGTTGCGTTTGTCGGTTTTATTTAAAAGCTCCGGGGTAATGTCAGGCCAACCCTTTTCCCCGGGCGTTGAAAAGTATTTCCTTTGCAGTTTTGTAAAGCTCCGGATTAAAGTTTAAATCGGGAAAAAATGCGGGGCGATTCTACTCGGAAATGGCTGACGTTTTAAAAGCGTTAGAAATTCGCGTCTCGCGAATATCTAACTAACGTTTTGCGATGCTATTGTCAGACTGTTTTATGTTTGTAAAAAGATGTTATTATTTACGGTTTGTTTATGCTGGGTTTGATAACGTAGTCTCTCTCTCTCTCTCTCTCTCTCTCTCTCTGGAGAAATTTTCCCAACAACCGTTAATTCTAAAAGTAGAACATTAACATCTTACCGTTAATTCTAAAAGTAGAACATTGACATCTTGCAGTTCCAGCTCTCTCTCTCTCTCTCTCTCTCTCTCTCTGAAGAAGATTTTCTAACAACCGTTAATGCCAAAAGTAGACCGTTAACATATTGTAATTCCAGCTCTCTCTCTCTCTCTCTCTCTCTCTGATTTTCTAACAACCGTTAATGCCAAAAGTAGACCGTTAACTTATTGTAATTCCAGCTCTCTCTCTCTCTCTCTCTCTCTCTCTCTCTCTCTCTCTCTCTCTCTCTCTCTCTCTCTCTCTCTCTCTCTCTGAAGAGAATTCTTTAACAACGGTTAATGCCAAAAGTAAAACGTTAATATATTGTAATTCCAGCTCTCTCTCTCTCTCTCTCTCTCTCTCTCTCTCTCTCTCTCTCTCTCTCTCTCTCTCTCTCTCAAGAGAATTTTTTAACAACGGTTAATGCCAAAAGTAGAACGTTAATATATTGTAATTCCAGCTCTCTCTCTCTCTCTCTCCTCTCTCTCTCTCTCTCTCTCTCTCTCTCTCAAAACCGCCATTACTGCAAAAAAAAAAAAAGACTACCGGTAACACCCAGCATTCTCAGGAGGTAAAGGTATCCGGATGATAGTCTTGCCCCTGTGATTAGACCCACCCTTCCCCTCATGATTATTCATGGCATTGAAGGATTTCGATGTAGTGACATTGAATGTCGTCGAACAAATACACTGATTCTCAAGGACCTTAAATTGAAGTCGCTTATTTACTGAAGAATTACTTCCAAATTTTTAGCTCTTGGAGTTAAATGTTGCTTAACAGTGTGCTTTGGTTTTTATAATTATATATATTTTTTTTGGCAGGACGTTTCTTAAAAATGGGCGTCTGTTTTTATAATTATATTTTACACAGAGGCTAATAGAATAAGCTACTTCATGCCCCTGTCGATTGACTGATTGATTGATTTAATATTCTCTGGCGTCGGGACAACTAAAGGTCATTGACGCCGATATCGTTTGTTAGAATGACGAAATTTGTATAAAACTTATGGATATTATGAATAGAATATAATATATATATATATATATATATATATATATATATATATATATATATATATATATATATATATATATATATGATATCACTTTTGTACGTGATTCATTTATCACACATTACCACAGGTGAAAAATAAGAAACAGGGTATATATATATATATATATACACACACACACAAATTAAATATATAGTTTTTGCAGAAGACCTGCGTCTGATACAAATCTAAAAATGCCCCTGGCATCGTCAGCAACTTTTTCATGCCCCTATCACACCAGTTCCTAAAGGAATAGAGAAAATTAAGGGTTTTCAGAGCCCTTGGAATAAAACAAGGATCTTCCTCAATTCTCCGTAGAGTATGTACTGTTGGGAATGCAAGGCACTATAATCTATTTTGAGAATAGATCCCTACACCAACTTTTGCTAATCTAGCTGATTAACCTCTTGGCCACTGTGTATGGCTCCCCCACACCTGGGTTTACATTCTCAAGTTCTGTCTAACATTGGAACGTTCTCCACATGTAGTGGGTAAGGTTTTAACGTTCCATACGCGTACTGCGTAAAATTATAACGTTCCCTTCATGTATTGCGTAAATTTTAACGTTTCTCGTATGCGCTGGGTAAATTTTTTCACATTTTTCCATATGTATTAGGTAGAATTTACACGTCCTCCACAAATATTGGGTAAAATTTAACATTCTCTGCATGTACTGGTGAGATTTTCACATTCTACACATTTACTGAGCAAGATATTCACATTGTACACATGCACTGAGTAAGGTTTTCACACCCCTGATGTATTGTGTATAATATTACAATCCTGTGATTAATTTTAGGTTTTCCTTTCTCCACACCTACGATGAGAGTTGTCTCCAGATTTGGTAATCGATGTCACTTGGTATAAATCACAGCACTCTCTCTCTCTCTCTCTCTCTCTCTCTCTCTCTCTCTCTCTCTCTCTCTCTCTCTCTCTCTCTCTCTCTCGTTCTTTAACATTCGTGGTTTTGGGATTAATTGATTACTGTGTAGATACTTCGTTAACCAAAATTTACCCAGATGAGTAGGTACTCGGTTCAGTAGAAAAAAATTTTTTTTTTTCGCTCCACCAAGAAAAAAAATTATTATAAAAAATGTAAAATTACATTTTGGGCCCAGGTGGGAGACCCACTTCAGGATGCTGGTGGCATCCTAATCTTTATGCCCTGTCGGCCATGGCACTCTAGAGATTACTCTTTCTGCTCCTAAATCTCATCGCCTGTCTATCACCTCCTACCATCCTTTCCACAAGGCAGTCTACCCCCTCCCCTCAACCCTTCCAGTCCCTTGACAACCCTCCTCCTCCTCCTCCTCCTCCTCCTCCTCCTCCTCCTCGGTTTGTCAGTCCTCTTGCTCCCTCAAGACTTAAATTTTTCGTGGGAGGATTTCTATTTTGTAATTATTCGAAGTTGAGGGTTCCTGGGCTATATTTTTCTCCTCCCCTCCCCTCCCCTCCTCCCTCCTTCCCCTATCCCCATTTCCTTCCTCTATTATTCTTTTTTCCCTCTCTGTCTACCGCGCTCATTAGTTGACATCGATTTTTAATTTCGCCGTAATTCACTTTCCTAGTAGTAGGAGCGATTATTTTTTTCACCCGTGTTTTGGAGATGTTGCATTTTTCATCCGATTCGGCTGGTCTCTCGTCGAGAAGAAGAAGAAGAAGAAGAAGAAGAAGAAGAAGAAGAAGAAGAAGAAGAAGAAGAAGAAGAAGGAGGAGGAGGAGGAGGAGGAGGAGGAGGAGAGGGGGGGGGAATGGTCGAAGAAAATGGAAGAAAGAAAGAAAGCGAAGGTGAAGAGGAGGAGGATGGAAGATGATGATGATGAGTCTTGGAAAGTGTTGAGCTGATTTCGGAGACTTTGGAAGGCTGTGTTCAATTTTTCATTTCGTTTTAACCGCCTCGTTTGGCAACCCCCCCCCCCCCCCTGCTCCCGGAGGAATTTGCCAGAGAAAATGGTGAAGTCAAGGCTTTAGGAAGAAAAAAAAAAAATAGAATTCTTGACTTCAGAATCCAGAGGTCGCTTTTTATTTAAGACGTCCAACCCGTAGTGGTGGTGGCCTTCGTTAATACAGCATATTGGTTAGCGTTGTTTTTCTCCTGTGAGAACAAAAAAATGGGGCATGCTTCACAGACGCGCGTCTCGATTGAATGAAATTGGAAAAATCGTGGTAATGATGGAGATGAACTTGAGAGAGAGAGTATGTGATGAATGGTTTCACATCGGTGCGGTGGGAATTACAACGTCGTCGACGCCATCCCAATTTTAATTATGATATGACGGTATACATTTTAACGGAGTGCTGATCTCTCTCTCTCTCTCTCTCTCTCTCTCTCTCTCTCCATTTGAGATACAAATACGGTTACAAAACCAGGTACGTAATTCTCTGGTTAGCTCAGCAGAGGAGAATTGGTTATCTAACGAAATGCCCCCTTGCGTTCCATAGTGGTTGTTGAGAGAGAAAGAGAGAGAGAGAGAATTGATGGAAATTACGGTACTTACAACTTACATTTCTCTCAATATTGGAAGATCTGTAACACAGGTCCCACACGTTGATGCTTGCAAATGTGTGTGTTTTTTCGGAAGTCATTATCGACGCTATATACAACCACAACAGAGACACTTCCCTTCTCTCCTATCCGCGGAAACACGTCCCTTCTTCACTTCTTCCCTTCTCTTCCTTCTCTCTCTTTATTTTCTCAAAACTCTCATCCGAGGGGTGGAATTCATCTGCCAACTCTGAGTCCACTTTACATTCGTCCACCCACACGCGCCAAATTGATGAATTGCGTATTCTACTTCTCGCTCCATTTGCTATGCAGGGACGCTCTTGGTCTCTTTGATGCGGGTTCCTGTTGTAGTGTTGTAGTCTTTTGGGACATTTCTGTGCATGCACGAGTTGTTGTTGTTGTCGTTGGAGCTGGCTGTCATGAATATGCATTTGTGGGGCCTCATTGCGCTACTACTGTCATTATTTTGGGGTAACTCGACGCTTCAGAAACTGGTGTATCGTGTTTTGTGTCTTCCGTTTGTGTGCGTGTATGTGTTTTTTTTTTTTTTTTTTTTTTTTGCTGAAAATAAATGTGGCCGTAATTGGGTATTTCTGTACATTTGTTAGTTTTTTCTTGCATTTGTAAAGTAAATCTTATTTCCTTACACAACCTCATAATTCTAAGAGGATTTCCGTGGAGCTATTCATAATGTAAACTTGTTCGTTCTATTAAATATTCAGACTTTGGTGGAGAGAATCATTTGCATATAGCCCGGGGTATACACGGAATGTTATGCTTATTTATATTAATTTTACTTCCATCGTGTGCTCATGCACTATGCTAACTACGTTATTTTGGAGAAAACGTATTTGAGATATTTTTTGTTTTCCTGTCTGTGTCTGGTAATACATAATCAAGCTCAAATTGCTTCCGCTACTAAATATAACAGCTTTAGATGCCTAAAATAATATATAGACTTCTGTTCACGTTTGCGTTTCTCTTGCTCTAAATGACATCCAGGTGTATAACAAGGAAGGACATGATTGTCAGTTGTCTTGTATTTACATGGGTTTTCTTAGACTCTACGGGACATGCGCGCGCAGTTTAACTTTGCTTTCTGTATTTGTTGAAAAAAGATAAACGGGAAGACATTTCTGACGATTTAAATGGTGGCCATGTTTGGCGGGCTAACGCAGGTAAAAACGCACGGTGGAAATTTTTTGTGTATTTATACACACTTCATATATATCCCCATATATGTACAGTATATATATTTATATATACATGTGTATATATAATATATATAGGCCTACATATATGTAGAGAGAAAGAGAGAGAGAGAGAATATGTTTCCAGTATATAAGCACATTTACATACGAGAGCTGAGTTTATCAACTTCATGTCACTTGTCTCCTCATGTCGCTACACGGAAAGGATAACTCACCCACTCCCCCACTCTTCCACCCCCAAACCTCTCCCCATCCACCCCCCCCCCGCCTCACCCGACTGACAGTAGCATTTCCGACGATTTACGAATACTAGAGAACGTACCACTAAATTCACAGTGCGATGTGTTCACTCCAATTCATATTAAGAGTAAGGTGACAAATGGTGAATTTGGCATTTGGGAATGGCGTAGATGCTATTTGCCTTATAGTTACATCTGTATATTGCTTGTTTCTGATTGCATTTCATTTTTTTTTTTAGAAAATTAAAGATAAAAAGTTGAAACCGTACCGGATATTAATGGATGTAGATGTCATCATAACATTAAACTTAATTCGTTTCCCCTTGTCAATCATGTTTTTGTTTATTCGCGTATTTTAGGTTAATATATTATGAAGCTGTTTCTTGAAGTTATTTTTCATTTGTCTTCCCTCCGTTTACTAAAACATAGTATATATACTGTGTTTGTGTACTGTAGTGTTAATAAAATTATTATTGGAATTCTTATATATCAAAGGCTGAACAAGAATTTTTGCTTTTAAACATTCGCCATGATGACATGACCACTCGCTATTTTTGCACCTAATATTACGTAATCACCAGATGTGTTTTTCTCTCTCTTTCAGGTAAGAAGACACATCGCCTCTGCTCTGTGTTTATAAAAGTCTGGGCTCCGTTATTGGAAATCTTTCTGTAATTGAAAGGTAAGACACGCGGCTCAGCCTTTGAAGTTTTCACGCGCTTTCTAATTAACGCCGGCTTCTCTCTCTCTCTCTCTCTCTCTCTCTCTCTCTCTCTCTCTCTCTCTCTCTCTCTCTCTCTCTCTCTGTTATTTGGTTCATCAGTGAGTGAGGCAAGATAGACAGATTTTTTTTCCAGATGATATCCTTAAGAAAAACTTAAGAATGGGTTTGCTGTCTTTAATGAAAGAACTTTGTGTTCCGGGAGCGCAGAGGAAGTCAGAGAGTTCTGGAGTGATTTGGATGAGAGATTAGAAGCAGCGATCAAAACATCATATTCGAATGCTCACTCTCTTCTTAGTTTTTGTGTATTATGAGAGAGAGAAAGAGAGAGAGAGAGACTGTCCCCTTTATATAGTGCGAGGTCAAACTATTTACAAATAATCGGTTACTGGTGGACCAAGTGATATATAAGTAATATGGTCAAACTTTCCCTTACAATTTCAATAGTCTTCTCAAACTTTCCCTTAGCATTTAATTTATCCAATCAATCGTTCTTTGGCATGCAGTGTATCCTGTCAATCCTGCCCTCAGCCATCAGTTCAAAACTCCTCTGGCAATTGATCCTGTCAGGCCTCTTGCCGTGTCAATAATCATGTCAAATTATCAATTTTCTCAGAATATGTCTCATCCTGTCAAGCTTTCTCTTATGATGCAGTTGATCTTGTAGAACTCTTTGTATTGTAACTGATCTTGTCAAGTACCTGTTCCTGTTAAGCTTCTCTCAGTATGCATTTGATCACGTTCAGCCTTTTGGAATGCAACGATCCTGTCAGCAGGAATTTCGTTACATGTAATAGATCCTGCCAGGCCCTCTCTTAGTGTGAAAGTGATCCTGTTGTTGAAACTTCTCTTTGCATGTAATCAGCACGAAGTTGATCCAGTCAAAACTATTCTTAGCACGAAAATAATGCTGTCAAACCGTCCCTTGATGTGATTGATGTCAGTTATAAGTGCTAAGAGAAACTCTCTTAGCATTGCTGAGAGAAAATCTCTTAGCATATAACTGGTCCCGTCAATTGTCCTTTTTCCAAAGTTTGCAGAAAGTAATCCATCAAGTTGAATATTCTTTTAATGAACATGTTATTATCTTCTTTTCTTTAGTCCAAATCGCACTCGAAAAGCTACGAAGCGAGAAGCAACCTGTATATATATATTATATGTATATATATATGTGTGTATATATATATATATATATATATATATATATATAGAGAGAGAGAGAGAGAGAGAGAGAGAGAGAGAGAGATTATATATATATATATATATATATATATATATATATATATATATATATATATATATATATATATATATAAAACTAGCAACTTGCAGCGACAAGTTTACAATCATCAGCTCCATTCTCAAGTACTGATGAACACGAGGTTAGAGAAAAATAGGGAAGATTAGGAATACGGGTAGGTAGGGAGGATTAAAAATGAGAAGAAGATTGAGTGGGTCGAAAAAAAAAAAAAAAAAAAAAATTAAATTAACCATCCGGGTAACGTGAGTCAGTTATCCATTAGGCCGGAGGGAAGTTTTGTATTGAATTCTCGGCGCCTCGGGAACGAGAAAGTAGTTTAATGTTTGAATTACGAGGTGGGGAAGGGTTGGGAAGGGGAGGGGGGGAGTCGGTATAGTTAAGTCTGGCTCTCTGGGCGATGATTAACAGCTGATGATGATGAAGAGAAGTCAAGTCAGAAGTGAATCCAATAGATTTGGAAGTTTCTTTAGGGAGAGCTTCAATTTTAGCTAAATGACTTTCGCTGCAGGATCGGAATGGAATGTTACATAGGAAGGATACGTGATGAAATGTGATGTCTTGTAGTTATCTGTAGTAGGCTGCTGAAATTTGCAACAAGGTAAACAGGTTTTTCTTACTAAAATGGAGACTTATATCATTACTTGTATCTGTACCAGATCACATAGAGTAATCATTCTCATTACGATTAGCACTCGGGTAATCATTTACCCTTTTTGGAAACAGACTTTTGTAGTTATATAAAATGTCAGAAATACATAGGTTTGGGTATTTACTCTTGTTACGAATACCTCTCAGGTATTCATTATCTTTTGTCTGTAATACTGTTAAACGAAGGATGCTGAATCGAAGAATACAGCTATATCAGCTGACCATCCATTTCAGGGACCGCGAGTCATCGTTTTTCTCAAATATCTTTCAGACTAATTATTTGATCGAAATGGTACTTTGACACAGTGTACAAGACACTTCTGCTAATTTTTGGTAATATATTGCATTGTCAAACGGCGTTAGATAAGACGTTTACTCTTGACTTACATGGTGTTGCCAAGCATCCCCAAACTATGCATTCGAACGTCCTTTATCCCCATCCCTTACCTCCCTCTCCCCCCCACCCCCTCATCCCTCCCTCTACCCACTTTCCTGGCCTCCCCATCTCCGCCCCCACCTTTCTTGTCTATGGTGGATAGCGGACGCTCGATTGCGTAGATCAATCCTGCTGACTCGTGCGCCTTTGCCTTTAAAAGTCAAGAGTAAACGCCTTAACTAACACCATTTGACAATGCACTATAATACAAAAAAAAAAAAAAAATTAGCGCGAGGTGTCTTGTACAGTGTCAAAGTACCATTTCGATCAAATAATTCGTTTGTAAGATATTTGACAAAAACGATAACTCGCGGTTCCCGAAATGGATAGTAGTCTTTAAAATCACAATACATACATTAATAGGCTATTTCAGATAATGACGGGAGTCTTATAATATCAATACGATATTACGAGAAAACGGCTTTTTAATTTTGAAGACGCGAATAGAGTATCCATTTACCCATGTGACTAGGCTATTAGGAAATACTCAAGCTCTATAACGGAATGAATGAATTCTGAGTTTATGAATCACTGTAATGCCGTTTTACAGCGCCTAAAATTGTCATGTTGAATTCTAAGTAAAATATTTATTTTGGTGTGGGTTGACCTCTCTCCATTTCTTTATTATATGTATTTTTTTTGTGGAATTTTGCTTTGCGAGTCGTTGGCTATTTTCATATGAATATCAGCTCGCTTTTAATAATAACAATAATAATAATAATATAATGATAATAATAATAATCGGTACACATTATTATTCATCAATTAGGTAATTTGCTTCCTTTTTTTTGATGCACGAAAAAACTTCCGTTTTAATATATATATATTTATATATATATATATATATATATATATATATATATATATATATATATATATATATATATATATATATATATATATATATAGTAGTAGTAGTAGTAGTAGTAGTAGTAGTAGTCCTTTAAATCGACCACCGACACAGAGACAAGTTGTGAGTCTTAGCCCTTTTTACCTGTAGGATGTGTTTACATTGTCTCTTGAGAGATCACCTAAATGCCGGCAACATTTCATCTCTGTATCAACGCTTCAAAGGAAGGGGAGAGAGAGAGAGAGAGAGAGAGAGATTTTTTAGTCACTTGAAGAGTTGTGTGTTTTTTTCTTCCTTTTTTCTAATATTGTCGACAGAGCGTTCAAAAGATGACTGATTTTACGGATGACTGCGTTTTCTTGCTTGACTGCATCTTCGCCCTCTCTCTCTCTCTCTCTCTCTCTCTCTCTCTCTCTCTCTCTCTCTCTCTCTCTCTCATACCATTTTCTTTAGCCGTCATGACTTGGCAGCTTGTTATTAATACATTTTTTATTTGTACGTAGGTATTGTGTTCGAGTTATTTCCCCATACTCCTAGACTGCCTTCTCTTACTTAGGACAAAATATCATATGCTTGCAGTTCTCCGCTCTTGTATTGTGCGTCAGGGAAAGGGAATTCTATTCTCTTGTCATGTGACTATACATATAAGTTCTTACCTGAAAGTCATATATACATTATTCCCTTTATACGAAAGTTGAAGTGTCCATTCGGTATGCCACAAAATATGAGAGACGGTATTTCATAATATACGATGGTCGTATACCTTCATTAACTCGCTATTTGATGTACAGTGGTTATGTCCATTCAGTTTGTCACAACGTACAGATATTGTATTCACACTTTCCCGTCAGTATGCCACATATGAAGGTCATGTCTTAAGAAATAGAAAATTAAGTTCATGTCATATACCTCTAGAAAGTAATAGCCCTTAGGTATGTTATTTTTTATTTATTTCCTGACTGGTTTTATAGCATTTTTGTATGATAGGCAGTACTTCATTTTGCATTTTTATGTCAGTTATGAAATTATGCAATTGCTGCTGGCAGTTTATATATATATATATATATATATATATATATATATATATATATATATATATATATATATATATATATATATATGTATGTATGTATGTATGTAATGAATGACTGAAATATTTTCTTTTAAAACAGAATCCATCAAATATAAGGAGCCCATAAAGGCACCAAAATGTAGAAAGTAGATGCTATATTTCAGAGACCAATATAGCATTTACTTTCTACATTTTATATACATATATATATATATATATATATATATATATATATATATATATATATATATATATATATATATATATATATATATATCACATTACCACAGGTAAAAATAAGAGATAGGGTGTAGGTCTGACCGGTTTCGACTTTATTTCCAAGCCATTGACGAAAGACTGATACATAGTATTAGAAGTCGCACATATATATACTACAGAAACAGTAGTATTAGAAGTCACACATATATATACTACAGAAACAGTACCTACGAACATAGACAACCGTTTGAGACTCTTGTTTTTGTAGTATATGTATATATGTGACTTCTAATACTATGTATCAGTTCTTTGTCAATGGCTCGGAAATAAAGTCGAAACCGGTCAGGACCTACACCCCTTCTCTCATTTTTCACCTGTGGTGATGTGTGATAAATGAATCCCGTACTAAAGTGATTATAATCATATATATATATATATATATATATATATATATATATATATATATATATATATATATATATATATATGTGTCATGTGTGTGTGTATATATATACACATATATAAGGGAATTTATATAAGTGATAAATGAATTGGAATCACATATATTCATCAGTTGATATAAACCATTGAGCCATATATATATATATATATATATATATATATATATATATATATATATATATATATATATATATATATATATATATATATATATATATATATATATATATATATATATATATATATATATATATATATATATATATTATAAATGTGTGTGTATGCTTGTGCAACGGATGAACGCGTCTTTGTCATTTTAGGTTTTGTTCTTGTATCTAATAAGAATTTATCAACTGTCACAAGAATCAGTTGATTTCATTTTCATATTTTTCTCCCCGCACCGTGACGTTTTCTCCGCTTTTTGAACCCCGACTTTTCCCCTTTTATTTCATCCAGACTTCAACAGATTTTCTTTTTAGATTTTTTTTTTAAAACACCGATTCTCAACCGATGTGAATCTTGCATGGGATTTACAGATTTATTTTTCGTCGCTTTCCAGCCAGTGGATTTACTGGCCTGAAGAGCGTTAATCCATTGTCACAGACTGGGATTTTTGTATTATATCCACTGCTCAACGTTATATTTTTATTCTTACATTCTCAGCTTTCATGTTGTTGTGGTTGATGATAATATACTTAGAAGCGAGAGAGAGAGAGAGAGAGAGAGAGAGAGAGAGAGAGAGAGAGAGAGAGAGAGAGAGAGAGAGAGAGAGAGAGCGGTTGGAGATGTCTTTGTGTATAAATCAGTACTAAGTGTATATTCTTGAGTAGATTCTCTTACGAATTTTTAACATTTTTTTAAAGCATTTGCTTTGAAGGCAAAATTCCTGTATGAATTATTGGTTGTGATAAAAGTATGGTTTGGATCACAAAGGAATTACAGATTTGTTAAAAAAAAAAAAAAAAAAATATATATATATATATATATATATATATATATATATATATATATATATATATATATATATATATATATATATATATATATATATATATATGTATGTATGTATGTATGTATGTATGTATGTATGTATGTATGTATGTATGTAAGAATCTGCTTGTCACTTTTTACCAGATAAATATGTAGTATTTATTAACCACAATGCCCTCTCAACTTCTCGATTTCTTCACATTTTGGATATATACATGCATATTTATGTATTTATTTATATAATATATTTATGTGTGTGTGTGTGTGTACATCACGTTTATATATTTTTGAATAAGCGTGAGTTTCTCTCTCTGTCTGATGTTTACACACGCAACGGGCAAATCAAAAACCCACCTTGGGGAACCAAGTCGTAAGCGAAACACGTCCCATCTCCAACAGCTACAAGGAAAAAATGAAATAAACTAATTCCTCCGAGCAGCAGAAATGACAATTGAATATTCATCGCTGAGGAATGATGACAGGTAAATCTGGACACACACGATTGTGAGCGCCGTGTCTGTGCTGCAATAGCGCAGTTTTGAATAACAACCCCTCCTCCTCCTCCTCCTCCTCCTCCTCCTCCTCCTCCTCCTCCTCCTCCTCCTCCTCCTCCTCCTCCTCCTCCTCCTCCCTCCCCCAGTTTTGAATGAGTCTCCGGGATGAATATTAATGCCACGGTAGGCAGAGATTTGTCATACGCCACAGTGACTTCATTTTGTATCGGGACCAGCCGGGGGTACCGGTGCATTACACGCGCTCTTTTATTTATTTATGCTGATTTTATGGTAACTGATATGTTAAAAGCGAAAGGGTTTTGAGGGGAGGTTGGTGAGACCCTCACCCCCACACCATCCCCCCACCGCCGTTGCTATGATGATGGCACTCTGAAATCGTTTTGCATTGTGTCGGAATTCTGGGCCTAATTTATAATTTACGGAAAAATTATTATTATTATTATTATTATTATTATTATTATTATTATTATTATTATTATTTTATTATTTCTTGTTGTTGTTGTTATTTTTATATTAATTATACGTCTTTTCCTCTTGGAATGGTCTGCTCCAGAGTAAGTTAAAAATCGTTTTGTATTTTATCGGAATTTATTTAATTAAAAATTATTATTATTATTATTATTATTATTAT
>NC_089754.1:33964883-33982383 GCF_040412425.1 Macrobrachium rosenbergii | reverse complement strand
AGAAATAAAATCGATTTGTATAGAAGGAAAAAATTTTTTTTGTAGATAATCATCATCATCACAATAATAATAATGATGGTAATTATACACCAGGAACTGAAACAGAAGTGATAACCCAAATCATCCCTTGAATTACCATCCCTTGAAATTATAGTAAATTTGGAAAATATCGCCTGACTTGTTTTCGTAAGGGGTCATAAATTCTTTTAAAAGCCTGGAATTTATTTTCCTTAATGAACCAGCTGTTACGTTATTAGAAAATGTCAGTATAAATTTAAAGCGGCAATATTTCTTGTTGCAATACTGATAAGACAATTAATGGACCATATTTTATTTGTTGAATAAATGATGCAGTAATGACGTCATGTTTAATCTTATGTCACTTTAATTGGTGGGATACATAAATTCCCTGGAAGCGTATAATTTGTTTTATGTAGTTTGTCGGTATTTATTAATAATATTAGGAATAATAAGCATACGAGATTAGAAATGTGCCTGTTTAAGTAACAACCCAAACACCAGTGCATACCTTTCAATTACTTTCCTTTGTTTTTTTATCTTTTTTTCTATGCTTTGTGTTTTTCCTTTCATTAATTTCCTTTTCCCTCTTTATTAATTTTCTTTGCTTTATTCTCTTGGACAGGAGATAGTAACTGTGAATCTCACCAAAGCAAATCACGCTCAAAAAGGAAAAGGTAAGACCCCCACGAATCGAATACATGCCACTTCAGGAATGGAATATCTTCCCGTCTCTATAATATCTACAATGTACACGTCAAAGTAGCACGCTGTACAAAATAAAAACCATGACCGATAAACATTAATTACAAAGAGACTGAGTACAAAAATAGCAGATATCCGGAGACAACACAGAAAATGAAGGAAAAATGAAGAGATGAAGATCACGTCAGGACTATGGTCATATAGAATTCAATCGACATGCTGCGGAATTTTAGGCACTCAGACTTACCGACTTGTATTATAATCATTTTGATAAAATCAAAGTGAATTTTATGCATCAGTCGCTTGAATTTCGCCCGTCCGTACAGTGAATTTTATAATAATCTCAGTAGGTCATTCATCACTGTCTGCTGGTTCGATTCAGGCTTTGCTGTGTTTACAGTGTAGGTTGTGAACAGGTATTATTAATTTTAGACTACAGAATTAGAATAATTCATGGTGACTTTATTTAGGAATAATTCCAGGTTTTGAAAGACACAGACCCATGACGCAAATTATTTTTCATACTCACTGCATAGTCATCGTAGTTCATGATGACTTTATTTAGGAATAATTCCCGATTTTGAAAGACACAGACCCATAACGCAAATTATTTTTCATACTCACTGCATAATCATTGTAATTCATGATGACTTTTTTTATGAATAATTCCCGTTTTTAAAATGCACAGAGCCATATGCAAATTATTCTTCATACTGACTACAGAATTATAATTCACGATGACTTTATTTGGGAATAATTCCCTGTTATAAAGGACAGAAAACAATAACGCAAATTAGCTATTCATAGTGACTACAGAATTATAATAATTGATGGTAACTTTATAACGAATAATTCCCAATTTTAAGATACAACCCCATATCTCAAATTGCCTTATCATACCGAGGGACTGATTTTGAAACAAAAGCACATTCATATTGCTTGATGAGAGAGAAGCAGATGCGTCTCATTACATATTAGGAACAAAGCTTCCTGCTGCTGGATTTTAATGGCGGGAGATACGCGCCGGAATTTTCCGCGAACTGCAATAAACCGCACTTCATACGATCCGATCGCCGTGATAAGACAGGGTGTGCGTTGCTTCCCCCTCGCCGCGATTAATGATTCTTGGTGTCTGACGCTGGTCAGACACACCACCCCCCTTCCAGCTCAGACACCCTTGTCATATATATATATATATATATATATATATATATATATATATATATATATATATATATATATATATATATATATATATATATATATATATATATATATATATATATATATGTAGTATGGGACTCACGAATACATGAGCATGTGTTTCACAGAAATAAATTTCTGGCTCACATCGGGATCGAACCCATGACTTGTCAAGTGAGAGGACACGGCGGCACCCTGTTTGGGTCAGTTGGTAACGCCCTGGATGCCAGTTGGCCCTGAGAGACCGGGGTTCGATCCCGATGTGAGTTCGAATATATACGATATATATATATATATATATATATATATATATATATATATATATATATATATATATATATATATATATATATATATATGTGTGTGTGTGTGTGTGTGTATATATATATATATATATATAGTGAGAGAGAGAGAGAGAGAGAGACGTTATCAATGTGTCTGAATTCCATTCCGTATCGTTTTCGCTTTAGTCTTAATTGCCATTAATTCAACTTCTTATCGGCCTTGCCGCTGCCTGCAGCGTTCCGTTTCTCATTATAACGGGCAATCCATTTCTCTCTCTCTCTCTCTCTCTCTCTCTCTCTCTCTCTCTCTCTCTCTCTCTCTCTCTCTCTCTCAAAGATCCTTCTCTCCCCTCCCCTGAGAAGAGAGAGAGAGAGAGAGAAACTTCACAAATTGTTCACATACCTCCAAAGAATTAGCATACAAGGAATTAATTAGGCCTCTGCTAGAATATGCAAGCAGTGTTTGAGATCCGCATCGAGGCGCTCTCGCGCGCTTAATTGGAAACGCACGAGTACTTGGACCATGAATCGTTTGCGACGCCAAAGGAATCGGTCGATCGATCAGTCGGTCAGTCGTTTAGGTTTTAAAGGCGGGGCTGATGTATGATGTATTTCTTATTTTTTTTTTCTTTTTCTTTTAGTTATTATTGCTAAGTGCTGAAAGTCTGTGGTGACTGCATGTTAAAGAAAGGTGTAATTATATCTATATGAGAACGAGTATAGGTAAATAGAATTAAGGGAGGATTATATTAGAACGATGTCGTAACTTAGGTTATTTTTTGGTTATTTTCAAGAAACAATTTACGAATCTGTTACCCAATATATATATATATATATATATATATATATATATATATATATATATATATATATATATATATATATATATGTGTGTGTGTGTGTGTGTGTGTGTGTATGTTTGTGTGTATATATCATAATGTATATACATATATTTCCACATTTTTTCATTGAAGAGATATCAAAATATTATTTTACTCCTTTCGTTCATATATTATCTCGCCTTCAACTCCCAAACATATATAATATATATATTATATATATATGTGTGTGTGTGTGTGTATGTGTGTCTGTGTCTGTATAAGTAGGTCAAGAACATTTTACGCCTACGCCGGAACAGCCTCTGCCCATCCAATGACATTTGGGAGTGTTAAGCGAAGCAGACGCCATCTCCTTCTGGTCCCAATTCCATCCTGTGGAATTGGCGAGATAGACATACGAGTAAACAAACTCGAGAATAAGGGGGAGGACCACCGCCGCCACAAAGGGAAATTCGGCAGTGGGGGAGGGGGGAGGGGGCGGCTTCTTGTGGCATCATCATCATCTTCATCTGAGGGTTGCACAGAGCTGTATCCTCGAGGGCTCTCGATGTCTCTCATGCATATGGAGGACGGATGGTCGCTGACTCTTACGCCATGGCGGAGAGAGAATATGATTTACATTTCTTGTGGGCTATATGCCTTCTACTCTCCTCCTCCTCCTCCTCCTCCTCCTGCGGCGTGTCACATTTGCAGTCCCTTGTAGGACGGGGGATAATGCCTTTGTGAAAGGTTGGACTTTTGCAGGATGCTACGTATATCCGAGGAGAATTCTCTCTCTCTCTCGTTGCTCTGGACGCCCGGAAACGCAAGGCATCTGTAGTACTGACAAGTTTGAACTCGTACGTTTGTAATTAGTCACAAAATGGATATAACGTATATATATATATATATATATATATATATATATATATATATATATATATATATATATATATATATACACATATACATATATATATATATATATATTTATTTATATACATATATATATATATATATATATATATATATATATATATAATATATATATATATATATATATATATATATATATATATATATATATATATATATATATATATATAATATATAATTGCGTGTCAAAATGTTCCAATGTATTAATCCTGTTCGAATGGCAAACTCGAAATAATTGGCTGCAAGTCCATTAAAGGTTTTGGCTTCTCCAGGTAATGAACTGGTTAATGGATTGTCAATGGACATACGGCTTTTGTTCCTGTTGTCGTCATTATGTTTCGAATGTGGTCGTTTAGGTATGATTTTATTTATTTAATTTTATTTTTATGAGTTTTTTTAAAGTTATTGTGGGCTGGATGCAATTTTTGTTTTTGTTTGTTGGAAGATAGGTTTCCTTTGATATATGATGGGTTTATTAACAAGATTGTTTTGTAATTTTCATATATATCTTGTGGGAGATGTTTCATTATACACACACACACACACACACATATATATATATATATATATATATATATATATATATATATATATATAATGTGTGTGTGTTTGTGTGTGTGTATGTATGTAAATATAATCCTTAATGTTACATAGATTCGCAGTAGGCATGTTTTCTTTAATCCCAGTCGAAAGAAGAAGTGGTAACTTCCAGGAAGTGAATGGTTGCCTTCTCTGTAAGTGTATGAAGTTGCTATTGTTGTGGGAAGATTCAATGCACAGGGTTTCATCCACGATTGGGCTGTTGAGGGATGAATGTGGGAGTGACCGTTTATTTGTTTTTCTTTGGAGCCACCCTCTGATGTTGATTAAAACTATATATAAATTATATATATGTATATACACATATATATATACGACTATGATAAACGTATATATATTTTTTTATCAATTCGTAAGGTATTCTGGATAACAGAACCCCGATAATATCTCCTTATGAGGCGAATTCTTCCCTAATAGGAAATACCTTTCTGGCCTCTGGGTGTGATTGACATATCTTCCTGGGAATTGGCTTTGATCCACTGCTCTGTAACTCTCATTCTCCTTATTCTTCCTTATTCTCTTCACCCGCCTCCCCCTTCCCCCCCCCCCTCCTCCCATCACTACTCCCCTCCTCTCTCCTCCCAGAAACACGAAGATATAATGATGGATATTCCTCTACCTATCTCTCTTGTCTGCCCGTATATCGATGGATGTTTTGTCTGTATGTCTGTCTGCTTGTCTGTAATTCTGTTCATGGTGACTAGATATGCCGCCGGTGCTGCTGCTTCTGCGTTATTTACCCTGTTGAGAGAGAGAGAGAGAGAGAGAGAGAGAGAGAGAGAGAGAGAGAGAGAGAGAGGGCCTCGGGTGAAGTGATTAATATTAGCTGAGCTCGAGATCAGAAGGCATGATGCCAGTCACAGCTGTTCAAGTCAGTATCATTGTGGATATATATATATATATATATATATATATATATATATATATATATATATATATATATATATATATATATATATACATATATATATATGTATATATATATATGTATATGTATATGTGTGTATACATATGTATCTATATATATCATTTATATAATGTGTGTGATTTTTTCTTGTATCGTCTGTATTGTCATATACATTACTTTTATTTAAGTTCTGTAAAGCTTTCACTTTGAATACTTCTAAAGAAACAAGAAACAAATTTTGACCCATTGATGAATAATCTTGTCGTGACAGACAGACAGACCCATTGGTGATTAATTTTGCCACTACAGACAAACCCATTGGTGTATAACTTGTCTTGTCAGACAGACACAGACAGTCAAACCCATTGGTGAATAATTTTTTCGTGGCAGATAAACACAGACTGATAGACTCATTGGTGAATAATCTTGTCATCACAGACAGACAGACCGACTGGTGAATAATTTTTTATGACAGACGAACAGACAGACCCATTGGTAAATAATCTTTTCATGGCAGAAAGACACAGACAGACCCATTTGTGAATAATTTTGTCTTCACAGACAGACGGGCCCATTAGTGAATAATTTTGTCATGACAGACAGACAGACCCATTGGTAAATAACCTTGTCATTACAAACATAGACAGACCCATTGGTGAATAGTCTTGTCATGACAAACAGACACTGACAGACAGACAGACAGACCCACTGGTGAAATTTTGTCATGGCAGACGAACAGACGAGGAAATAGAATGGGGAGGCCAAAGTTTTCGAACTCGTCGTACCGAAGTTGAGAAAATAAACCAAGGGCAGAGAGAGAGAGAGAGAGAGAGAGAGAGAGAGAGAGAGAGAGGGAGGGAGGGAGAAAGAGACCATCTTGTGTTTTCCCACCTGAGCAAATTAGTATTGGAAGAAGTTTGTATTTATTAAGGAAGACGTTACTCCCCCGGTCTAATTATTGCTCCAGCTGTCGCTGTCAAGTAAGAAATAAGTTGCACAGGGGGTGGGGGCGGGGTTGATAGGGAGAGGAGGGGAGGGGCGTGGATTTGGGACGGCAATACCCTAAGGAATAGGGTGGCTGTTTGGGAGGAACCAGGATATTTGTGGTAATAGTTGAGGCATACGTTAAAAAAAAGATTGATAAAACAGTATTAAAGAGATTGATAAAACAATAATATATTGATAAAATAATGTTAAAGAGATTATTAAAACAGTGTTAATGAAGGGTAACATATAGTGATGTGTACTGCTGTCTGGAAGGAAAAATACATCGAATGAAAGTATGCTGAGATTGCATGATGGCAGGCTGTTAAGTGGGTGATATATATATATATATATATATATATATATATATATATATATATATATATACATATATATATATATATATATATATATATATATATATATATATATATATATATATATATATATATATATATATGTGTGTGTGTGTGTGTGTGTGTGTGTGTGTGTGCATACTGTTGTATGTAAACTTGTATGTATGTATAATATCCTATAATATTCTGCTATTACTTCTCTCCCAAAGTGCTTCCAAACTCAGTGGAGTTCACCATCATGTAAGAGCAAACACATCATCATACTCTTCTCTGTGCGTGACAGTTTCTCTCATTCTTTTCGCGAAAATGTTTTGACTGGCAAATATAATCGTCATTTTCCTATCTGCGAGGATTGAACAGCGATCAGGGAGGCAATTGGCCTATATAAGGGATGAAAGGAGTCTTGCAAACACAGTTGTTATTTATTAATTTATTCGGTTATTTATATATTTATTTATCTATTCATTAATTCATTCATGTAATTTCCCCTATCTCACGCTTCTTTTTGTAAAGTTACTGAACGCAAGAACAAAGGGGAGAAGTGGCTGACATCTTTTATCTTGGTAGATATGAAAGTCTAACATTAGCATTACCTCTACTTTTTATTTATATATTTATTTTTATTTTTATCTCATACTCTTTCAGTATCTGATCAGTTCGTCGCTTTCTACGTGCTGTCTGTTTTTTCCCCTCTGTTTTTTAGACAATTTTTTTATTGCTCGTTGGCAACCTTTCCTGTTTTATATTCATTTCGTTAAGTTTTTTTTTTTTTTTGTAGGCGTTCAGTAATTCAGCCGAAATTTTTTATCATAAGCTTTCGTTTTTCTCTATTCAGTTTTATTTTCTTCTTTGTATTCACTCATTGCCCTTATTTTCATGTCTTCTCTCTATTGCCTTTCCATCCTTTTATTTCCCTTTCTGTTCTTATCCTTATCTTTTCATTTCATGGCTTTGTTGATAGGATTTCCAATTTTTGTCCTTTATGTTAATTTTTACAATTGCACATTACCTTGTGTTTTCAATCCTTATATTTTCTTCCTCTTCTCTTTTCCATGCTATTTCGTCATGTGCATCTATTCCTGTATTTACACGCGGTTCCTTGTCTTTCATTGTTTTCCTTGTCATCCGAGTTTTTGTCTTTCTGGAATGATTTTTAATCGCTTTTTTTCTAGGCTACCTACCACTTACCTTTACACCTACAGACACCCTGTCATTTCTCTCTCTCTCTCTCTCTCTCTCTCTCTCTCCACTCTATACGTTGCCTTAATTTTATTGTCCATGGTCGCCCTCACATTCCAAATCAGTTAGTCCTCTCTCTCTCTCTCTCTCTCTCTCTCTCTCTCTCTCTCTCTCTCTCTCTCTCTCTCTCTCTCATCACATTTGACCCGACGTGGGGCGATCAATATGCTATGTGTCATGTGTGCCGTGACCTTTCAATGCATATCGGAACCTCTTAATGACAGGTGTGTGTGCGCGCGCATGTGTGTGTTTGTTTGTGTATGTATGTGTGTGTGTGTGTGTGAGGGACCGCCTTATTTTATACTTTGTTTACAACTGGAGTTTTATGAGCGCTTACCTCAGGTTTTATTTGTGTGTTTTGTGTCTCCAGGCAAAAGTATTTCAGGCGCCGTGGTTTGTTTGTGTCTGTTTGTTTGCTGAGTACTTTCCATTGTTTGCTCTCGACAGTTTGTGTTGTTTGTCGCTGAAATTTTAGTTTTTATTGTCGCTGCTGCTACAATTATTGTTTATTTTTGCTCCAATTCTGTTATGGGGAAACGCTTGCCGTAGTTTTTACAGTTTTTGGTTTTTTTATTTTATTTTTTTACTTTATTATTTTTGTTTTTTTCTTTTTTTCTTTTGTCCTTTTCCAATATACATCTCCGTCTTTCCGAAGTTATTTCGTCTTTTCGTAACATTGAGTTTCAAATGAGTTGCAGACTGAGTGGTCCTGAAACTAGGTTTATCTTTGGGAGTTTTCCATGCGCGCGCCCACACACACACACACACACACACACACTATATATATATATATATATATATATATATATATATATATATATATATATATATATATATATATATATATATATATATATATATATATATATATAATATATATATTATATATGTATATATATATATTTTGATAATAATTTTAGACATGGTCTGTATTTATGGTAAATGTGTTAGTCTTTAAGTGGTTTGTATTTATTCAAACTATACTGCTGTCTATCCCAGTTTCAAGCAATGCTCTAATGTCTGCCACTCCCCTCTTCCACGCTTGACTCGCCCGTCCCCCCCCCCCCCACAAGCCGGAAATCTATCTCAGTCACGGGGACAATACTTTGTCACAGAAGCGTCTTCAATACACAGCATTTCTCGCCTCTTGCAAATCCTTTTCCACTACTTTATATCTCCAGGAGAGAATTCTTTGTCTAGAACAGCTTTCTTCCAGAACACCCCCTCCCCCACTTCCCATCCTCCTTCAGTCTCTCCCTCAACCCTCCTCTTATTCCCTCAGTCTCTCCCTCAACCCTACCTTCCCTCAATCTCTACCTCAACCCCCCCCCCTCAATTCCACTCACATACACAGAAACATACAAGACGCTCCACCTTAATTCCTGGGTGTTTTCCTCCTCCTCCTCCTCCCTCCAGGCAGGGCTTACCAGAGTCAGTCTGGAATTCGGTGCAAAAATCTTGGTTAGCGAGAAATCCCCCCGAATTGGAGACTGGAGGACATAAACGTTGTTTCGGGTTTATCTCTCACAATCGCATCGGCTCCTCAAACGCTCGGAATTTATCCTTATATTGCCTTCTTTTGTAGGACAGAACCTGCGGTATTTTTTGACGGCGGCGAGAATTTTTTTTGGTTTTGTATTCGTAGGAGAGAGAGAGAGAGAGAGAGAGAGAGAGAGAGAGAGAGAGAGAGAGAGAGAGAGAGAATAATAATAAGTAATATTTCGAATAAATTAGACGTTTTCTTCAATGTAACCGACAACGCAGAGAATTTTTTTGTTTTTGTGTCTGTATCCGAGAGAGAGAGAGAGAGAGAGAGAGAGAGAGAGAGAGAGAGAGAGAGAAATTTATAAGTAATATTTAGGATAAACTAGACGTTTTCCTTCCTAGTTGCAGAGAACGCGTCATGACAGCAATACCCGTTGCGTTCAAGCGAAGGAAAAAGAGAACAGAAAACGGAATTTCGAAGCTAACGAAAAACGGAATTCTGGTGAATGACAGAAGTAGGAATTTAAATGTTGCTGTAAATTGGAGGGAGCGGCCCTTTGAAGAGTGAATTCCGTTCTTTGGCGACGCCAGAGGATGCGAGACATAAAATACCGGGTATGCAATTCCCTTTTCCCTTCTCTCTCTCTCTCTCTCTCTCTCTCTCCTTGACTCGAGAATGACTCCTGATTTACGAGCACTACCGAGGTCTTATTGGAGCTGAGCGAAGGTTACCTGGGACAGAGAGAGAGAGCTAGGAATAAGGGGGGGAACGAACATAAATTAGGAATTCGGTTCTTGGTAACAAAATGCATTCTGGATTAAGGACGCTTTTTTATTTTCATTATTATTTTTTATTTTGTTTTAATGTTGTATCTACTTATCCGCTATTTTGTAAATTGAACTTGGTATATATCCATGTATTTAATACTCACTTCAGTAATGCTGTGTTAGGTATTTATTATTCTGCTTTTTTTTATATAGTTCAAGAATACAACTATACAAAGTTATCATTTATCTGTTTTTATACCCAAGATATATTAGATTGGGAAAATGAAGGATTTTAATCTTGCCTTTAAAGAATATTTGAACATTATTGCAATGGACGAATATTTTGTTTTATTATAATCATATCTCAAAAACAAATTCTTAAAAATTATTAATATATCTTAAAATAAATGCTTAGAAATAAAATCTGTTAATTATTATTATTATTATTATTATTATTATTATTATTATTATTATTATTATTATTATTATTATTATTTAGCACTACGCGAAACGAAGCTGAAAATGGAGAGAGAGAGAGAGAGAGGGGATCTTTTAAGAACTCATTTAAATAGTCGAATAGAAGTGCAAAGACAAAAAAAAGGGGGGAGAGAATGCAAATGAGCAACCTTCTTTTATCCCTCAAAGCTCACTGTTGAGTCGTTACGATCCTCACCTCTTGAGAAGGGATCGCAGTTGGTATGAGAAAAGGATCTCTCTCTCTCTCTCTCTCTCTCTCTCTCTCTCTCTCTCTCTCTCTCTCTCTCTCTCTCTCTCTCTCTATACACTTATCACCCCCTTTTCAAGTGACCATGACATGCAACCATTCAGTTCCTCTTTCTTCCTCATTTGGTTTCTTTGTTTTATTCTCCCTCTTGGATTAAAGGCTTGTGGTGGTACGCTTATCTAAATGTGCATGAAGTCTAGAAGAGGTCATTTGGGATTTTATATTAGCATATATATACAAATATATATATATATATATATATATATATATATATATATATATATATATATATATATATATATTTAGATATGTATATACATGTGTATACGTATAATTTATATATAGATATGTTTATACAAATACATATATGTATGTACGTAAATATATATATATATATGTATATATATATAAAAGCAAAATTATATTTATATACACACACACACACACACTCACACACACACACAAACACTCACACACACACACACACACACACACACATGTATTCATCTCTCCACTCGTCCCCGCACTCCAAGTGGCGTAATTCTGCTCCCAGAAAAGAAACACACGAAAGAACTAGAAGCTTCAAACGAACGACACATTTCCGTCACATGTGGGGCCTGAGGTGGATGTAAACAAACTGTAACAATATATCCGGCGCCCAGTGTGCCTGTGCCACGCCATGCCATGAGTGATGCCCTGAACGTTTTGTGTATTTCTTTGTTCACTCCTTAAAATAAATTGCGCTGGACCAGAGGCGGTTACTCGGTTAGGGGAATTGGAAGTTAAGGATAGCTGTTATAGTACGACTAATACTACGTACTACTATAGTAATAACAATAATAATAATAACAATAATAATTTAATGCACACATGTATGTATATATTTACATACACATACCAACATATGTATATATATATGTTTCCGTATATATATATGTATACTGTATATATATATACATATTTTTTATATGATTTATTTTTTGTTTATTTTGATAAGAAATATTTCTTGCCCATGAACCGCCGTATTTTTATATGGCTTATTCTTTTGAATTTATTTCGACTTAGATCGTCCAAATGGTGAGACAGGTAGCCGTTAGAGTTATGGAATATTCTAATGGATTCATTTTGAAATGAGAGAAATATTAGGAAAAGCTGTGCTTTTCATTGCAAGAGAAAATTATCCCTATATATATGAGTATGAATAACTCAGTATTGTATACATATATAGTTTTAAAAATAAACTGTTGCTTTTCAAGTTCATTTTTAAACGTTGGGTAATAAAATAATCTTAGGTCTTAAAAGGTCTGAATTGCAGCATATTTCATTCAACCTCTCTAAAAACTGCAATCTGCTTTTTACTTTATTTATAATCTTCAGAAACCCATCTAGTAAGGAACATAATTATATGGGAAGATTAATTAACTAGAGGGGAAAAAACCCGTTTGTCCATATTAAGCGCCGAAAGTCCGATCTCGTAGTAATTAACTCCATTTTCCGGTTAATAATTACTTTCTCTTATGATTCACGGGGTAATTAGGCGGGCGAGAGTTACGTAACGGAGTTAGTGGCTTTTGTTATTAGGAGTTGTAAACGAAAGGCTTAAATTCTCTTCCTTAGGAGTTGCGACCACTAATTTTTTTTTTTAAATATGTCCTTTCCGGCAGCTTTTATAATTGCAAAGAGACTGGATGTTCTTTAAGCCTGGGGAAAGAAACCCGACGCATGTACACACACACACATATATATACATGTATATATACACTGTATATTGTTTGAGTGTATGCAATATATATATATACATATATTGTTATATATATATATATATATATATATATATATATATATATATATATATATATATATATTGTATTGATATATATATATATATATATATATATATATATATATATATATATATATATATATATATATATATATATATATATATATGCATGTATGTGTATGTATGTATGTGTATTTATAGAGAGAGAGAGATACATTGACACATGCATATACTTTGTGCATGTATTCTTAACGTGTGTGTGTGTGTGTGTGTGTGTGTGTAATTTTAACAGCCACATATAAATAGTTATACTAATATATTTATTTTCTAGAACTTCGTCATCCTATCTTATCTTTTAATTATTAGTGCATAAATAATTAGCTCTTAGAGTAGTAGATATCTGAATAAATAAACATGTAAGGAATAAATTCATTACCAAGTCGTGTAAAGTGTGCTAGAGTGTACTCTCTAGCACAGCCCCTCGAAACTCACAAGTAAGGAAGTCGATGGCACAAACCGAGGTTTGAACTCGAACGGGTGCCACCTGAGATGACCTAACTCTTACGAAATAGGTGCTCATAACTCAAGCCTCTCTCTCTCTCTCTCTCTCTCTCTCTCTCTCTCTCTCTCTCTCTCTCTCTCTCTCTCTCTATATATATATATATATATATATATATATATATATATATATATAGAGAGAGAGAGAGAGAGAGACTTGAGTTTCGAGGACCTATTTCGTAAGAATTAGGTCATATATGTATATATATATATATATATATATATATATATATATATATATATATATATATATATATATATATATATATATATATATATATAGATATATATAGGAGAGAGAGAGAGAGAGAGAGAGAGAGAGAGAGGGGGGAGAGAGAGAGAGAGAGATTTCTTATTTCGGTTATTATTGTTAAGTTTTTACCATAGAAATAGGATATACTCCATCACAAAACAGTCGCAAAATATCCTCCTTGATACCTGACCTGAAATAGAGATAAGGAAAAGAAGTCGCGAGGAATTTAGTAGAAGGTCATCCATCAGACATCTTATCTGCGGGTACCGCTTGGACATTCGATTTCCTCCTCCTCCTCCTCCTCCTCCTCCTCCTCCTCCTCCTCCTCCTCCTCCTCCTCCTCCTCCTCTTCCTCCTCCTCCTCCTCCTCCTCCTCCTCCTCCTCCGAGTTCTCATATTCTCTTCCACACTAAGCATGGTCTTGAAAACTCGAAAGAAAATCATGGCTGTTTTGTGTCTGTCAATTTTTTTCTCAACTCACGAAAGCTTTTGTAAAGTTATTCAGGAAAAGCGGAATTGAGTCACGGAAATTCGGTGGTCTTAACAAGGGCGTTAAAATGTTGCGAGGTACTGCATTAGACGACTTGCACCAAACCTCTACGCTTTGTTGCCAGACAGGGTGACTTTTATCTTTAAGCCAGGTCATGAGTATGAATCTCTTGTTTAGTCCGCTTGTTTATTTACAAGTTTGGAACCAACACAGGATTTCTCGCTCCTGGATCCTGAGATCTTCATTTTATCTCATTTTGTTCAGTCTTTGAGATGTCTTTTTTCTTTTTCAAATGGTGATGAATGTTCTTACAGTTGTCTGTAGCTGTAAAACACACTGTATCCTCGTTATCATTTTTTCTCTTTCTCAGTCTCTCATAACACAAACATACTCACATACATACATACATACACATATATATATGTGTGTGTGGGTGTGGGTGTATGTATGTATGTATGTATGAGTGTGTGTATAGTTTACACACACATCCACCTGTTTATGCTAAAAACTAATTAATATCTTTTTTATGTATTATTATTAATCAAACTCTCTCTCTCTGTATCTCTCGCTTTCCGAACCAGGGAGAGAGAGACTATTTGCATTTGAGGAAATGAAAAGTGGTCCGTCCCACACTTAATTAATAAATTTATGTTTGCTTTGTAAATGAGCCTCCAGTTATCGAGCGCCAAGTAATTAAGTTCTCTCTCTCTCTCTCTCTCTCTCTCTCTCTCTCTCTCTCTCTCTCTCTCTCTCTCTCTCTCTCTCTCTCTCTCTCTCTCTCTCTCTGGCTAGAGTGTGGAATCTGGTTAATTCGGTTAGTTGTTTTAATTATTAATGCGTACAGTATTAAGTGAACTTTCGGGGGATGAAGGAGCCCCTAGGGGATTGGGGATAGTTTAGAATTTACATTAATTTTTATATCTCTGGTTTTCTGTCCACTTTCCTTGTATGTTATATGTTTAACTTGTACTTCACGCATACGCACACACATACACTTATGCATGCATATATATATATATATATATATATATATATATATATATATATATATAATTCATATATATTTTATATATATAATATATATATATATATACCAAATATTTTATATATATAAACGTATCAAAAAGCGCGAAGAATTCGAGAAGTTAAGAGGCATTGTGTCTATTACAAGTACATATGTATCTGGCAAAAGTGACCAGTAGATTCTACTATACATATATGTATATAAACAGACACTTTTTATATGCTAAACCATAGTCCTTTCCCCCAAAGAGGCGTTGACACAAGAAACCGTTTGCCTTTCTTCGATTCTCAGGAACTAATTTGGAATGAGGTTGCCTCCCCACCCTGACTCAGACCCACCACAGTCAGCTAACAACCAATTGCATAACGAAGCCACAACGAATTTTACAGGAAACGTGCCTAAGTCCTTCTGCCCTCGCCCCGTCTTGAACTCCCAAGAAGAGATATAGAGTTTTATCCATTAACATGATTGTGTTTATGTATGATTAAATTTTTGTTTTTGTTTTATTGTAACATAATTTTTGTATGTGGTTCTGTTTTGTGTATGAATGCTTGTATGTATGCAAGTGCTTGAAGAGGTGGTATTTGCTTGTGACTGCATGTGGAAATGAGTGCGCATTTTTAGACTACTTACTATCTTCTCTAATTGTGTAGAGGCATTTTTATGGAAAAGATTTTTGCAATATTTTTCTTGCAGATATATATTATATATGGCCAAGAGCTGAAATAAAGTACGTTTATTATTATTATTATTATTATTATTATTATTATTATTATTATTATTATTATTATTGTAATGTAATGTGGCCAAGGACTGAAATAAAGTATTATTATTATTATTATTATTATTATTATTATTATTATTATTATTATTATTATTATTATTATTATTATTATTATATGGCCAAGAGGTGAAATAAATTATTATTATTATTATTATTATTATTATTATTATTATTATTATTATTATTATTATTATTATTAAAATATGAATCCCTTTTCTCCCTCATCATTCGTTACCTTGAATGACGCGAAACGAAACGAATATTTTTTTCGTAATTTCCATGAAAAATATTTTTCTCCGGCGGAATCGTGAATCGTTATGAAAGAGGAAAAGAAAACGAAAATATATTGTTATTGGAGAGAGAGCTGATTTAAATCGACGTCGATGTCTCGTTTATTACAACTCACGAGTCATTTTCTCTCTCTCTCTCTCTCTCTCTCTCTCTCTCTCTCTCTCTCTCTCTCTCTCTCTCTCTCTCTCTCTCTCTCTCGGGATGATTACATTTCAGGAAGTTGTTGTAGTCGTAACATCAAATCATGACGATGAGGCTTCAGTTTTATAAAGCTTATTTTGAATTTATTTCTTTTGTAATTTTGAATTTATTTCTTTTCGTAATTTTGAGTTTATTTCTTTTTGCATTTTTTTGTAATTTTAAATTACTTCTTTTTGTTATTTTAAAATTACTTCTCTTTGTAATTTTGAATTTATTTCTTTTTATATTTGAGAAAACAAAAAGTTGAAGACCCTTCAAGGTTCTGGGCTGATTACTTAAAAAAAAAAAAAATTAAAAGGCTAAGATGGTTACTTTAGCGAAAAAATTTAAAAACAGATTTCTTCGCTGTATTTTAAGTCAAATCGCCTCGTCACTCTCTTAGTGTTGGTTTCAGGCCTCATTATGATCCACTGCCTCTTTTGTAACCTTTAGTAACACTGCCATTATTGCAAAGCAGTGACAGTAACTCCTCTCTCTTTTGTCCGTTCCTTAGGACCAACATGTGAATGTGTTTGTGATAGTGTTAGTGTGTATGTGTATGTGTGTTTGTCAGCTTCCATGGCCCTGTTGAAGTTGCCTCTTGAACCGAGAGACATATTACAGAACAACAGAATCACGCCTCCCATATTTCTGATGGTAAAGTGGTAATGTCACGGCTGCGATCTTGACTCAGGATGTTTGTGAATGTAATATTTTTTTGTGTGTCATACGTTTTCTTAATTTGATTTTTCCTGTGTATTGGAGTTCTGTCTCTAATTTGTGTCTTTTTTTTTCAGTGATTTTTCTTATGGAACATTCTTTCATTCTTTTCATACTACTACAACTACTCTCGACTGTTACTATCACCCTACTCTTTATTGGAGTTCTGTTGGTAATATATATCTTTATTTATGATAATTTCCCTTTTGGAACTTTATTTCATAATACTGCTACTACTTTCGACTATTGTTCTTGCCCCAGCAACAATAGTGATAGTGTTGCCCTGACAGCAGCTATTGAAATTATCAACAATAAGGCGAGGATGTATTTATCTCTATAATTTTGGAATAATTTCTCTGCACATAGAATATTCACTCATATATCTTTTTT
>NC_089754.1:33919883-33952383 GCF_040412425.1 Macrobrachium rosenbergii | reverse complement strand
CTGAAAGAAAGTCTTTGATCAGTAAATGCTAATCAAAATAAAGTTATTGCTATTTGAGTTAGACGAACAGACTGTACACCATTAACGAACAAATTGTTGAAAGGAATTTGATTTCCTTACATCGTAATGACATCAAATAAATTTACAGATTGGTGTAAGTTTTGGAGAGGTAATAGAATCGTGAGCGTATGAGACACTGTAACATTTTTCTGTGTAGAAAGTTAATAAATGAAAAATATGTAAGCGAAGACTCAGCTGCAAAACTTGACGTTATACTCGCTTGTTAATATGGCGGTAGAGTTTTTCATAACCAATTAGGAACTGCAATTATTAAAATATATTGATTGGAAAGCAATGCTCCTATCCCAAAACGACCTAATCTGAATATATATATATATATATATATATATATATATATATATATATATATATATATATATATATATATATATATTATATTTATATACATATATATATATATACATATGTATACTTATATATACATATATATATATATTATATATATATATATATATATATATATATATATATATATATATATATATATATATATATATATATTTATCCTTCACATCACATCGCCATGAAGTTCTAGTTCTGAACTGTTCAGAGAAGCATTGTAAGTATGCGCAGACTTTTAGAAAAGGCCTATTCCATTCTCCACCTCCGCTTTGATATCCCACAGTTCGATGTCATCAGAAACCTTAATTATTAATCGGTCGGGATTGATGAGAGAATGGTGAAGTGGTGTCACTGTCCTCGTGCAATGTGTGTGTGTTGAGAATTGACATCGGGAGATCACCTAAGTTGGGAACTTAAGCTACAAACAAACGAACGAACTGACACTTTCAGAAGTGGCTTGGAGGAATGAGTAGAGGAATTGAAGTACACAGGTCAGGAGGTAGAAGCCTGCATTCATGGATTTTACGTGAGAGAGAGAGAGAGAGAGAGAGAGAGAGAGAGAGAGAGAGAGAGAGAGAGAGAGAGAGAGAGAGAGAGAGTTTTCAGAGGAATTTTGAAATAATAAAGTCGGGGGGTAGAGGTCTACATCCGTAGATTTTACTGGAGAGACAGACAGACAGACAGACAGACAGACTTTTACTAGCGTCCATTGGCTTTACTTACTTCATTATTATATTCCCATGATAAATTCAAGAGGTAGAACGCTACATTCGTAGAACTTATTGAGAGAGAGAGAGAGAGAGAGAGAGAGAGAGAGAGAGAGAGAGAGAGAGAGAGAGAGACTGTGTTACTAACGTCCATTGGCTTTGCTTTAACTTCCTAATTATATTCCCCCGGTGTGTGCCAACTCTCATTTATAGATCTCATTTGCTACCCCGGCGTCTGAAATGAATTCGTTAACGGGAGAATTTATGAATGACAGTGTTTATGAGCGACAGTTGACGGTGATGCTTCTGCTCACAGTTCCGCGCAGGTAGCGTGAAAGCGATAAAGTGTTTTTGCCGAAGGAAGAACTAGGAGTTGTCCGCTACTCTGGGTGGTCTGCTCAAATGTACAGAAATGTTAAAAGACTTTAGATTTTATACGTAAAAATGTTAAAATTAAAAATGTTTAAAGAAGAATTCAGACTTTTGAAGTAGCTTTTGTTAATCCGTAAATAGGGTTTTTTTTTTATTGTTTCTTACTTTTTGTTTTCGTAATTTAGATAAATGGAAGGTTATATGCATATAATTTACTGTCGTGTAAATTGCCGCATCAGATAATAAGTGTAAATTGTTTGACATATTACATTTTAAATTTTGAATTTTAAAAATAGTTTTTGTACTGAAAACAGTATTTTTGTATAGTGAAAGCAGTACTTTTTATAATACTAAAACCAGTATTTTTTATACTGACAGCAGTACTTTTTTATACTGACAACAGTACTTTCTTATACTGAAAACCGTACTTTATTATTAACAAGAACATGTTATTTATGATCAAGAGGAATTATTATCACATGTTAATTTCCTTTTGTGAATAATTACACCTATGCTTCCTTTTGATGTCTTACTGTCATTAGAACCCTCTCATGCTTAATTCAAGAGTCATGAATTATGCTTTCATGCATAATTCAAGCTCAGTTTGCTTAATCTTTTTTTTTCTTCTTCCTTCTTCATAGCTAATTGTCTTTGTTCAACCTGTGAGCTGTGTGTAATGTTAACGAAGGAATGCTTCTTACGAAAATTGTACCCCGGGCCATTTGCCGAGCTCGACAAAAAAAAGGAAAGATTTTATTAAAAAAAAAAAATGCTTCTTCGGTCTGTTTCTCCTACTGAAATCGCCAGAACACTTGCTAATCTCTCTCTCTCTCTCTCTCTCTCTAAAAAAAAAAAAAGAGCAGGAATGATTTTGTTACTAAATAAAAATTTTCTTCCATTTCATTTAGGTCCGTTACCCCACAGAAGTCGTCAGGTCACCTGTTTATCTCTCTCTCTCTCTCTCTCTCTCTCTCTCTCTCTCTCTCTCTCTCAAAAAAAAAAAAAAAAAAAAAAAAAAAAAAAAAGGAACTGGAAAGACTTTGTCATAAAAAAATGTCTTCATTTCATTAAGTTCGTTCTCCCTCTGAAATCGTCAAATGTCTCTCTCTCTCTCTCTCTCTCTCTCTCTTCTTTTTTAGGTAGTGCCTTCAATCAATCGTTGCTTGCATAAGTGATTCGATTGCCTCTCCCGTCAAAGGTAAAGTGTCTCGATTGGATATTCTCATTAGCATAACATTGCTTCTGGATAGATTGGAGGGAGGGGGGTTGTTGGATAGATTGGGAAGGGGGGGGGGGTGGAGATGAGACCTGCCAGATGACCTACTTTACTTCCCCCTTTCCAGTGCTAGAGACGTCCTCCAACGTTGCCACCACCAGTGCCTTCACCATTATTGTTGGAGAGGCCCTTTCACCACCACTGCACTGCCATCACCATCCTGATTGGTGGAGACGTCCTTGCACCATCACTTTCCACCTTCACCAACATTTACTATTGATGGAGATTGGTTTGCACCACCTCTCTCCACCCTCACCAACACTTACGAATGGTGGAGACGCCCTTGCACCACCACTTTTCACCATCACCAACAGTTAAGTGATGGAGATGCCCTTGCACCACCACTACTGTCACCACCATTGCCATCACCATCAGTGATGGAGAAGACCTTGCTGCACCACCATCGCCCTCAACCTGAGTGGTGGAGACCCCCTTTCACCACCACTTTCCACCGTCACCATCACTCACCAATGATGGAGACGTCCAGAAGCACGACCACGAGTGTTGGAGAAACCGAGTGATGGAAAAACCTAGTGCTGGAGAAACCGAAAGTGATGGAAATACCGAGTGTTGGAGAAACCAGGTGATGGAGAAGGCAGAGGGCATTGGTCACCGCCTGTTGTCCATTTCTGAGACGGCGATGTGCAAATGTGTCTTTGTCATTCATGGAAAGATGGAGACGAGTTTTTTACGGAAAGAAGCGAGTTTCTTTGATGGCTCCTGTTTTGGTGTGTGTTGCTCTCTCTCTCTCTCTCTCTCTCTCTCTCTCTCTCTCTCTCTCTCTCTCTCTCTCTCTCTCTCCTTTAGACATGCGAAAGCCAGGGCTTCATTTTTGCATAATTTATAAAAAAAAAAAGCTAGAGTGATTTTTCAAATTATAAACAAGCCACTGATTACGTATTACGTAAATATTATTATTTCTCTGAGAAATTCACGCAGTATCTTTATTTTCGATTTCTGACAGGCTGTAGAATCGAAGACATTGATGAAATGAAACTCATATGAGTGCCTTTCAAAGAATTTCTTCCATGGCGAAATATAATTTATTTTCCTGCAGTTCCTGGAATTGAACATCGAAGATTGTCCGTCCGCATTGAACAAACGAAGATGAAGGTTTACAATAACGCAGCTTCGTGTATATATATATATATCTCCTCTTTTATCGACTACCCTTCTCTTTCCCTTCCTATCTCTGCTTTAATCCTCTCTTTCCCTCCCCCACTCTACCCCTCCCATTTTCATTTGGTTCGGTCGAAGGAGACGGGCGGAGGGAAAGGGGAGGGAAAGGGAGGGGTAGTTATACATAGTATTTATCAGGATCATACATAACAGGCACCTTCTTTTGTGTCTGTTGCAAGCATTGAGAGAGCAGGAGGCTGGGGTGTGAGGGAAAGGAAGGGAGAATTATACATAGTATTTATCAGGATTATACATGAACGTGCACCTCCTTTTGTGCCTCTTGCAAGCACTGCTTGAACCGGCAATATTCATGACTCCTTCATTCGGATCAGAAATTGCGAAACTTTGCCCCTAAAAAAAGGGTCTTCGCTGAATACAATAACGGTCTTAGTTTTTGATGTTTGGTTGCAAAAGGAGGCAAAGATCAAGGATCAAGTTGTGTCGGTTGTTGTAATTATATCCATTTTTATGTTGTGGGTTTTTAATACGTTTCCTCGCCTGGATATGGTGGTTTTGCATTATTATACACATGAAATGTGTGCGTATATATATATATATATATATATATATATATATATATATATATATATATATATATATATATATATATATATATATATATATCAATATATTTTATATATATAATATATATACATATATTAATATATATAAATATATTACCATATATGTGTGTGTAGAGAGAGAGAGAGATTATCTGTTAATACACTAACTTACAGACTTTTGTAGAAACATAACTTCCTTCCAATTTCGTCAGCCGAAGAAGAAAACTGCAGCAATATACAAGTAAATTGCTACCACCTCTTCGTAAAGACAGGAGAGTACCATGAAAATTGACATGCGAATTCATAAGGCGGCCTTCTCGAGATAATAAACTTTCGAGAGAAATCGGCCCAGTAAAAAGTCACCAAATGTCTTCAAAGTTTTATCAAAATTTGCTCATCCATTCTGGAGATAGTCCTCCTTGCAAACGCACACACGCACACACATACACACACACACATCTGATTCAGGCGAGTTCACTTAGTATTATTATTACTGCCCAAATTTCTTAAGAAAATTAGTGGCCTTCTTAAGAGGCCAGTAATTTGCAAAGAATGCTGCACACAGAAGTATAGAGCTTTCCTCGGGTATAAATGTATCAAAGCGGAAATTGCACATATTATATTTGCCCTGGTGAAGATACGTTATACTGAGTGTTCGTTTTGCGCAGTGTATCTTCATTACTTTTATGATAAAACGAGAGTCCGCCGTTGGTTGAGAGGAAGATACCGGAAAAATTCCCGCTTTTAAAACAATGCAGCAGGGACTTTGGACATTCGGCTTTAGAAACATTATTCCGACCCGACTGGATTAGCGGACGAAATGTTATCGTTCGCAAATGATATGGTGTCCATTGAAGTGTAGGAGGGATAATCGCATTCTGCCGCATAGTGGAACATAATGAATACCTCATCGAGGGATATTGTGGCACTCCGATTGTTGCGTGTTTCGGTATTCCGGCGATAATGTTCGCTGAGGCGGGTTGGCGGTGAATGATTGGTTTTTGTTGGTGGAGCGGATGAATTTTGTCTGTTGTAGTTTGTTTTCTAGTCATGTGTCTTCATGTGTGTGTGTTTGTTTGTTGTTGCTTTTGCTTAATTTTAGAGGAATTTTGTTTATTTTGCTTCACGATTTTCTCTTCACGTTAGCCATCTTCCTCCTCCTCCTCCTCCTCCTCCTCCTCCTCCTTTCTTTATATGTTATGTCTGTGTTTGCGTTTGATAAATTTTAGAAGAATTTTTGTTTTTATTTTACCTCACGATTTTCCTTCATCGCCGTCCTCCTCCTTATCCTCTTCTTCTGCTCTGTCTCCGTGTCCTCCTCCTCTTCTTCTTCTTCTCCTTCCTCTTCTTCGTCTTCTTCTTCTTTGTTTGTTATGCTTGTGGTTACATTTGATTAATTTTAGAATTTTTATTTTAGCCCTCCTCCTCCTCCTCCTCCTCCTTCACCTCGTTGGATACTTAATACCTACTGACATTGAATACACTGGCGTAAATTTGTATGACATCTCATTCTCCCCTAATTCTCGTCCAGCTCTCCTGACGGGGGACCGAATCTCAAGGTCCCCGAATTTTAAGAGCGACCCTTGGTTCCCTTCTGCTAATACGGATCGTATTTCGGCAGGGTATATATATACTCTTTGACCACCTTCCAGAGGATGTCGTGCAGTTGGAACTGTAGAAGTTCAATGCATCACTACCCAGATACTATTCTTCTTGCATTTTGATATAATTTTATCTATTTATGTATTTATTAATTTATTTTTTTCTTTTTTGATAAATGGTCTCTCTTCTTTCTGTACTTCCCGTTACTTCCTTTTGCTTCTTCCTAATGAACCCCATAATCTTTGGAAGCTTGAACTTCAAGTCAATGGCCCCTGCGGGCTTGTTTCATATGAGTAGGTTTCATCTTATAAATAATAATATTAATAATAATAATAATAATAATAATAATACTGTAGTAATAATAATAATAATAATAATAATAATAATAATAATAATAATAATAATAATAATAACCTGACCATCCAACCATCCAAGGGTAGCTGAAGAAAAGATTTTGGGATTTGGGATTCTGTTGTCACGAAGGGAGAATTGTCACAAATCCTTCGCTCCTCTTCTCTCTCTCTCTCTCTCTCTCTCTCTCTCTCTCTCTCTCTCTCTCTCTCTCTGGGAATTGGTGTATGTCTTGGGAGTCAGATGCGAGGAACAACAAGGGAAAATTTAAAGTTATTATTGAAAGTTATTATTGATGTTGTTCTAGAAGAATTTAAATTTCGGTGAAGAGTAGAGGGTAATATGGAATAATAATAATAATAATAATAATTATTATTATTATTATTATTATTATTATTATTATTATTATTATTATTCTTTTAGATACGAATGTTTAATTAAATATGTTTTAGTTCTTCCTGAAGATGATTAGTTTAAATAATATATATATATATATATGTGTGTGTGTGTGCGTATTATATACATACATACATACATACATACATACATACATACATACATACACACATTGAAATGTGAAAGTATATCCCAGCGGATGAATTTTCGTCTTTGTATATACCGTCGTAAATTCCCCCCACGTTGTTCTTTCACGTGGAAAATCTTTATCTCCTTGTAAATTGAAGCAAGCAATTGAAAGCAGACCTAAAGAATGGCAAGCGGAGAAAGGTGGGGAGTGGGGGGGGAGAGGGCAAGACGCAAGAGTAAAACACACACACTCACAAACAAACAAACAAACGCGCGCGCGCGCGCACACTTTGTAGGGCCCATGACAGAACAAACACGCGTAACTTACAGCGGTACATGAAAGATTTTCACAAACGACGCCAGTATTTCAAGAAAGAGGAAAACGAGAAACAAACAAAATCCAATTTGGAGTTCTTGTTCCAGAGAGAGAGAGAGAGAGAGAGAGAGAGAGAGAGAGAGAGAGAGAGAGAGAGAGAGAAAATCACCCAAAGCATAGAAAGAGAGTAAGAGAGAGCCTCTTGTGAAATAATGATGGTATAAGGTAGTTATCAAATAAAGATAGAAAGGAGAGAGAGAGAGAGAGAGAAGAGAGAGAGAGAGAAGAGAGAGAGAGAGAGAGAGAGAGAGAGAGAGAGAGAGAATCACGCACTTAGCACAAACTCACACACATACACGCACACAGATTTTTGTGAAATAATGGTGATGTAAGTTAGTTAACAGATGAAGGCATACAGAGAGAGAGAGAGAGAGAGAGAGAGAGAGAGTGTACTGTAACTTCACGGGCCGATGGGTTCTCTACAAAAGGCATAAGTGAGCCACTCGAGGAAAATTGCCACCATTTACGCTTAGTGTCCCATCATCATTATTATTATGATTATGATTAACATTATCACCATCAATATCGACTTTTCCCTCTCTCTCTCTCTCTCTCTCTCTCTCTCTCTCTCTCCTTCCTTCTCGTTCTTTTTTCCGTCCTTCCCAGGAACTCGCTTATTTCGGTACTTCTGTTTTTTTTTTTTTTTTTTTTCGTATGCTTATGCGCCTCTCATAAACGTATTTTACTTACAAGTTATAATTTATTATTATTTTGAGGTCAGTGGAACTGGACAAAATCTCTCTCTCTCTCTCTCTCTCTCTCTCTCTCTCTCTCTCTCTCTCTCTCTCTCTGCTAACGATTGGATAACTTTTTTTAAGGTTTATAATTCAGTTGCCATTGCTATTTTTTTGCAATAATTCAATAATTAATTTTATTTTTCCCCTTCGCGTAATTTGATTATTCTTGTTGGTGCTGTTCAAGTTGCTGGTGCTTTTTAAAGTTTGTTTACTTCATATTTCTATGATACTAGAAATAAGATATATTTTATTCTTAAATATAAATACAAGATATATCTTATTCTTAAATGAGGAAAGATATTTACCAAGAATAAATATCTTTGACTCTTGTTCTTATAAGTATGTGCTGCTCGTTTCTACGTACACATGTATATTTCTATATGCTCGTGTTTCCGTGGGGTTACCTTCGCAGCCTTGCTAGTACTGTTCAGATCTTTATTTATGGGTTCGACTATATTTCAGGATAAGAACAAAACGCCATTACTTGTAGGTGGTTGTTAGCTCTGCGTGGGGTCTGGGAAAGGCCAGTACTGGTGGCCTTGAGACTACGCCCATAGTAAAATACATTGCGTGGAAAAGGTAGACTATCTTTCAAGGGTAGCTGGGTGCATTCATTTATTCCCTCTTTTTGTTTTATTTTGCTGACTTAGATTAATTAGGATCTGTGCCGGTATTTGTGACTAGTAGGTCATCTAAAATGCCCAGTTTTGCTTTCTTTTGGGTACAAGGAATGGGGGACGTGTAACCGATGTTCTCAAACCGTGGGTTATGCCATAGCTTCTTACCATATTCTTCTAGAGCCCGAGGTTGGATTTCCAATGCAATATTATAATCATAGATTAGTTATCTTCTCTCTGGATGGTATATTTTTATTGATGCAGTTATTTGTATGATTTGATCTTAATCATTTAATTTTTATTGTTCCTTTACCTTCTTCTGTATCCGATATTTTCTTTTAATATACGTAATTTGGTCTTTCGCCCTGTCCCTGAAAAACTGTATTTATTTATTTATTTTTTTTATTTATAACAATCTGGTCAAACTTCTTCCTCAAGACAACGGCACAACTGAAAGAATTACGACGTTCACAGTAAACCAACTTAGCAGACAATCGCATCCCTTCTAAAACGTGTCCGAGTGATTTGTGTACATAGGGCGCGCCTCATTCATAATCATTCAGGCATGCCTTTGGCATTCCCAGAAACTGGTAATACAAAGCGCACTTATGGATCTCCTCACGGTTTGCGCGTGCGCAGGCGAATAACTCCTCTGGCTGGCTAGTGTTCTCACGGACACACTGCCAAATATAGATTCGCAGCGGAGATTGAATTTACATGAATGCATAACTTGGAAACGATGGTGCCTTTATGTACGGATTTTCTCATATGCGTTTCTTCTTTAACTTGAGTTCCCGAATTGGTCGTCATTCATCAAAGAACTGGGCGCGTTCGATTGATCTCCGAAACGCTTTTGAAGTTTATTGAATTTGATTGTGTCGTATTTTTATAATGACACTTTTTCTTTCTTCCTGCTCTTCCTTGCTCTCTCTCTCTCTCTCTCTCTCTCTCTCTCTCTCTCTCTCCATACATATATATATATATATATATATATATATATATATATATATATATATATATATATATATATGTATATATATATGACTATATATACATATATACATACATACATATATATATATATATATATATATATATATATATATATATATATATATATATATATATATATATATATCAAATGATCGTTCATGTTTAGGCGCTGTGAAAATACCCCCGTCAGTTGTAAATGCCCAAGTGAATACTTCCTTATGTGTCAGGTAACCCTCCTCCTCCTCCTCCTCCTCCTCCTCCATCCCTACCTCTTTTGTGCTTTGTCTTCTGCATATGAATCTGAAATTAGGGATTGCCTCCTCTAATAAGGAGCTTAACCTCCCTTGCATATAATTTTGACCCTATTTGTGACCCTTATTAAGCGATGCCGTGGCAGTTACGGCGACTGTGTATACTGTCATCGCTCTCGCTGGTACCCCTGGCCCGAATTTTGGTTGCTTTGGGACCATCTTGCACTACCGCTGTTGTTGCTGATCTTGTTGTTGTTGTTGCTGCTGCTGTTTTCTGTTGCTTATGTTGCTCCTGTCTTCTCCGTTGTTTCAGAAACGTTATGAGTTATACTTTTGTTTTGAGGGAGTCTGTAGATATGAACTTTGAGTTTTATATGCTGTTGCTTCTGCTGTTGTTCCTTTGTTTTCTGTTGCTGTTGTTGCTTTTGTTTTTTCCGTTGTTTCAGAAACTTTATGAGTTATGGTCTTGTTTCGATGGACTCTTGAAATATGAAGTTCGAGTTTTAAATGTGAAGTGGTCTGTTTGTGGTAGATATGTTGATGAAATTCAGACTGCTGGAGAGAGAGAGAGAGAGAGAGAGAGAGAGAGAGAGAGAGAGAGAGAGAGAGAGAGAGAGAGAAAGGAAATTCGTAAACTTACTCTTAGCAGAATAATGAGAAAAAATTATGAAAAAATTGTATAATATAGTTTTCAGTTGATTGTGCAGGCGTTCGAGAGAGAGAGAGAGAGAGAGAGAGAGAGAGAGAGAGAGAGAGAGAGAGAGAGAGACAATAAATCTTGGAAATTTATGGCATGCTAATTGATCTGGATTAGCATAGTGAAACCTGTAAAGGAAATGATGTCAGAGTTTCTATAGTGCCAAAGTCATCAGGATTCGGATTCTATAGTGACGGTACCTACCTGCTGGACAGACATTATTTTTATTCATTTTTGTTGTTCCGGAAGAGATTGGCATTCAAGGTCAGGGTCAGGGATTATTGTTTTGCTAGGTCGTAACTGATTGTGCCGACTGCTGCCCTTAGTTAACCTGGCAACAACCTTTTTCCAGGTGCTAAAACTCATTTTTCCAGACTAACTGACAGGACTTGGCACTAACTGATTTTACCAGGCACTTAACTGGTTGTACCTGGCACTGAATTGTCGACAGGTTCTAAAGAAGTTCTCGAGGCACTTTGTGCTTTTGCCAGGTGTTCAGTCTTTGGCTGGGCATTGCCTTTTTGGCAAGTGATAACGGACTTTACCAGAGTGATAACGGATTTTGCTAGAATGATAACGGACTTTGCCAGCTGACTGATTGTGTTAGTTCATAAATACTTTAGTTGCTGACCGATTATGCTTAGCACCAACTTATTTTGTGTAGTGTTAATTTTTTTTAAGACTTCAACTGATTTTTGACTGAGAGAACTGGTGTGTCAGGCGCTAATTGTTTTTGCTCTATACTACACGTGTTTGTTAAGCGTGCCCGATTTTGCTGGGCGCTGTTTGTTTCGGCCATGCGCTAATTGTTTTAACTGAGCCCTCTTATTTGCTTGAAAATAAAATGTAAACTTTTCCAGACATTCAGAGTTGAAACGTTAAACTTGGTTGCCAGTTTGAAGCTTAGTGTTTGAATTAGAATTGAGATTTGTTTTGCTTTTTATTAGCGTAAAACTGAGGTTGGTGCTTTTCACGTACACTTTCACGGTTGGGTAAGCATATACAGTGAGCCACGCATGACACACTATATATTATTATTGTATAAAGCTTTCTGCCTTTTACTTTTCATCAGTTCCCCGTGACCTCTTCTTGCTTAGCTTTCAGACTTACTTTTAACTTCATTTCACATCTCATTTGTGAATAAATATTTAGGGCGACACCTTTGAGAGTCAGAGAAAAGTGCCACTGTTACGTGGGTAAAGTACTTTATAAAAATATCAATCCACTTTGGTAATAATTATCCACGTGTGATTTTTTTGTTTCAACGACAAATTCCGCCATTAAATGTTATTGAGTTAATACGCCTAAATAAGTTTTGGTTGATGTTACTTTACTTGATAGCTGTTACTCCTGCAGTCAAATAATACTTACCATTTCACTCTAACCAGAGAGAGAGAGAGAGATTTATGAACTCTGCGACTTACGCCTACAAACACACACATACACACGCACACAGAAAGAGAGAGACTAATCATCTGACTCTCTATGCGACTCACATAGTGCAGCAGATAATTGCATATTTCATAAGAATCGTTCAGATAGTGAAACAAGCATGAAATTTTGCACAAGTGCTCTTTAAAGTTCCTCTATCAGAAAAGGGCGCTGGCCACGCAAAATTTAATATGGCGGCCAAATTCCAAGATGGCGGCCAGTATCGACAGATTTTGGCTAATTTTTCACTAGAATGGCATGTATTTGCTTCTAGCAATATGGTAAAGCTCTTCCATACTATTTCTTGTGAATATTATGTTTCTGTAGCTTCCCAGTACAGTTTACCTTTAAATATGGGGGCTATATGGCTGCCAAGAAAAGGTAGAAACAATAATTATAATGAGAAATAATGCCCGTTCAACAATTATCGTTTTAAGCATGGATCTTGGTTTTCTGTGGTTTTAGATCCTAATGAGGCCATCTCTTTCGAATAACTCATCAATTTTGAAGGAAAATTAATAAATGTAAAAGTGTATGTCTGCACACAACCAGGGCACACTGGTGACATCACTGCTGTGTAACTCAGCATGGGGTTCAGTGCCAGCTAATCCAGCTTTACTAATCCTGTAGTCTTAGACTAGTAGTTGTAGTATAGTTTAGTTTAGTGTCCCAAATGCTTTCTAACAGCCCCAGACCAGCTATAGTTAGATAGCCGCACCTGAATAGACAGGATGTGCCAGCGCAGGAGAGCCGAGCCAAGGGTATGGGGGCTGTACATGATGGTTCATGTACTTACCCGGATGATTTTCTGAACCCTGGCCAGATACCCATAATCACAGCTGATCAGCCAATCTATGCCGTAGCAAAGCAGGTGCAGTGGCAGTGGCCTGATCAGTATGGCGAAGACAAGTATCTGGTAATGTTTGGTGGTCTGCACATTGAGATGGCAGCAATGACATCTCTTGGTACTCTTCTTCATGGCAGTGGTTGGACAGGAGCTCTGGTGGAGGCAGGAGTTGCTTCATCTGGAACTGCAGAATCCTTCCTGTCAGCTGCAAGTGTAACCAGGACACGGCAGATGCACCAGGTTACAGCCTCTAGTTTGTACAAACTCCTGAGGACAGCATACACTGACTACTGTGCTGAGAAAGCAAACAACAATGAGCAGGCATTAGAGTTTGAGGAGTGGTGTGACCTTCGAAGACAGCAGAGTCCACAGTTCCACTTCTGGCACATGGTGTTGTCTATGGAACTTGTGATATTCCTACTGATCAGGTCCTTCCGTGAGGCCAATTTTGTCCTCTACTGCCAGGCATTGCATGAGCTGATACCTACTTCTTTTCCAACAATAATACAAACTATGCTCGTTGGCTGCCTATTCACCTCAGGGACATGCTTACCCTAGAGAGTTCACACCCAGAGTTGCACAAGGAGTTCAAGGCTGGCAACTTTGTTGTGCACAAGACCAGTCGCCAGTTCTCAGCAATGGCTCTTGACCAAGCTCATGAGCAGACCAATGCCTTTATAAAGGCTGATGGCGGACCATTGGGCTGACTGAAGATCCGTCAGCACTCAGAAGATGGATGGTGGCTGGCCCAGAGATCATCCGCTTGGTGTCTGCATACGAAACAGAGGTTCAAAGTAAGGAGTCTAATGAGCAGACAACACACCATGAACAAACACCTCATGCGCAGAAGACATTCTTGGAGAGAGTCAGCAAGCTGTCATTGGCTTTGCAACACTTGGGAAGTCCTTTTCAGGAAGAGAGCCAGGATCTGTATTCCATTGACAACAAAGACATTGCCCACCCCAGCTCAGCAGAACTTCTACAGACACACCTTGACAGAGGCCGCACTAAATTTCAGAAGTTTTCAGACTCTTTGGCAAACAATGCAGTCTCCTTCTATGAGCCGATAAAGAAGAACAGAACTGACTTCTTCAGGCAAGAAGCTGCTCCTGTAGAACAGTCAAAGCAGAAACTTCTGAAGGAGGATTGCCAGCTTTTCTCAAAGCTATTTATATCCTGTCAGAGCCGTGAATGTGATCTGCAGGAATTCTTCCAGCACGAGAATCAAACATTCCCAGCTTCCCTTAGTGAGGGTGGTAGGCTGTACACATGTCAGAAGTCTCAGCTGACCTCGGTCCTGGAGAGTCATGTTACACTAGAAGACAAAGAACCAAAGACTGATGTCCTCATTGTAGATGGATCAGCTTTGGTCCATGCCTTGCCACCAAAGAAAGGAAAAGACCTTTGAGGGCTATGCACTTTGCGACTTCTTGCCTGTGATACAATCCTATAGCAGCAAGTACACATCATCACATCTTGTATTTGATGTATACAATACATCCAGCCTCAAAGCTGAGACCAGGCTCCAACGTGGTCAAGGAGGAAGGCAAGGTGACAGACAAGAACACAATTCCATCCAACTGGCGCAATTTCCTAAGACACGATGCCAACAAGACAGAGTTGTTCCAGTTCCTGGCAGACAAAGTTGCCCAGATGTTTGCCACAAATGTTGTCATTGCCACGAAAGGGTCTGCTGTCCTCAGCACTCATGAGGCTAGTCTTCAGGACTGGAAAAGTGCTCTCATGAGGAAGCTGACACCCGCATCTTTCTCCATGCCAAATATGCCACAGAACATGGAGCCAAGACCATCACGGTTAAAGCAAATGACACAGATGTTCTTGTCGTTGCAGTCAGTGCTTTCTCCACTCTCCACAATCTAGGGCTAGAGAAGCTATGGTGGCATTTGGCCAAGGCCAGAGCCTGCGCTGGATTGCTGTGCATGACCTGTGCAACTCTCTGGGCCAGGAGAAGGTGAATGGCATGCTCTTCTTCCATGCGTTCACAGGCTGTGATACAGTGTCAGCCTTCTCCGGAGCAAGGGCAAGAAGACCGCCTGGCAGACATGGAACATCTTTCCAGAGGCCTCCACTGTGTTCTCCAAACTGAGTCACTACCCTCTCAGAGTGGAAGAGAGTGACCTGAAGGTCCTGGAGAGGTTTGTCATACTTATGTATGAAAGATCCAGCACTGCTGGCACTGTGGATGAGGCTAGACTTGATATGTTTGCCAGAAAACAAAGGGCATATGAGGCCATTCCACCAACCAGGGGAGCTCTCCTCCAACACACCAAGCGTGCTGCGTCCAGGCTGGTTGTGTGTGGGGGCAGGCCACCAGTGTCAGCCACAGCCAGAGAACCCTGCTGAGTGGGGATGGCAAAGTCTGGTGAAGCATGGCAAGTCCTCTGGACAACCAACTCGCCCTTAGCCAAGAGTTGCCAACAGCTTACCAAATGTGATGCAAAGCAGGCTGTCGGGAAAGGTGCAAGTGCTACAAGCTGGGTCTTCCCTGCACAGCTCTGTGCACTTGCAAATGTGAAGTCTAGATAAATATTGCCCTCTCTTCAGTAGATAATCTAGCTTGAGCATCCAACGTGTCATGCTATGCCTACCTTCTTATCCTCGAATTTTTCAAAGGTGTAGGTTGAGAGACCTATACATAGATTGGTTGCGTTTAGTCCGTATTTCTCTTCTTTTCTTTTTATGGTTACAGTCTTAGACACAATGTTGTATGTGACCATACCATTACTATTTCAGTTGAAAATAGCATATTAGTTAAACTGTCTGATCACATGAATATACCATTAAATAAAAACAGTTGGTCTCTATGTCTGCTAGCGCTGTGGATAGAAAAAACTTTTATGGCAACCATTTTGTACGCCATCTTGGTTACAATTCATTTAGTAAGGGTTTTCAATAAAATGTGTGTATGGAACATTTTTATAACCTAAAAGTCGAGGTTTAAAAAAAAAAAAAACTGGCATATTCCATCCAATAGATGCTCCCAAACCAGTGAATCTCAACATAGATGGCGGCCATTTTGAAAAATAGCCGCCATCTTGATTTTCAGGTGGCCAGCGCCCTTTTCTAAGAGAGCGTAGTCTTAGGAATGTTTGTGCCAAATTTCATGCTTGTTTCACTATCTGAACGATTTTTACAGCAATCTGCTGCACTAACACGCCTACACACGAGAGAGAGAGAGAGAGAGAGAGAGAGAGAGAGAGAGAGAGAGAGAGAGAGAGAGAACGACAAAAAAGTATCTAATTCTCCCTACAGCCTGCACGCCATCAAAGGGAAACATTTCTAGGGCCGAAAATACAATTTCATCACCCCCCTCCCCCCAATAAAAAAGAAAAAAAATAAACAACAATGATTTAATTAAGTGGTGCGCTCTGTGTACACTGAAGGCTTTTTTTTTTTTTTTTTTGCTTTTCAAATGGAATCACTTCTATTTACACGTTGCGAAAGCATAATTTATATATATGTATATATATATGTGTGTGTGTATGTATATATATGCATATTTGATGGCGGAATTAAATGTTCCCGGGCATTAATAAGCTGTATACATCACACGCACGTTCTCAGGATGTTAATCGCTTTTGTGTATGTGTGTGTGTGTTTTGTTCTAAAAGGAAAACAAAAGAAACTGGTTTAGTGTTAGATCCATATAAACTCTAACACACCATGTATATATATACATACGCGTGACTTTTCTCCATTTGTAAATATTTAGCCACAAATATACATACATACATACATACATACATACACATATGTGCGTGCATGTGCACCAAAGCATACTAACACACACACACACATTAAGTGAACTTCCCAGTGGCTATCATTTCAAACCCCAGTGAATGGAAGAAAGGTGATTGCCGAGTTTCTCATTAATAATAATAATAATAATAATAATAATACAAGCGGATGATGGATGATGATGGAATGGGTGATGTTGCTTGCCTAACAGCCTACGTCATCCCACTGGTTAAGAGTCATTACATATCACAACAAACGGGTTTTTAAACAGTCAGAACTATAATCATGAACAAGGAGCCGTTTGCTTCCGAGGCAGTAATGTAAGTCCTTCATTGTCACCCAAAGGGAAATTACATGTTTATTCTCTCTCTCTCTCTCTCTCTCTCTCTCTCTCTTGTGTGTAGGCGTGTGAGCCTTAGAAAGACTCGGGTAATTATTCTCTCTCTCTCTCTCTCTATCCATCAATACTTGAATTTTCTCTCTCTCTCTCTCTCTCTCTCTCTCTCTCTCTCTCTCTCTCTCTCTCTCTCTCTCTCTTTATCCATCAATACTTGAGTTTTCCCAGTAGATCAATATTGAATATTAAGCACGATTATGCAGTGAAATTTATGCGCGCACACAAAGCTATAGTGTCATATGTATTGAGTGATGTATGATATTGCTTGTTAGAAGAGAGAGAGAGAGAGAGATTCTTGTAAAAATCTGATGTTAAAGTGCAGTTAATAAATGAAGGTAGAAGCAGAGAGAGAGAGAACTGGCTCACGTAACAGTTGTAGCACAGAGTATATTACTGTGCTACAGAGCTACATATATTATATTACTCTATATTTATTTATTTAGTTATTTATGTCCATATTTACTTTATTCCATAAAATCGCTTTCCGTGAACAACCTTTGACGAAATCCCCGAGCGCTCTCATCCTTAATTCCCAGCATTTTCATTCTCTCCTTTTGATTCGCTCTCTCTCTCTCTAAGTGGATCAGCACACGAGAGAAACGCATGCAAATGATTCGCTCGTGTGTATTCATGAATGCGGACGGTCTCTCTCACTTTTTATTTTCTTATTTTTTTATTTTCTTGATTTTTTTTTAGTTTTTTTTTTTTTGGGCGGGAGGATTCCTTAATGATAATGAATGTTCAAAGAGACTGCTCTTTGACGGCGCAAATTACAGCGGCAGGAAGAGACCGAAGGACTGACTAACTCTCTCTCTCTCTCTCTCTCTCTCTCTCTCTCTCTCCAGGGGAGAGGAAATGAGCTTATGTGTGCTTTAAGAACCACTAACGCATTTTTTAAATTGTCATCCTCTCTCTCTCTCTCTCTCTCTCTCTCTCTCTCTCTCTCTCTCTCTCTCTCTCTCTCTCTCTCTCTCTCTAGGTCCTGTTACTTGACTTTATTCTCCTCCACCCCTTCCTCCTGAAAAAGAGAGAGAGAGAGAGAGAGAGAGAGAGAGAGAGAGAGAGAGAGAGAGAGAGAGAGAGAGAGACGCCATTGACTAATTCTATAACGTTAGAATTCGGTCACGGCGAACGAGGAATTCTACCATTTTATCATGTTACCATTTTCCCCAGCTAAAATAATAGACGAATTAGCAAGTGAAATTAATGACTGGCGCGAGTGGATGTTATAAAAAAGAAAATGCAGATTGTATCGGGGAGAACAATCCAGACAGGGAGAATTTCGGTTGGATTGTAACTTATTGTTAAACCTGGATCGTCAATTCTCGATCGTCCGGATCGTGAATATTTTGCATGTTTTTTGACAAGAGCTTTTTTCAGAAGAGCATTGTGTTGATGGAGATCTAAAGATCGTCGGGATTCTGGAAATATCGAGAGGTAGAAAGTTATGTAATGATTATATTATATATTGATAATAATGGCCTGAAAGCGCGGCATATTACAGTAGATTGTATACAAATGAATTAAATATTATTCGGTTGCTATCTCATGCCATATATGTGTGTACATATAAGTATGTATGTATGTATATATATGTATATATATATATATATATATATATATATATATATATATATATATATATATATATATATATATATATATACAGTATATATGTACACTCATTTGACATGAGATCGAAAACGAACAATATGAAATTTATTTGTACGCAATCTATTGTGTGTATGTATGTATGTATGTATGTATGTATGTATATATATATATATGTCTGTTTACGTACATATATACATATACGTATATATAGATAGATAGATAGAAATATGTGTATCCAGATTTGTTCATTCGTTTCCCGATATCCATCTTGCAACTTTCTTAAGTTTGATTTATATTGAAGACGTATTCATTAACTGTTAAGAGCGGATGTAGCTTTGAATTCCCACCCCCCATTCCACCAAAACCCCCACTCTACCCCCTCCTTTCCCCTGATACCCCAAGCGCCTCAGAGTTGTATCATAGCTCTGAAAATGACGGTGAGTGATGGATCGTCTCCTCATTATAGTGTTTTTTTTTTCTGCTGATGAGTTTTACGGTCAGTTTATGATGCGGAATCAGTTCTTCGTGTGGATCCATTGAGTTAAGGAAGATATGTTTACGTTTGTTTTTATTTCATTTACGTAGATTTTATGTTATTTTGGTTATTTATGCAGCTGGTGATCCTAAATATTACAAAGTACTTGTTTCTTATATATATATATATATATATATATATATATATATATATATATATATATATATATATATATATATATATATATATATTTATAATTTATATATATATATATATACATATATATACATATACAGTATATACTGTATATATGTATGTTTGTACAAGTATATGTGTATATGTACATACATATATATATATATATATATATATATATATATATATATATATATATATATATATATATATATATATTGTTTTTATATGTATATATAAATATATATATTATATACATACATACATATATAATTTGCAACATTATTACCAAATTCGTATCATCTCTTATGCTTAAACCTAATGGTTTCCTTTTGGGCTGAAACACAGAACGATACTCCTACGTAATATAAGAGCGTGGAAGAAAATAGAAAATAAAATCTTGATCTGTTTATATTTGCTGATCGCATTCCGGCTCTTATCATACCCGCCCAGTATCATGGTCTGTTTCTGAGTCGCAAGTGCTCGCAGATCGTAGATTATGTGCATTGTTCTTTCTTTGCTCATGAACAGTTGTTCCACTTATTCTTAGTATATATATATATATATATATATATATATATATATATATATATATATATATATATATATATGTGTATATATATATATGTGTGTGTGTGTGTATATGTATTGTTTGTGTGTGTATATATATATATTTTTATTATGATATATATCCTATATATAGATAGTGTGTGTGTGTTTTGCTGTGTGTAATATCATATAAATTTTTTTGTGAGAGTATAAAATTTTCAGATATATTAAACGATGTTAGTAGGAACATGGATTGTTAAAAATCTGATTATAAAAATTATCAGTATATATTAAACGATGTTTCTCAGGAACATGGATTGTTAAAAAATCTGATAACTACTAAGAGAGAGAGAGAGAGATTATATTGGTCACAAGAACAGGGCCTTTGAGTCATCTTTCTTACACCAAATGAAGATTCAAGTTTTAAACAAAGTTCATGCGATACTTAAACAATACAAAATACTTCTCATCGAATTTGTAACATTTGTTGAAGGTATTAAATAACTGATAACTGTTAATTAAGCCGCTAAGGTATAGATGTAAATCTTGGTAAGATGGCAGACTTCTCCATTAGCACAGGTAATCACATTTAGCGAATATTTTTAGCGCAGGATATTACTAACTTAATTGACACCAAGGGTCATGAACTGCGCTGAGGAATAGTAAAAAAAGTTCCCTGCAAATGCAGAGGAAGAAGAAAAAAAGAAAAAGAAGAGGGGAGAGGAGGAGGAAAACAGACGCCTTAACTAAGACAAACGTTTTGAAGAGACATCTCAGAAAATGTCAAATAAACGAGAAGAAAGAAAAAATTGATAGAGGAGAACGAACGTTTTAAAAAAGACAAACGTTTAGAAGAGACATCTCACAAAACGTCTAACGTCAACTCGAAAGGATCACACAGTCAAATGAGGAAGAGAAAAAGAGTCGGTATGGTTGTTGACGTAACCCTGGCCCCGGGGGGTTTGGGGTGGGCGGAGGTGCGATTTCCAATGGAATGCGGAAAGAATCACAAAGAATGATGGAAGAAGAGGAAGGAGAAGAAGAAAATGATGATGATGATGGGTATGATGAAGAGCAGGCTGGTTCTGCTTTGCCTTGAGGCAGTCTCCTTCTTGCTTCAAGTGCTAATGACAGCTATCAAAACAAGGTGGGGGGGAGGAGACGATGGGTTTTTTGGGGGGATGGGGTGGGGGAGTTGGTATCGATGATCCAAAGGTATTCCAATGAAACTTGCGGCTGAGAGAGAGAGAGAGAGAGAGTGGGGGGGTGGTTGTGCTTTTAGTTTTGTTTTGATATTGTATACTTTTTTTTATTTCCATAAGGGGTAATGCCGTCAGTGCACCTCGTGCGGTGCACTGTAGGCATTACTTAAGGTTCTTTGAGAGCGTGCCGTCGGCCCCTAGTTGCAACCCCTTTCGTTTCTTTTCCTGTACCTCCTTTCATATTCTCCTTCTTCCATCTTACTTTCCACCCTCTCGTAACAATTGAGTCATAGTGAAAATGCGAGGTTTTACTCCTATTACACCTTTCAAACCTTTTACTGTCAATTTCCGTTTCAGCGCTGAATGTCCTCATTGGTCTCAGTGTTTGGCCTTTGGCCTAAATTTTATATTCAATTCAAAACTTGTTTTTGCTAGAAATAGCCCCATTTTAGAAAATGAATGTTCAGATAATTTTTCGTTAATACATACCCTTTGCTAAATCTCTCTCTCTCTCTCTCTCTCTCTCTCTCTCTCTCTCTCTCTCTCTCTCTCTCTCTCTCTCTCTCTCTCTGCGGTCTGTGCTTGTCATCCTTTCCCAAAAAATAAACGGACCCTATGTATCACACAAAGTTTTTCATGTGATACACAGAGAACTTTCAAACCAAGAGGATATGCAGTTATTTGACTTTATTTTATTAGTTCTTTGACGCACTATTTTGGCATTTGATAAGTTTGAAAGAGAGAGAGAGAGAGAGAGAGAGAGAGAGAATTATTATCATGGAAGTTTAGGAAATTAACTTGATAAAAATGAGGTCAGTATTCTCTAAGTCCAAACGTGTACATTTCATGACAGAATTAAAAAAAAATCACAAGCAGAATTAACCACACCATTGAAAAGTATCCCATTCCTATCTTTGCAAAAGCATTCCAAGAATTCTAAAAGCGTTAACACAAAGAATTTTATAATAACTACCGATTCCAGAAAACCATCTGGTTGTACCAGAGCCATTTCATTTATTATTATGGGGGGGGGGGAGGGCGCTGGAGGGCAATAGAAAAGCGAAGCCTGCCGGATCCTTTAATTCCATTGTTGTGTTCTGGCTTAGTCAGCCAAGTAACGCCCCGGAGAACATTGCCCCGTATGAAAATGCAGCTGTGTTTAAGACACGCAAACCCTTGCCGTATGAAAATGTAGCTGTGTTTAAGACGCGGAAACCCTTGGCGTATGAAAATGCAGCCGTGTTCAAGACATGAAAACCCTTGCCGTATGAAAATGTAGCCGTGTTAAGACACGGAAACCCTTGCCGTACGAAAATGTAGCCGTGTTTAAGACGCGGAAGCCCTTGCCGTATGAAAATGCAGCCGCGTGCGACATGAAAACCCTTGCCGTATGAAAATGTAGCTGTGTTTAAGACGTGGAAACCCTTGCCGTATGAAAATGTAGCTGTGTTTAAGACGTGGAAACCCTTGCCGTATGAAAATGTAGCTGTGTTTAAGACGCGGAAACCCTTGGCGTATGAAAATGCAGCCGTGTTCAAGACATGAAAACCCTTGCCGTATGAAAATGTAGCCGTGTTAAGACACGGAAACCCTTGCCAGCCCGTACGAAAATGCCCTTGCCGTGTTTAAGACGCGTGAAGCCCTTGCCGTATGAAAATGCAGCCGCGTGCGACATGAAAACCCTTGCCGTATGAAAATGTAGCTGTGTTTAAGACGTGGAAACCCTTGCCGTATGAAAATGTAGCTGCGTTCAAGACATGAAAACACTTGCCGTATGAAATTGTAGCCGTGTTCAGGACATGAAAACCCTTGCCGTATGAAAATGTAGCCGTGTTAGGACACGGAAACCCTTGCCGTATAAAAATGCAGTCGTGTTTAAGACACGGAAACCCTTTCGAGTGTAATGAACGCCGGTGAATTAAGACGGGATAATCATAAAGTGAGACCTTGGGTTCATGGTATGCCACAGGACCGTTGCTGCTCTTGCTGCTTCTGCTACTGACCTCGGCGAGTCTCCTTGGTGGATGGAGAGAGAGAGCGAGAGAGAGAGAGTGTGTGTGTGTGTGTGTGTTAGGGAAAAGGGGATAGGGGTGGAGGGGTGTATGTATGTCTGTATTGGTGTATGTATATATTGGAGGAGAGAGAGAGAGAGAGAGAGAGAGAGGGAGAGAGGAGTGGTGTTGTAGGTGGAGGTGAGGCACGAGTTCCAGATGGTGGAAGTGCCGCCGGATGCTTGTTACCCTCATAACTGTTGGTGGCTTTTCTCTCTCTCTCTCTCTGTGGTGTTTTTTTTTTCTCTTGGTGATGGCTTTTTTTGTATTTTTTTCTCTAGGTGATGGCTTTTTTTGTTGTATTTTTTATTCTTATTCCTTCGAGTAGGAGTCTTATTGTATAATGCTAATTAAGGCGTATATAGAAGTGTCATAACTAGTGAGTTCATACGCATCATCAGAATGTTGAATTACAATCTTAATTTATGTGAGAAGTGACAGTGGACTGTACCCCTCCACCTTGCTCCTCCTCCTCCTCCTCCTCCTCCTCCTCCTCCTCCTCCTCCTCCTCCTCCTCCTCCCGCCAGGCGATAGATGGGGTTACTTTCGCTCATGTTAGATATGACAGGCTTGATGCAAGCTGATTAGCGGGAGATGTACGTGAATATAAGCAGGCACTTGTAAGGAATATAAGTAAGATCAGATATATATATATATATATATATATATATATATATATATATATATATATATATATATATATATATATATATATATATATATATATATACATATATATATAGCCTATGTGTGTGTGTGTGGAATTGTATGTGGATAGATAGATAGGTTGACAGATACCGAGACTACATCAGCGCAAAACGTACCATACTGACTGCAGTAATGAAGACCCTTCATTTCAGCACAGCCTTCCAACGGTCAATTCTTTTGAAAGGCGAAACAATTAAGAGTCCTGTCGGTCACCCCCTTTTATTTCTTTCCCAGTGGAATAAAAGCATTATTAGAATTAGCACAAATTATGCTAACCCTTCCCAGCTATCAAGTTTAATTTTATAGTGTTTATATTTTATCTTTTATCAGTGCGTGAGCTCTTTTATAATGTTTATCTTTTATCAGTTTGTTTATTTATGTTTATGAGCTTACTGTGTGTGGGCGTGTGTGTGTGTGTGTGTGTGTGTGTGTGTGTATGTATGTATGTAAGCTTTTACTTCACTAGCCTTTGGTATTGTATAGCTTGCAAGGAATTTTCACGCAGAGGATATTGTTAGTGCAGCAATAATTACCAGCTTTTTATTTTTTAAGCAAACCTGAATTTTAAGATAATGCAGTCAGAGAATTAGATTTTTTTGGCACGTCCCGTTAAAATTCGCTTTTGCGATTAGATTTGGCTCATCAGCAAAATAATGTTGCTGGATTGAATTTTTGCACTCTGGCAAAATTGCAACACTAAATGAGATTCTACGTTTGGGAGAGGTTACACGACAGACTGCGAAAGGCTTGCGGGTTTTGAATGCATTTCTTTTCTAATCGTAAGTTAGTTTTTTTGCCTTCCCGAAGTAATAATGTTTTAAATAAATAAAAGTGAAGTAGAGTTGCTCTCTCGTTTTTGTATATGACAGAGTGAAGAGGGTTAAGTCATAGCCCATTAAATGAATGCAGTTTTTTTATTTAATCATAACGAATATTTTTTTTTACCTTCCCAACGTAATAATGTTGTACATGAGTGAATTAGAGTCGCTCTCTCATTTTGATATATGATAGAATGAAGAGGGCCGGTTCCTAACGCTACTGTTCATAATTCATTTGGTCGATTTTTTGTATTCAATTTTTCATTATCTCTGAATGGTCTTGTGGAATTATAATGCCACAGCTTTCATCAGGATTCCATGCTGTTTCACTGTTAATAACCCGATTAACCATCATTACTGTTAAAGTTTTAATCCCTGAATCTCTCTGTGTTTTTTTGCGACAAATGCACCATTGTGCCATCATTGTTTGTTTTTGTAAAAAGTTATATTCATTGTTGTTAATGAGGGCATTTAGAACTTAAGCGAATTTCCCATAGAGTTTTTTATCAAAAGAATGTTCATTTGTCGTGAGGTAAGGGCTTATTATTACTTTATACAGATAGCTTGAGTTATTGGAGTTTTATTTTATTTATTTTATTTATTTATTTATTTTTGGCATTCATTTTTGGTCGGGTAATGCTCTGCATAGTTTGGGAATGCGTCAAGCGTTTTTTGGTGTATGCGATTGCATGTGTTTGTGTAAGTATATAACACACACACATGCACACACGTTAAGTCGAATTGAGATGTGGAGTAACCAGTCATGCCCTGATTGATGTATAGAAGATACAATTACCGCTGTACATTTCACTGGAATTCTCTCTCTCTCTCTCTCTCTCTCTCTCTCTCTCTCTCTCTCTCTCTCTCTCTCTCTCTCTCTCTTTCGGGCATGCATTATGAAAAGACAATTTTATCTTCTTAAACGATGCAAATTGGCATGAAAACGTTTTCCGACGGCAAAGACATTTTTATCCGTGCAACGTTGCCTGGTTTATCTTATTCGTTTATTTACATATTTTTTTTTTATTTATTTTTATTTTAACTTAGAAGGAACGCAAACTGCCCTGCACTTAGTGATGCAATAAAAACGCGCGCAGAATAAGAATCGCTGCGTGGGAGAAAGCGAGTTAAGGTAATGCTGTCGAGGCTTAATGTAGTTTACGAGGAGAGAGAGAGAGAGAGAGAGAGAGAGAGAGAGAGAGAGAGAGAGAGAGAGAGAAGTCAGTTCACGGATACTTTTTCTCTTGTTGTATGAAAACGGTTCTCAATTTTTTTTTTTTTTTTTTTTTTTTTTTCGGAAAGGACGTTGGTGAAAATTAAGGAATGTCAGTTGATAATAAAATTCTTTCAATCTCAAGAACTTTTACCACCTGCCACTGAATGATACAAAACAACGAGAGAGAGAGAGAGAGAGAGAGAGAGAGAGAGAGAGAGAGAGAGAGAGAGAGAGAGACAGAGACAGAGACAGAGAGAGAGAGAGAGAGCGTCCAGCTCGCTGGAATGCAGTTCCAGTTAGACTTAGAACTCCTGGCAGCCTTTTGAGTTATGGACGACTGACCCCTTTCTTCCCCCCTCTAGGCTTTGGGATCTGATCCGAGATTCCATATTTTGTCCTGGATTCCAAATGGATTCCAAATCTGTATATTCCAGGCTCCCCTACATTTCTTTTCAATTGTTAATTTGTTGATATCGAATGACAGGCTGAGCAAGTGTAATGTAGCTATGATATGGCTTTTTGAGCTGCTGAAACTCTATAAAAATTTGTGAACAAGGGAAAGCTTTTGTCCTTCAGACAAAGAAAGTTGTTGGGGAGGCAATGGTGGTGTTTATTGTATTGTATTGTGTTGTATTGTATTGTATGTATTGTATTGTTGTGATGCAGTTGCTACTATTTTCTCTAGGTAGGGTAAAATGCACGCTGCCAAACAAAGGTACAGATATTTTAACCTTTGTACATTTATTGTATGTTTTCACCTTTCTACTATTTTTGTATTTTGATGATCTTTGTGCATGTATATTTTTTGTTAAATATTCAATTAAATTATTAGTATTGTTTAGTGTTTACACATATTTAGGGCAAGGGGATGACACAAGTCCAGGTAAATAACTTTTCAGTAAGCATAAATACCGATGATATTGGGGAAACAAATCTACAGTTATGTAGCTGTACAAATATATATTTAAAAATAAAACTATACATAGGGCTTTAAACTGGAGAGGGTCAAGTGGGAGGGACCGAAAAATACGTCAAATGTTTGTTTGTATGTATATTATATATACATACATACATACATACATACATACATACATACGACAATCTAGATGTGCACTTTCCCCAAAAGATAAATCCTATTTTACGAAAAGAACGATGGTGGATAACGCCTAGGAGCCAAAACAATAACAAAAGGTAAGCAGAGAATAAAAAAGCAATAAAAACAAAACGAACCAGAACCACTGGGTAAATAATTCAAGAGAGGACACTAACCAAATCACTCGGAGCTTAAAAAAAAATTCATTTTGTATTTTGAGTTCCGTATCCCCAACGAAAATTAAATTCTACGTCCCTTTGTAGAGAATTTCCATCAAACACTGCTACCACAAAGCGTAGCGCGAATGGCATTTGAATATTTTAGCTGAGAATTTTTGTAAAACATTTTTAAGGAAAGTGTAATGCCCATATGTTAGGTCAAATACATATGGTATGGGTGAATGTATAGACACAGATGTTAGCTCTTGTCTTCATTATTATTATTATTATTATTATTATTATTATTATTATTATTATTATTATTATTATTATTATTCAGAAGATGAAACTATTCACATGGAACAAGCCCACAGGAGCCATTGACTTGGAATTCAAGCTTCCAAAGAATATGGTGTTCATTAGGAAGAAGTAAGAGGAAGTAAAGGGAAATACAGAAAGAAGAGATCTCACTTATTAAAGATAAAAATGTATTAAAATGCAAGGAGAATAATATTATGGTAGTAATGTATACCTTGTTCGGTAAAGATTTGGTTGTCTGTGATTTCTCTAGGTATTTTTTTTTAATTCGGAAATACAGCTGTTTTGAGATGCAGTTTTTCCCATCACCAGGTGCTGTTGATTTTTATTTTAACCGACGTCGGAAGAAGGTTGTATGTCTATTTATTATTTATTTTATTTACTTATTTATATATTTTTTGTTTATTTGTTTTCATTGTCTCTGTCCACTTGACCTCATTCTGGTTTACATAAACAAGCGAATGGAAGCCAAAACAGTTGATTTTACCAAATAGCCAATAATAATAATAATTTTATTATTATTATTATTATTATTATTATTATTATTATTATTATTATTATTATTATTATTATTATTATTATTATTATTACGAAGAGATTCGAAAGCAGTTTATCTTTTATTTCCCTCCTTTCATGGAAGGAATTTGAAAACCACCCAAATTATCCTAAGAAATCACATCAATGAAGATTACTCCATTTGGTTTTCAAGCTAAAAATCATACTTAAAATTACGTAGAGAATTTTATAGAGACAACTTCGTTCTCATTATAATAATGGGGGAATGAGATTGTTCTCGAAAGCCATTGCATGATTTTCTAATGGTTATTTTTATGAGGAAAAAATAATTGGAGTTGCATCCTCGTTCACTTTACTCGTAAGGTTATAACGATAATAGTCAGCTTCGTGATGCAGTTTCCAGTTGCAATACAGCTTTCAGTTGCAAAACAGTTTTCGGTTGTAATACAGTTTTCACTTGTAATAAAGTTTTTGGAGTAATGCACTTTCCAGTTGCAGTAGAATTTTCAGTTGTAATACAGCTTTCAGTTGCGGTACAGTTTTCAGTTGCAATACAGTTTTCAGTTGCAATACAGTCTTCACTTGCTGTACAGTTTTCAGATGCAATAGTTTTCAGTTGTAATGCAGTATTCACCTGTAATACAGTTTTCAGATGCAGTACAGGTCTCAGTTGCAATACAGTTTTCAGTTGCAATACAGCTCTCAGTTGCAATTCAGTTTTCAGTTGTAATACAGTTTTCAGTTGCAATACAGCTCTCAGTTGCAGTACAGTTTTCAGTTGAAATAGCTTTCAGTTTCAATACAGTTTTCAGTTGTAATACAGTTTTCAGTCGCAATACAGCTTTCAGTTGCAATACAATTTTCAGTTGATATAGCCCTCAGTTGCCATACAGTTTTCAGTTGCAATACAGCTCTCAGTTGCAATACAATTTTCAGTTGAAATAGCTCTCAGTTGCCATACAGTTTTCAGTTGCAATGCAGCTCTCAGTTGCAATACAATTTTCAGTTATAATACAGTTTTAAGTTGCAATGCAATTTTCAGTTGTATTCCTGTTATTGTTGTTGTTCGTGTATCGTCCCAATGCAGTAACGGGAATTTTAATTTCTTGCCTGTATTCCTAATCGCAGTCAATTCATCGTATATGTATTCCTTCCTAGGTACGCATATTGTTGCTCATAAAAACATATACGTGAATACTGCTTTCTTTACTTTATAGCTATGGCCAGAATAAAAACGAATCTATACTGAATTATTTGTAGGTATTTTGTATAAAGTAAGTTTAAATTCGTCATTGAGCTTTCTCAGTTGAACGATTTGGTTGGTCAAAGTTTATCCAAAAATTACTGGAAACGTCTTAACTTACAAAAATTTTAACCTAAAAACTTAGGATTTTAATAATAATAATAATAATAATAATAATAATAATAATAATAATAATAATAATAATAATAATAATCAGTGGCGTTACAACTCTTCTTGTCCTTAATCTATACACACGACAATGAAATAAAAGCTCGGTAACAATCACTTTCCATCTCTATAGTAAATAGTATCAATAGTACCACTTCATTGACTCTACCAAAGGTGGCTGTTTACATTTCCGTTTCCCAGCCAAGTTGAATTGAACAGCATTAAAAATGCATAATATATACACAGGATAACAGGGCAGTTTTACTTCTTGTTGGGAGAATAGCCATTGTATTCCTTGATAATAGTTGGATGGTAATATAATTTGAGTCTAGTTTTATGAAAGAGTTTTGATGGAAATGTTCATATATCAGATTAGGAAAAAATATGTAAACTGCTTAGATGTCAAGAAGAATGGAAAAATATGTAAAATGTTTAGATGTCAAGGAATATAGGTAGTTAAGCAAAAGCTTTAGCTGTGAAGTTTCCATTATGAGATAATTATTTAATATATATATATATATATATATATATATATATATATATATATACATACACATGTATGTATGCATTTTAACCCTTTCGATTTGTGTGAATGTTAACTTTCATCAGTTATGTGACATCATTTTACAAATCCAAAAATGAGGCCTTAGAAGAGGAAGCCACTGACAGCTTATAAAGAAGATAACGTTAATCCTTTACAGTCATCCAAGATTTGCGCATCATGTGTCCTACTCTGTAATCCGGCAGCCTAGATCTGCAGTGCATTTGGCTATAAACCTAATTCCGACCTAATTTTCAGCTCTGCAGTTCTAGTTAATTGAGGGAAACGTGTTATATTGATCGCTCGGCTTTCGAGAGACACCACTTAAAATTAGCACCCTGTGATTAGGTTATTTTGATTAATGAGAAACACCACTCACTGGGGGTAATCTGTAGGAGGCATGAGTGAGCCTACGTGTCGTAGGTGGTGAGGATTCTCCTTCCTCGCCTACTGCAGGAGATTCAGCTGTTCCTTGTGGACATTCCCTTTAAGCAACTAGTGGACGCCCCAAGAAGGCGATGAAATTTGAAAAGCGTTTGGCTGTACGAGTTCAGCGGGGGTTGGGGGTGGGGGCGGTTGGCTGCCCGGATTTCGTTGACCCCGAAAATCGGGCATTGGAAATGCGGCGTACATGTTCTTCCCACTCTCTCTCTTCCTCTCTCTTCTAACTTTATTTTCCTATTCGCTTTTTCCCTTTCGCTTTTCCTTTTCTCTTCTGCGTCAGTAACCTAGATGTTGTGACGCCAGTTTTAGTAACCATAAGTCAATCAGTCAATTGTCATGAGAAAGATTATTCTTTTTGGAATCCTTGCTCACGAAAAATTAGATTTAATTTTGTCGTGTCTCTCAGGGAAATGGGGTATTAGAAATAAAAACAAGGAAAACAAAGAAAGATACTTGTTTAAAAGATCCTGTTCACAAAAAGTTATATAATTGGAACGTGTATTTCTTAGGGAAAATGGTAAATAATAATAATAAAAAATTACGCTCAACGTAGAAAGCTTGATTTTTCCAGGTATCGGGCCCTCGATTTCGATGAAACTGGTTCACAGGTATTTTCTGCAGAAGCAAAATTGTTGTCACTGTCACGTCCATTTTTAATAAGTAACAAAACAATTTGTGGTTTTTTTTCTATAATTGAGATGCCGGCATCGGGAAATGTCAGTTGTGTATTGAAAATTTAATTTTTTCGAAAGTCTGGAAGGCGATATTTGTGTAATTCATTATTTATGTTATGTATATGTATTTTTTCACATATGTATTTATGTATGAAGTTCATTCACCAATATATTTTATTATAACTGTACTAATTAATATACCGAGTCACCATTATTATTGTTATTATTATTATTATTATTATTATTATTATTATTATTATTATTATTATTATTATTTTAGTGGTTATTGAGAACGGAACATGAGGCTCAGAGGACCGTGGGCACACATCTCCTGACGTCTATAACTTCGTAGCTCAAAGCTTTGTTTAAATCTTGGATGTTTAAAGGGAATAGCAACTCGTGGGGAGATTTCGTAGAAGTCGAAGCGTTTCCATCCACGGTTTCAGTCGCTTTGTCTTGAAATCTTCGTTACTTTTCTTTTTCTTAATTGCGAAATGATATTGTTATTGGCTAATATTGTTGTCGTTTTTGCTGTGAAATGGTAGTGTTGTTATTGCTTAGAATTATATTGTTACCCTTATTGCTGTGAATGGTAAGTGTTATTATTGCTTTATATTGTTGCCATTATCGCTGTGAATGGTGTTATTATTGCTTTATATTGTTGCCATTATCGCTGTGAATGGTAAGTGTTATTATTTGCTTATCGCTATTGTTATCATATTGTTGTCATCATTGCTCTGAAATGATAAGTGTTATAATTGCTTACATTAATATTGTTATCATTATTGCTGTCAAATGGTAAGTGTTAATATTGCTCAGTATTGTTGTCATTATTGCTGTGAAATGGTAAGTGTTAGTATTGCCTAATATTGTTTTCATTATTGCTGTGAAATGGTATGTGTTGTTATTGCTTATATTGATGTCATTATTGCTGTGAAATTGTAAGTGTTATTATTGCCTTATATTGTTGTCATTACTGCTGTGAAATGGTAAGTGTTGTTATTGCTCAGTATTGTTGTCATTATTGCTGTGAAATGGTAAGTGTTACTATCGCCTAATATTGTTGTCATTATTGCTGTGAAATGGTGAGTGTTATTATTGCCTACTATTGTTATCATTATTGCTGTAAAATGTTAGGTGTTATTATTACTTAGATTAATATTGTTATCAGTATTCGTTTTCTGTTTTTGTTAGATTTTCATTTTATGCCATCCATGTCCTATTCACTATACAACAGGTGGTGTAATTATTGGCTAATATTGTTATCACATTAATGCTGTAAGATGGTAACTGTTATTATTGCCGAAATTAATAATGTTATCATTATTGTTGTTTCTGTTTTTGTGAAGTCGTCATTATGCCGTCACTGTCCAGTCACTGTGGATGTATTTTCTAAGCAGGAACATCTGGACGG
>NC_089754.1:33897383-33914883 GCF_040412425.1 Macrobrachium rosenbergii | reverse complement strand
CGAAGGAGGAAGTATTTGTTGATGAAGGACAGGTTCCTGGAACCATATTTGATTGGGCAAGAATTCTGCGCCAGCAAAATATTGAAATTAGGAAACCTTGAGCCTTCGTTTGCTTTTGTCATTTTTTTTTTTTTTTGATGGGTTGTACCCATTGAAAGTAACCAGAAAGGCTATTGTCTTTTTCGTTATAATTAACTGTGAAGATTGTTTACAAATCGTTATTTATTATATAAATCTTTTTTTATGATTAGATTTTGTTTGTTTATCGTTGCTAATTCTATTTATAGTGTGTGTTCAGTGTAGAAGTATTAATATAATATGTTAGTCTTTAATGATTTCTTTTCAGTAACTAAACTGTTGTCGCTTGGAATTTTTATATGTGAATTGTCATGTTTATATAATATATATATATATATATATATATATATATATATATATAGATAGAGAGAGAGAGAGAGAGAGAGAGAGAGAGAGAGAGAGAGAGAGAGAGAGAGCTTGAACTAATTTCGGAGCGTAAGAAGACGTCTCTACCAAACATGACAAATCACATAAAAAATTTCCAAGCTCCAACAGTTTAGTTACTGAAAAGAAATCATTAAAGACTAACATATTATATTACTACTTCTACACTGAACACACACTATAAACAGAATTAGCAACGATAAATAAACAAAATATTGAGTATATATATGTATATATATATACTCAATACCTCAAAAATTCCTATCATTACTAAGCTTTTCGGCAAAATGCCCGGCAAATATTCGAAGACATATAATCCAAAACATCTGTCACTCATGTGTGCGTGTACGAGAACAACAAACCAGGTATATAATCACTGTAACACCCTGGTCCTTCATGCTTGAACATTCTAGTAAACAAACATAATAATCATGGGAAGCATTGGTCAGTGATCAGCGGTCGCTCCCTGCTTGCGACCAGTCCAAGTTAGGAAGCAGAATGGACCAAAGCAGAGAGAGATAGATGGACGAGGTGGTGTACCGTAGGGTCCATTTTTAGACCGGCAGAAATTGTTGCAGCAACCAAGAGGTTCGAACAAGAAGGGGATGATATAAAAAAAAGGAAAAAAAAATTCTATGAGAAGTGAAATTTGGCCCACTCTCACAGTTTCGTGCGCACCTCCCAAGAAGTTATGATTATACAGACGTTGGACGTCGGAGGCAATCATCTTTTGAGGCGACTTATAAGTTTTGTACCGAAAGATCCTTCCGAGAAAATCGGGCGTACGCTCGTGTCCACAAATATGGCCAGGGACCTCGTTTATCTTCTGCATTATTATTTGGGGGACGAATAAATTTATGTGTAGACCAAGTGGCGTGTGTCCTTATGCGGTCTTTTATCAGTCTTATCAGGCTTCACCTTTTGTTCTGAGTATTATTGTTCTTGCCATGTTTATTTAGAGGCGGAAGCAGTCCAGATACGCTCCTATTATTTTCTTGTCAGACGTTTAATGGATTACCCAGGGTCGAAAGATCCTGTGTTGTGAAAACATGGTCAGAATTTATTAGATTTTATTAAGATAAATTCTGGTAAATTGTACAAAATAAATATAAAGATTCTGAATGCAAACTATGTAAGGTACAAAGCAAGCTAACCTCATTTACTTGAAAGCAGATGATAGAACAGGATTTCATGTTCTTTAAAGATAATTCATAAGTGCTCCTAACTTAATTAAGATCCTGTCCAAGTAATTACATAATGTCTGACTCGATAAAGTCGTATCTTTGGAAAATATACGAGACAGTCTCAAGGTATTCATTAGGATTGCTGAAGATGAACGAGTCTGACCTGTAAGTGAGAGTCAGATAATAATTGTTAGAAAATTTGCAAGGAACTTTTCCTAGTTGTATTTTTGCTCATAAGGAATAATTTGGAAGCAGTATTTAAGTGCTTTAAAGGAATCCCACCGCTGATTTATTTTAGTTTTGTGTTTCATTTACTATTAAGAGCTGTTTATGGTAAGTCACGTATCCATTATGAGAAATTCAGAGTTATTGCCAATTAATCGTGTGTACTTGATCCGCATTTAGGTATGTTGCTCTAAGGGAAAGTCAGGCAGGGTTTTTCTATCAGTAACTGGATGAGTTCAGTCGCCTTCGCCATAAACCCTTTTTGAACGTCATTAGTGCTAGCAGCCTCATTGCCAATACACCTGCTGAAAACTCAAAAATCAAATATTTCCTTAAGCCACCCGCTTCAGGGAAGGATTATATATATATATATATATATATATATATATATATATATATATATATATATATATATATATATATATATATATATATATATATATATATATATATAATATAATGTATGTATATATATATGTATACATATAGTATATATATATATATATATATATATATATATATATATATATATATATATATATATATATAAATATATATATATATATATATATATATATATATATATATATATATATATACATACGTACATACATACAGTACAATACGTCTGTGTCTCGTTTGTTTTAGAATTATAGAAATGACTTCGATCTTAATTTTTACTTCCTTTTATTCACATTTTCCTAGATGAAAAGGATGAATTTTCTGACAGATATCCCATGTTTTTGTACAGAAAAAAAAAATGTCGGAAAAGTCAAGGTTAAAAAAAATGATAGGAATTAAATGTCATTTGGTAACCCTGCACGTTTTCTAAAAATATATTCTTTTTCACCAGAAATATGTGTCGAAGCTAAATACTCACCATGAATATTAATAGTCAGCCTCATTGGAATAATATTATTTCTTTGACGTTCACACAAACTATGCATATTAAAATCCTCCCCCCTCCCCCTTCCGAATTCTCCCGGCGGAAAGTTGCGTCAAAACCAATATGACACGGGATTCTAAAACCGGTTTCAACGTGACGGGAGATCTGAAAACCACATTGAATGTGACGCAGTGTCTGAAAACCACATTGATTAACTTGACTCTCCCGTTTCCTGTCACAGCCTGTGTTAGCTAGGACCACTGATGTCGTTCCGTCTGTGCTCTTTGCTTGAAATTGTGGTATCTTTTTGTCTTCTCTCTTTCTCTTTGTTTCGTCTTGTTGTGTCTTGTTTTGTTTTCTCTCTATTTGTTCCGTCATGCAGTGTCTTCTTGATCCTCTCTCTCTCTTTCTTTAATACTGTAGTGTCTGCCGGGTCTTCTCTGTTTGTTTAATCCTGCGTCTATCTGGTCTTCTCTCCCTTTGTTTAATCCTGTGGAGTCTGTCTGGCCTTCTCTCTTTGTTTAATCCTGTGGAGTCTGTCTGGCCTTCTGTCCCTTTGTTTAATCCTGTGGAGTCTGTCTGGCCTTCTCTCTCTTTGTTTAATCCTGTGGAGTCTGTCTGGCCTTCTCTCTCTTTGTTTAATCCTGTGGAGTCTGTCTGGCCTTCTCTCTCTTTGTTTAATCCTGTGGAGTCTGTCTGGCCTTCTCTCTCTTTGTTTAATCCTGTGGAGTCTGTCTGGCCTTCTCTCTCTTTGTTTAATCCTGTGGAGTCTGTCTGGCCTTCTCTCTCTCTTTGTTTAATCCTGTGGAGTCTGTCTGGCCTTCTCTCTCTTTGTTTAATCCTGTGGAGTCTGTCTGGCCTTCTCTCTTTTGTTTAATCCTGTGGAGTCTGTCTGGCCTTCTCTCTTTTTGTTTAATCCTGTGGAGTCTGTCTGGCCTTCTCTCTCTTTGTTTAATCCTGTGGAGTCTGTCTGGCCTTCTCTCTCTTTGTTTAATCCTGCTCTCTCTGTCTAGCCTTCTCTCTCTTTTGTTTAATCCTGTGAGTCTGTCTGGCCTTCTCTCTTTTGTTTAATCCTGTGGAGTCTGTCTGGCCTTCTCCCCTCTTTGTTTATTGCTGTGATGTCTATCTGGTCTTCTCTCTTTTGTTTAATCCTGTGGAGTCTGTCTGGCCTTCTCTCTTTTGTTTAATGCTGTGATGTCTGTCTGGTCTTCTCTCTCTTTTGTTTAATCCTGTGGAGTCTGTCTGGCCTTCTCCCTCTTTGTTTAGTCCTGTGGAGTCTGTCTGGCCTTCTCTCTCTTTGTTTAATCCTGTGGAGTCTGTCTGGCCTTCTCTCTCTTTGTTTAATCCTGTGGAGTCTGTCTGGCCTTCTCTCTCTTTGTTTAATCCTGTGGAGTCTGTCTGGCCTTCTCTCTTTTTGTTTAATCCTGGTCTTCTCTTTCTTTGTTTAATCCTGAGTCTGTCTGGCCTTCTCTCTCTTTGTTTAATGCTGTGATGTCTATCTGGTCTTCTCTCTCTTTGTTTAATCCTGTGGAGTCTGTCTGGTCTTCACTCTCTTTGTTTAATCCTGTGATGTCTGTCTGGTCTTCACTCTCTTTGTTTAATCCTGTGGAGTCTGTCTGGTCTTCACTCTCTTTGTTTAATCCTGTGGAGTCTGTCTGGCCTTCTCTCTCTTTGTTTAATCCTGTGGAGTCTGTCTGGCCCTCTCTCTCTTTGTTTATTGCTGTGATGTCTGTCTGGTCTTCTCTCTCTTTGTTTAATCCTGTGGAGTCTGTCTGGCCTTCTCTCTCTTTGTTTATTGCTGTGATGTCTGTCTGGTCTTCTCTCTCTTTGTTTAATCCTGTGGAGTCTGTCTGGCCTTCTCTCTCTTTGTTTATTGCTGTGATGTCTATCTGGTCTTCTCTCTCTGTTTAATCCTGTGGAGTCTGCCTGGCCTTCTCTCTCTTTGTTTATTGCTGTGATGTCTATCTGGTCTTCTCTCTCTTTGTTTAATCCTGTGGAGTCTGTCTGGCCTTCTCTCTCTTTGTTTATTGCTGTGATGTCTATCTGGTCTTCTCTCTCTTTGTTTAATGCTGTGAAGTCTGTCTGGCCTCTCTCTCTCTCTCTCTCTCTCTCTCTCTCTCTCTCTCCCTGTTTAATCTCTGTCTTCTCTCTCTCTCTCTCTCTCTTTTAGCCCTCTGACATCTGTCTGGCCTTCTCTCTTTTTGTTTAGTCATATTGTGTCTTGTCTTTCTCTCTTTGTTAATCCTGTGTCATCACCCTGCCTGTGGTGTCTCTCTGGCCTTCTCTCTCGTTGTTTATTCCTGTGGAGTTTGTTTGGCCTTCTCTCTCTTTGTTTAATCTTGTGGCGCTTGTCTGGCCTTCTGTCTTTGTTTAAACCTGTGGCGTCCATCTAGTCTTCTCTCTCTTTGTTTAAACCTGTAGTGTCTGCCTGGTCTTCTCTCCCTTTGTTTAATCCTGTATCATCTGTCTGGCCTTCTCTTTCTCTCTCTTTGTTCAATGCTGGAGAGTCTTATCTGCTCTTCTGTCTCTGTTTGATCCTGTTGTATCTCTCTGGTCTTCTTTCTCTTTGTTTAACCCAGTCTTCTTTCTGGACTTCTCTCTTTTGTTTAACGATGGGGCGTCTGTCTGCTCTGCTGTCTCTTTGTTTGATGTTGTTGTATCTCTCTGGTCTCTCTTTTTGTGTAATGCTGTGTCTTTTGTCTGATCTTGTCTCTTTTTGTTTATTCCTGTCTGGCCTTTTCTCTCTGTTCAGATCTGCGTCATCTTTGTTTAATCAGCAGATATTTTACAACTAAGCCATGTATATTTTATGTGAAGAGAGAGAGAGAGAGAGAGAGAGAGAGAGAGAGAGAGAGAGAGAGAGAGGGAGAGAGAGACTGACTAAACACTTGAATAAGCACGAAGCAAATACAGTCGTCGCCGAAGTTTAAATTGTGTTAGTATATTGCCTTTTACCATGCCAGAGAAGGCTCGGACGAACTTCCGAGAGTTACCGAAGTTGACGTCGGTATAGCAATTGCAGCAGCACTTCGGACGTGACGTCACGCCGAAATACAGGGACGTTTTACGCGTTCCCTTTCGAGCGACGAGAACCTTTTTAAGTGATCCGAACCCAAGCTGGAAGACTTACCAATCATCTCCAAATGTCTCGTTTTGCCTTTGTAGTACGAGTTTCACGCGAGACTCCAGAAACAATCTTGATGCCTTTTGAGGGGCAATTTCGAGGAGTGTTTTTTTTTTTTTTTTTTTGCTAAACTCTTCCGGAGGGGGAGGGGTGTTTTTCGAGTTGGACCCTTTTTTTTCGTTCTTATTTTTGTTCTCTGAAGGATGCTTGAGATGTCATTATATTCGCGGAGGTGACGTCCGTTATTTTGTAGGTTTATTTTATTTTGTTACAAATCGGCGAAATATCCAATAATATACAGTCGATATGATACGAGTAGATTTACTTCTTTCAACTTGGTTTAATGTACGCTCTCTCTCTCTCTCTCTCTCTCTCTCTCTCTCTCTCTCTCTCTCTCTCTCTCTCTCTCTCTCTCTCTCTCCAAGCATTCATAGAAATCCACAGCATATTTTCCTCTTCACCCTTAATTCAGCACTTGTCAGTAGGACCAATTTGGTGCCTTCAGTGAAACTTGAAGGGAGACAGCCCTCCTCAGATTTCACATGTCACCGCGAAGAAAGTAATAGATCTTCCTGCCTCTTAAGGGAAGAATGGTTATGAGAATCCGGAAAAACAGAAGTATTAAAAGAAGGCCAAAGCTAAGAAGTAGAGGGAAAGAAACGGTCGTTGAGCCATGCAGTCGTTAGAGAATACCCGATTTCCTAAAGCATATGTTCATGGTATTTGAAGTGAATATCCGTAGGTTAATGTTATTCCCTATATTATTACGACTATTTTAATGTACCGCTGTTGGTGAGTGATAAATAACCTTGACTTCCTTTTGGTCAGTATATAAACGTTTTAAACCTGTTGATTTGCAACAATGATTTTCCTTTTTTTTTTTGCTGGATGAATGAACAGTTCTGAGTTTTGAATAACAAGCATGGAATCAATACTGTTTACAAAATGGGCCGCTGTGTCAAGGCTGCGACACGGTGAGAAAGAGGGAGAGAGAGAGAGTTTTGCAATCGGATGAGTCCGTGGAAATCAGTGGAACGAAAGTAAAATACAGTGCTCTTGTTTTTTCAATGCTGGATATTTCGCAGATTAATTAATATTCTCTCTCTCTCTCTCTCTCTCTCTCTCTCTCTCTCTCTCTCTCTCTCTCTCTCTCTCTCTCTCTCTCTGTATAAAAAAATACGAGCGAAACATCTCGAGGGCGTGAGAAATTTCGCAATTTGTATGATATATGTAGAGGAAAGTTATATTCATATTTATGAGAGTTATATTAATATTTACGAGTTATATTCATATATATATGTATGACCAAATACATTATTTTCATGGCAGACTTTTCCACTTTGTTGCATTTATGATGTCGGGCTAAAGCTCTGTGTTGCACTGTGCAGTGTAATTGGTGCGTGGGTTGCTTCTCTGTGAGTTTTATATTGCGGAGAAAAATGACGAAATAAATTTTAAAAAAGTCATAGAGAATTTTATATCCGTCCCTTTGTTTTTTTATGGAATTTCATATGGGTTATTGTTTATTCATTCAGCTTTTAATAAGCTCTTTGCATGCGTGCTTGTCTGTCATATTCCATGATAGGATTGTAATTCCTTCTCTCTGTTCCTTGAAAACCAGGTTGCCGTTGTTGAACTAAGCAGTGAGTTGTTTACCTGTCCGGTAGTCGACTGTCGTGGGTAGCAGCCGGTTTGGAGAGAAAGAGAGAGAGAGAGAGAGAGAGAGAGAGAGAGAGATAACAGACACGAGTGACCAGTGCTTCGTCCAAACATGTACTCAAGTATCATCATTACAAAACGGCAGGGTGATGGTGAATGTGAGATATTCTCCTCTCTCTCTCTCTCTCTCTCTCTCTCTCTCTCTCTCTCTCTCTCTCTCTCTCTCTCAGTATGTTTAGTGCTCCGTGTTACTGCGTCGCCACAGAGGTGACTTTGTTAAGACATCTGGTCGCGGTGGTCCGCGAGTGAAGATTAGATTACGCTGGAAATGTTGAGCAGCATCTTCGCCCGGAAAATCCTTCCAGTAAAAGAAGGGACTGTCTCTTTCTCTCTCTCTCTCTCTCTCTCTCTCTCTCTCTCTCTCTCTCTCTCTCTCTCTTTGCTGTAGGAACTTCGGTAGGAAAAAGGGAAGGAAGGCCTTCTCTCGGTATCAGTTTACAGCTACCTGAAGCGGCGGCGGTAACCGTGTGTGTACGTACATGTCCGTGTGTACGTATGCGTGTACGTGTGAATTCGTACGCACGTACTGCCCCCTCCTATGCTATAAGGCGTCTCGGCGTGTGTTTTAACACGTCGCTCCGTGGGTGGTCCCACGGCTTCCATTTGGACCTGGTCAGACCTCTGAGGGGGGGGGGGCGGGGGATTCATCTCAGTAGTAAGAGATGTTCACTCTCCTGGTCTTTCCAGTTCACTGGAAAGGTACTATTATTTCAGCTGTTCTGAGTTTTTACTTTTTTTATTTACCGTTCCAGCAGTTATGACCCTTTTACTTTCCGTTATTTACGTAACTCTATTTATTTGTTTATTGTGTGGTTTTGTTTATCCCTTTCATGGTGGAAGAAAAGTATTCTTCGTCTGGTCCAGGTTTATTTTAACTAAAAGTCTGTACATATCAGTATGAAGTTTTTTTTGCAGGTAAGTATAATTTGAACAGTTTAAGGAAATCTGATGATTCCTACAGAATAAAATATTTCGTTTTGACAGTTAAATTATCAGTGGTTTCTTTGTTGTATTTATTATTTTTTCTGTGTGTGTTTATCTAAGCCTATTCCGAAAGGAAACAAGAAGACAATGGGAGAAATATGAACGGTAGGGTTGAACCAAGAAGGCGAAGATAATGCTACCTCTTAAAAGATGAAAGGATGTATTAATTTCCACATAGGAAAAATGGCAAGAGGTGTCATAACGGGTGTTACCAGGTTGCTTAAAAGAAAAGGAACTGCAGTGATTGAGCACCTCCAGTATATAAGCAATATTCTCAACAGGGGCAAATAAGACCGACCTGTACTTGGTAACTGTGACGAAGAAAAGAATTTTAGGGCATCTAAACAATGTACCTAAAGGGAGACTCAATTACCTGAACTATGTGGTTTCTCGGTACTTGGTAAGTTTGGTGTGAACTAAACACTCAGAATATTAACAGCAGTGAGGTGGTCCATTATGTTATTTTTATTTTTTATTTACTTCCTCCTTTATTTTGTGAAATATTTTTAGTATAATATTCTTTGAGACGCGTTCGTGTTTAAGAACGTAAAATCTGTATAGTCTGCAGAGTAAGCTAGAATATTTTCACTTTTATAATCATTTCCATTTTTTTCTTTTCAGGTAATGATGAAATTCATATGGCAGTCTGTTGCACGTGAGTTATAGCTGTTTTCGTTTGTGCTGTGTACACCTTTCATTCATGTTGTGATTTCCAGTACCGTACGTTTGAAAGTATTAATCATAATAACTGTCTTCATAGAAAAACTATTTTTATTTGTTGGTCTTCGTAAATCTGGGACCACAATGCAATATATTTTGGGGTGTTTGTTCGAAAGTTGGTCCGATTTGGGATATGTTGATTGCATTAGAAACTGGCTGGATATGAAGCATGCGTGTGATTTGTCAGTCCTGAAAATCTTGAGTCTGTCTTAATTATTTGTTTGATTTCTCTGATTTTCATTACAATTTCCCCCATTAGTCTTATTGTTGTCGTTACTATTACATTCTTAAACGTCTTCATCTTCTAATGAAGGTTTGTTTATTATTATCTTGTCAGATGTTACCTTCTCTCCCAAAGAGTCATAAGATCAAGCTAAGCACAAAAGTAGACTGTAGCAGTCTATAATAGGCTTTTATTCTTGGAAAAAGTGGGAGAAGAAAAGATATATGGCAGCCTGAGTTTGCCTGCCACAGAATAATCCTGTGTGCTTGAATGTCTCATATATGTGGCAGAACATATATTTATAGCGACATATCTTGATTATTATTATTATTATTATTATTATTATTATTATTATTATTAAGTACCAACTGAAACTTACAACGAGACGAAATCGTCAATATACTCCCACTCAGTAAAAATGGAAAACTTAATAAAAAAAAAATCAAAATAAAAAAAAACCGTCGAATAAATTTCAGGGCGCTTGAAGGGCTCGGCAATCTGATACTATTTCCCTGGACCTGGTCGTTTTTCTCCACCTTTTCGTCTTCCTCTTGAGTTTTGACTTCAGGTAAAAGCGCCTCTTGGTTTAGCTCTCTCTCTTTCTGCGGCTGTTTTGTGGGGGGTATTGCTTTTGTGCCAGTGTGTGTGTGTGTGTGTTTTTGTGTGTGGCTGTTTTTTGGGCGGTATTGCATGTTCTCTCTCTCTCTCTCTCTCTCTCTCTTAGGCTGCTTTTTGGGGTATTGCATTCTCCCTCCTCGCCAGGGCTGCATTCTCTCTCTCGCTCTGTGTGCGAATATGTATTTAATTGGCACAATAGGTACTGCTGGTAGAAGTTGTTCTAGATTAAGCCATCTCCAATAAGCCAGGGAGGGGCCTTCCTCGAAATTGTATAATATTGAGGCGAGACAAAAATATTGACACTTGGCATGGATCTCTGATCCCAGACCTATTGGTTTCCCTTTCTCCATGTATATATTTCTCTCTCTCTCTCTCTCTCTCTCTCTCTCTCTCTCTCTCTCTCTCTCTCTCTCCGCACATATATTTTGTCTGTGCGTGCAAACGTCATCATGTCTGTTCTCACCATGACTCCTCAAATTTTTCCGTTTTAGAAGAAAAGTGTGAAACTGATTTATTATTGCTAGGGTTTGCTATGCGTATAATCACACAAGCATACATTGATTGCATATAAGCGTTTACTAATTCATTTTCAGTATTGTAGATGAACATCTTTACTCGCATCTATCTAATTTTTTTGTAATTATTGATAAAATTTTACCATGATACAGGCCGTAGTTTGCACGATTGTTTTTCGTTCATTTACACAAAAATCTCTTTCTGTAATTCATCAGACATTCCTATCCTTCTTTCTCTTGGTCTCTTGCCCTTTATTCTCCCTTCTTTCTCTTTTCTGTATTTCCTGTTATCTTTTGTAATTTTTTTCAGTCCCTGTGGGCTTGTTCTATATTAGTATTCTTTCCTTCCTTTAATACGCGTTGACCGGTTTTATTTTTCTTTTTTTTTATTTTCTAGGAACTTCCTCAATCCTACGATCTCCCAAAGCAGCCTCCTATGTAAATCAACCCTTCCATTTCACGTCTCTCATTCTGTTCCATCCTCAAGTTACAGAAGCCTTTGTGTTCCTTTTGTTGTATTTTGTTGTATGTTAGAATCTGTTCCAGATTTCAAAACAAGAGCTGAGAACATCCGTTATATGAAATCTCAGCGATGGCTCTTTCACCGCTCGTCTTAATTTGATTTTAGCCTTGTTTTCATGAAACTATCTGATACACATCAATTCCTTTTTGATGCATTTTGTTGTATGTTAGAATGTGCTCCTAATTCCACACCAAGAGCTGAGCAAATTTTTTTCATTTAATCTCTATGATATCTCACTCGTCACTCGTCTGTTGTTTGATCTGGTTTTGGCTCTATTGTATTCAGTAAACTATTATGTATATGAAATACACTATATTAAATACACAATTCAGTTCACTTTCACTGTATTCTGTGCCTGCAATGTAAACTCCGATACACTCCTGCTCTAACACGTCTTGGCATTCGGCCTACCAGAATCCGTCTGTCACTAAGCCTTGACAAGCTTTCATATCTGGTTTGTTCTCTGTTCTGTCTGAACAATGCTGTTCTCTGTCGCTTTGTTCCTCCTACATAAGTGACGGGTGTCCTATCACAGATACATCTGCCACCTTGCCTTGTGACTTGCTTCTGTCAACCATAGAATATTCAGGCAAGTCTTATTCATCAGGCCTTTTTCATTTGTACGGTTTTCACTTCTGGTATTGTTTAAAAGCACTCAGGTTAATGGGGGAATACAGAAAAGTACTTTCCCCTCTTTTCTATAAGCACTGTAATATAAATTCTAAATTTTCGATGTTCATGAACAGGTGTTTTTGGCTTCTTACCTTAGAGTAAAGAGAAACTTTTCTTCTGGCCAGGTGTTTTTGATCCTTATCCTGACATAGGGCAACCTGCCAATTGGACAGGTGTTTTTTTTTGTCCATATCTTAGTAAGGAGGGACATGGTTTCTGAACAGTTGTTTATAATCTTTATCCTAGTAAGGAGCAAGCTGCCTCTTAAACAGGTGTTTTTAATCCGTATCCTAGTAAGGAGCAACCTGCCTAGTGAACAGGCGTTTCTGGCTTCTTACCTTAGTAAAGAGCGACCTGGCTTCTGAACAGGTGTTTTTATTCACATCTGATTGGGGAGCAAGCAGCCGCCTGAACAGCTGTTTTTGTCTTGTTTATTGCATACTGCAGTCTTACTTTGAAAAACACTGGTAGGAATAAAATTAGAATTATTTCTCAAGTCCTGTTATCCCTGTTTTAAAGAATCTGGCTTGTAGGAAACAGTAAATTCATTTGTAAAGTAAAAGCGAGTTGTTTACTATAGGCTTTTTTCGCTGAAATTCATGGCTCCGGTTTCTCTCTCTCTCTCTCTCTCTCTCTCTCTCTCTCTCTCTCTCTCTCTCTCTCTCTCTCTCAAATATTCAGATATTTCATGGACATAATCTCTAGGTTTTAGGAACCACCTCCTCTCCCCACCCCAGCCCCAGGTCCAATCCAAAGAACACTTGCCCCCACCCTCCCTCCCCCTTGTTCCCAACGGCCCACACGTCCTGTCCATTATCAAACTTGTCATCGATCGCACGGACTCGTCTCTGTGTCGTCACGTGTCGCAGTTCGAGTCCAGAATTTCAAAGCCTAGAGGCGTCATCCCAAAACAGAATTAGGTATTCACTGCTGGTCTCCATAGACCTCGAATCATATGCTCTGTTCTCCGGAGGGAGAGTTTGCCAGGGCTTGTGATACATGATCCCCAGTGCTTAGATTTTAGATTTTCGTGTAGTCAGCTTTGTTTATTTGTGAAAGTATTGATCATTTATATACGTTTATTTTTATGCAAAATCTTGATTGTTCATTTTTCAGCGTGAGGTATTGATCTTTTATTGTTATGTAGACATTTAGTGTTTGATTTCGTGGTTAGGAATATAAAGAATTTATGTCCTTAAGTTAGTGACTGTTAGCCTATATATATATATATATATATATATATATATATATATATATATATATATATATATATATATATATATATATATATATATATATATATATATATATATAATCTCTTTAACTCGTTGGCTATTATAATGAAATTATTTGGTTTTCAAATCCGTGCACGTTAAAATATAATCGTGTGGTTTTTAACACAGTATTCATTATTACGATAGACTTTAATCTTTGGAAATATAGGAATATAAAATTCCAATATATATATATATATATATATATATATATATATATATATATATATATATATATATATATATATATATATATATATATGACAGTGGGGGTAATCCGCTTCATTCCTCTCTCTCTCTCTCTCTCTCTCTCTCTCTCTCTCTCTCTCTCTCTCTCTCTCTCTCTCTCTCGTTCGTCATTTTCTCCCGGGTCGTCCGCGTGTGGAAGATGTTTCCTGTGTCGCATCGAATATTATATCCATTCCCTGTGTTCTTGCTTCGACCCTTTGTCTCCTGGCTTATTCAGCTTCCTCTCTTCTCTTATACATTCCCTGTGGGGAAGTCCGACTGCGTTCTTTAACCGGTCAAGAGCGCAGTCGGGCCTCGGTAAAGTTAACCGAGGTCTTCTTGATGCTTGGACGACGGGTCACGAGCAAGGATTAGGTCAGGCCAGAGAGTCAGAGATGTAGTGCAGCAGATTGCTGTAAAAATCGTTCAGATAGTGAAACAAGCATGAAATTTGGCACAAACATTCCTAAGACTACGCTCTCTTAGAAAAGGGCGCTGGCCACCTGAAAATCCAAGATGGCGGCTATTTTTCAAAATGGCCGCCATCTATGTTGAGATTCACTGGTTTGGGAGCATCTATTGGATGGAATATGCCAGTTTTTTTTTAAACCTCGACTTTTAGGTTATAAAAATGTTCCATACCACACATTTTATTGAAAACCCTTACTAAATGAATTGTAACCAAGATGGCGTACAAAATGGTTGCCATAAAAGTTTTTCTATCCACAGCGCTAGCAGACATAGAGACCAACTGTTTTTATTTAATGGTATATTCATGTGATCAGACAGTTTAACTAATATGCTATTTTCAACTGAAATAGTAATGGTATGGTCACATACAACATTGTGTCTAAGACTGTAACCATAAAAAGAAAAGAAGAGAAATATGGACTAAAACGCAACCAATCTATGTATAGGTCTCTCAACCTACACCTTTGAAAAATTCGAGGATAAGAAGGTAGGCATAGCAAGACACGTTGGATGCTCAAGCTAGATTATCTACTGAAGAGAGGCAATATTTATCTAGACTTCACATTTGCAAGTGCACAGAGCTGTGCAGGGAAGACCAGCTTGTAGCACTTGCACCTTTCCCGACAGCCTGCTTTGCATCCACATTTGGTAAGCTGTTGGCAACTCTTGGCTAAGTATTCAGAAGTTTCTGCTTTGACTGTTCTACAGGAGCAGCTTCTTGCCTGAAGAAAGTCAGTTCTGTTCTTCTTTATCGGCTCATAGAAGGAGACTGCATTGTTTGCCAAAGAGTCTGAAAACTTCTGAAATTTAGTGCGGCCTCTGTCAAGGTGTGTCTGTAGAAGTTCTGCTGAGCTGGGGTGGGCAATGTCTTTGTTGTCAATGGAATACAGATCCTGGCTCTCTTCCTGAAAAGGACTTCCCAAGTGTTGTAAAAGCCAATGACAGCTTGCTGACTCTCTCCAAGAATGTCTTCTGCATGAGGTGTTTGTTCATGGTGTGTTGTCTGCTCATTAGACTCCTTACTTTGAACCTCTGTTTCGTATGCAGACACCAAGCGGATGATCTCTGGGCCAGCCACCATCCATCTTCTGAGTGCTGACGGATCTTCAGTCAGCCCAATGGCTCCGCCATCAGCCTTTATAAAGGCATTGGTCTGCTCATGAGCTTGGTCAAGAGCCATTGCTGAGAACTGGCGACTGGTCTTGTGCACAACAAAGTTGCCAGCCTTGAACTCCTTGTGCAACTCTGGGTGTGAACTCTCTAGGTAAGCATGTCCCTGAGGTGAATAGGCAGCCAACGAGCATAGTTTGTATTATTGTTGGAAAAGAAGTAGGGTATCAGCTCATGCAATGCCTGGCAGTAGAGGACAAAATTGGCCTCACGGAAGGACCTGATCAGTAGGAATATCACAAGTTCCATAGACAACACCATGTGCCAGAAGTGGAACTGTGGACTCTGCTGTCTTGAAGGTCACACCCTCCTCAAACTCTAATGCCTGCTCATTGTTGTTTGCTTTCTCAGCACAGTAGTCAGTGTATGCTGTCCTCAGGAGTTTGTACAAACTAGAGGCTGTAACCTGGTGCATCTGCCGTGTCCTGGTTACACTTGCAGCTGACAGGAAGGATTCTGCAGTTCCAGATGAAGCAACTCCTGCCTCCACCAGAGCTCCTGTCCAACCACTGCCATGAAGAAGAGTACCAAGAGATGTCATTGCTGCCATCTCAATGTGCAGACCACCAAACATTACCAGATACTTGTCTTCGCCATACTGATCAGGCCACTGCCACTGCACCTGCTTTGCTACGGCATAGATTGGCTGATCAGCTGTGATTATGGGTATCTGGCCAGGTTCAGAAAATCAGTGACATCCTGCACTTTCTGCATCACGTGTTTGATCGTAGCAACAGAATGAGCCTGATCACGCAGGAGAGGAAGCAATGAAGTTATGGTTACTTCAAATTCTGGGCTTCTCTTCATTGAAGCGTGATGAGCTGACCACGTCAGATTCACTGCATCATCTATTTCCTGGGTGACTATGACCTTGTCTAGCCACTGATACTCCAGTGCAAGCTGTGGCCCCAAGATATCTGTGGGTGGCTTTGGTATTGCAGTGTTTGGTGGCACAGGGTTCTTTGTTTGAAAGGAAGCTGGTGAGATGTTTGTGAATGTGTCCGCAATTCAGGCACCGACCTCACTTTCTCAGGTGCAAACTTTAGTTGCTGTCTTTCCTGTCCAGTGTTCTCCTTGGTGGGGTGCTGAAATATGGAGATGCTAGTTCCATGGAAGGAGGTAGTGGCAGTAGTTGCAGATGGGTTGTGGTCGATGTTGTCCATCACTGCAGTGGTGAACAACCCTTTTAGCAGTACTGGGGGACAGACCACACCTCCTCCACATATCTGCTAACTGTGGCATCTCCCTAACTGTGCAGAGACCTCCAGTACTCTGTCATAAGAGATACTGAGGCCATACTGATGTAGCATTTCAACCAGGTTTCTCTTCCTGGTTTTGGCATAGACTGAGAGTCCCATGTAGACTGGGAATGGTGTTTCTCTGTCTTCGGAGTGTCTATGAGTTGTTGCTCCCTCTTTGTATCGGGAGTAGCAGTTGAACTGCATGAGCTGTGCAATGGCCTGGTCTGACTTTGATGCTCCAAATCGTAACTGTGACTTGATGTCAGCCCCATGCTCAACCATCCCTACAAACTGGAGCAGGAGAGGAGGCACAGAATTTCGTGACACAAGCCTCAGAAAATGTGCCATCAAACCGTGACTGATGATCAAGTATAGACTTTCTGAGAATATTTGCTGCTTTAGTAATGATAACTGCCTCTGAAAAGATCAGATGATTGAGCAAGTGCTTTTCCCACATCCTTTTGAAATGCAAGTAATACATCTCTGCCAGATTTATGAGCCTCAAGTTCTGGAATTTCTGCCAGAAGTTTGTCTTTGAGTCTCGTGGAATTTACACTTGGTGACTCTACACCTAATTGTTCCAGACGTTGTTGGTAGAGGTGGCAAATATCTGCCAGCCGAAATGTGACTGGATCATCTGAACAAAGGTTGTTTTCAACAATGTATGTCATCAGTTCTGACAGAACTAGTGGATACACATCTGATTCTGACTCAGTGCTACCTTGGTCTTTCTCAAGGCTCCTCAGGTAGGACCTTTTTCTGTTGTAGAGGGCACAAAGACAGGCATGGTGATACTTAAACTCCTGTGCAATGACATCCCCACCAGTCAACTTAGCAAGGAGCTTGCCATCACTAAGTATCTCTGCACATTCACGCAATTTCAAGTCAAGGCCCTTAGTACTAGCCTGTCTGAGATCAGATGCAGGTGCCACTTTCTCAGAAAATGCAAACTTCATTGTCATGACTGGTTCGGCGCAGTTTTTGCACGACTAGTCTCAGTGTTGCTGGTCTGGTCATTGGATTGTCGCTTTCTTGCGGTCCAGTTTAGCGTTGTTAAACAACAAGCGACAGTTCACATGGTATTTTGCTGCATTTTTTCTGAGAGTGGCCTCTATGCCATCACCTTCATCCAGCCTTGCTGGATCCATTATCAGTGGCATTTCATTAATTTCACTGAACATGGGAATGTTCCTTGCCAGCATTGTGTACCCATCATGGTCTAGGACATGATGACTTGGAGGTGATGTCAAGTGCTCACCTC
>NC_089754.1:33882383-33889883 GCF_040412425.1 Macrobrachium rosenbergii | reverse complement strand
CACTTTGTCCTAAATTTTAGATAATTTTGAAGGGAATATCTTTTGCATTGAATTTATCATAGTATGCATGGTCTGTATGTATATATATATATATATATATATATATATATATATATATATATATATATATATATATATATGAATTTTTAAATTTTTTCACCTTACTTTAACATTTTTTATATGTATGTATATATATATATGTACATATATATATATATATATGCGCCACATAGAGCTTTGTCCGGTGGTCAGGCCAGACGATTTGAAAATATTTCGTTTAAAGTTTATACGCTTCTGTTGAACCAAACCATGAATTAGGTACCAGGTTGTTTGATGGCTGTTGTGGGTCGCAGTCATTGTGGTAACAACATGGGGCCAGCATCCTTAATTCAAAGAAATTGATAACCGCACAGGTTAACTTCTCTTGGAGGAAAAAAAAAAAAACATCCGCCCCCCCTCCCAGGGGAAAAGGAGTGAGATGATGATTATACAGGATTTTGGGAGTGTCTCCCCCTTTTTTTATAAAAGAACTTGAATATGTTTATAATGTAGAGGAAGTTCAATGTAGAGTGGTTTTGGCTCTGCTTAAAAAGCCATTTACAATTTGCAGTGAGAAAATCGTTTGAGCGGAAATGCGAAAGAGTTGTTTGTATGGTTTGCAAACTAAAGCTGAACTAAGCACGTCATCTACCGTCGCTGCTGCTGCATTGTCAGTCCTAGCATAAAAAAACTGCGAGGGGAGATTTTAAACCAAAACTTCTGAGTTTTGTATCATATTGTGACGGTGTCTGGCGGTTGTTGCTCAGTAAATAGCATTGTCTGAATTTGAAGCACAAGTTTTCGATGAGCGATTGATTTGATTGGTAAAAGATGATGGCTGAATTTTAAGTAAATCTGTTCATCCAGTAGCCTGAGTAGCCTAGGCAGAGTTTGAAGCTAGTATGTTCAACTGGTAATCAAGGCAACTGTGGCTGAATTTAAAACACAGCTATTTGACAGGCAAGTAATCCTGGCTGAATTTAATACACAGCTTTTTGGGCATCAAGTACCGTTAGTTGAATTCCAAAGACGGATGTTTGATCAGTAAGTAATTCTGAATTTGATAAAAAGCTATTTAGACGGCAAATAACCATAGTTAAATTCCAACCACAGCTGTTTGATCAGTAAGTAATCCGGACTAAATTCAAAGCCTAGTTTTAGTGGTGAATAATCATTGGGCTTATCACCACTGATTGTGACTTGACAGTTTTTGTGACTTATACCGAAGTGTTATGACTTGAACTTAATTTTCAGGCCAAGGTGATGACAGAACTTGGAACGCATCGTTTTGCTGCCCTAAACAGACTCACAATATTTATGGTTGGGTCTTAGTGTACATGACACCCTCATTGTTTACGAATGAAAAATTTGTATAACCTTTTGTGGATGTGCCTTCGTGAAATTGTGTCCCAGAGGGTTGAACCTGAGGTTATATGGATTTTTAACATTAGTTTTTATATTTTTCCTTATCAGGTTTGCATTTTGATTTTGCTATTGTTAATGTAAAATTGTTGGAATTACCAAGAGAAGTTTTTGCTCAATGGCTACTTACTTTGACACTTCACAACTGTCTGTCTCTGAGATTAAAAAGCAACGGTCTTACCTCTTACAAATTAAATACGTAATTTATCAGTTATCTATGTAAATCATGCATTATAAATAAGATGCCTTAATATCCTTGCATTGTCTAATAATTTCTTTAAAAACAAACTGAGCTTCAACCCCCGAAAGCGGCAGAATCATGCGTGCATTTTTCATGCCACAGTGCTTGCCACCTGCTTGCTGCTGCTTCCCTCTCACACGTCAATCTGAATACCAGTGTTGGTAAACTGCAACACAGCTTCGTGTTCGACCTGACCTCTGACCTACTTTTAAAGGGAGGATCATGCTGAAGTTCAGTTCCTCCTCCTCCTCCTCCTCCTCCTCCTCTTATTCCCTCTGATGCAACTCCTCAAGTTTTTTTTTTTTGTGGTTTTTAAGTAAATGACCTTTCCTCCTATTTTGACAGATTTAAAGGTCAGTGTTGCGGTAGGATGTTGTGACTGGAGCGTATAATAAGAATTTATATATATATATATATATATATATATATATATATATATATATATATATATATATATATATATATATATATATATAATCACCATACACCTATTTTTCCATAGAATGAAGGCATTCTTGATTGTGTTATCCTTCCAGTCTCTTTGGGATGACGTTCTTTGTCCCAGACCTTGTTCCGTGATATGCAAGGGGATCACTTGCCGACGGTATCCAGCTTCCTCTCTGGTCACCCATCCAGAAAAATTACTAGACCCAACCTAACTTAACTTCATAACGAATGTGTTTCTGCTATCTGTTATATAGGCGTATAGTTGCCCAGACAATAGCATAATTGAGTAAGTGGGAGTTATTGTGAGTCTGATGGTCTTAGCAGTTTTTCCTAGAATTGTTTGGTTATTCTCGCAGTTCCCTGACACCTGCCTCGTCGTGTAGCCTAAGTGGTCGAGGTTTCTGGGAAGTACCGGTAATGTGAATCTTTGACTCTTAGGCTCTTTCGTGTATCTAGATTTGTGTGTGTGTGTTTTTGTGTGTGTTTGTGTGTGTGTGTGTGTGTTTTATTTTAGATTTTCAATAACTTGTTCTCCAGAGAGGGTATGTCCCCTCTTGATTTATGTGTGTTTTTGTTTGTGTGTGTTTTATATTTTAAATATTGAATAACGTGTTCTTCAGTGAGAGATAAAGTTCATTTTTCCATTAATTTGATAATTTGTTAAGAAAGACGTACAACTTTTATGGCATGGCGGAATGATAGGGACCAGAGAGAGAGAGAGATCTTGCGAAGACGTATAAATTCTAAGTACAAAATTTATGACAATGATAGGAGAGAGAGAGAGAGAGAGAGAGAGAGAGAGAGAGAGAGAGAGAGAGATCTTGCGAAGACGAACAAATTTTAAGTAAAAACTTTTTGACAATGATAGAGAGAGAGAGAGAGAGAGAGAGAGAGAGAGAGAGAGAGAGAGAGAGAGAGAGAGAGAGAGAGAGAATATTTATACCTCTTGCGAAGAAGCACAGATTAATTGCCAGTGATAGGAGAGAGAAAGAGAGAGAGATCTTTCGAAGGCGTACAAATCTTAGGTACAAATTTCATGACAGTGATAAGAGAGAGAGAGAGAGAAATATATATACATATCTCTTGCTCAGAAGACCCCATTCAATACGCTTATCTCCTGGACCCTCCGTCTGTCGGAACGACGCGCAATCAGATGATGTTTACCTTGTAATCAAAAATTCCTTTTCATTCTGGGTCATTAAACACTGTGCGCTGCTGGCCTTATTTGCATAAAAAATCCATGCTAATGAGGTGTTCTTTTCCATCGGGCTAGAGAGAGAGAGAGACAGAGAGACAGAGAGAGAGAGAGAGAGATTTATGAAATGGCGTAGACTAGGAGCAGGATGAGGAGATGAGATGATGCAAATTTTTGGGAAGACGATGTCTCTCTCTCTCTCTCTCTCTCTCTCTCTCTCTCTCTCTCTCTCTCTCTCTCTCTCTCTCTCTCTCTCTTCAGTTCCCCCCTATCCCAACCAAGCCTTCCCCCCGCCCACCTCCTATTTTAGGGGAGGCAATTACGGTATCAGCTTACAGGATTTTGTGTTGGTTAGAAGCTCACATCTTTGATGCTAGATTGAGATAGTATTTATTAAGGAATTAGCGGTTGTTGCAAAAAAACTATTAAATAAAATTATAACTACCAATGAATTTATTTGAATGTTTTTCTTTTGCCCTCATGATATATACACACACACACACACACATATATATATATGTGTGTGTGTGTGTGTAAATTTATATATATTTGTCATTGGCATTCAAGCAGTTACCTGAAAAATTATAATTCGTGGTGTTAATGATAATCAAAGCAGCTAAATGCGTCAGGCACGTCATGCCGATGTTCTACGATTTATTTTGAATTGATAACAATTTATTAAAATGTATGGAATGAGGATAGTGACCAGGAATCATTGTGTTACCAATATATACAGTATATTAAATAAAATAAGATAAGATATTTTGATAAATGGTAGAGTGGCTGAATTGTTGAGAGAAATGGTAAATAGAAGGATTACAGTATGATAAAAAAAAGATAGGGAGAATTGAATGGAAGACTGCATTCCTGAAGTTATATTGACCGTTTATTGATAAATTGCTTAGATTATTTTCATTGTATTTGTCTTGTTAAAGCTTATTCTGTTAAGACGTCTCTTGAAGTGATGTCCTGCATTCCTTACGTGAGATGGGATTCCAGTCTAAATTCTCTTGATTAACTTAATTTTACAGCATTTAACTTTAAAGTATGAAGTCTTGTCTAGAGAGAGAGAGAGAGAGAGAGAGAGAGAGAGAGAGAGAGAGAGAGAGACTGACTTAATTTTACAACCTTTAACTGTAAAGTCTTAAGACCTTCTGGGGGGGGGGAGAAGAGAGACTTAATTTTACAACATTTAACTGCAAAGTCTTAAGACTTGTCTGAGAGAGAGAGAGAGAGAGAGAGAGAGAGAGAGAGAGACTCTAAGCTAGATTACAGAGTTGGATCAGTCCTGCCAATTGTTATTGACTTTTTTTTTGTTGTTTGTCCCTTCTTGTCTATTGATTTTTTCATTGTGTATTTATCTGGTCTTGTTTTTCGGTTACATTCTGGTTGTATGTTTATGTGGTGTTTGTGGCTATTTTTTTCGTATGTGGCTGCGTCTATCTTATTTAATCTACGGTTATTTTTTGTTTGTTTACCATGTCTTGCCCAGCCTTTTTGTGACCAGGTTTTTAAAATGTTTTTATTTTGTTTTTCTTTTTTTGTGGTGGGGACCTGGGGAAGGGGAAGTGATTGAGTTTGTCATGATGGTTGGGAGGGGAAGGGGAGGAGGAGGGGGAGGGGGGTTTTTTGAACCTCAGATTTTTCATGTTTTTTTTCTGGTGGAGATCTGGGGAAAGGGAAGTGATTAAGTTTGGAATGTTGGTTGGGGTTTGGGGAAGAAAGGGGGAGGAGGAGGGGAAGGGGAAAGGGGTAGAGGTTGTAGGAGATTTAAGGCAAGACAAATGTTCCTCACGAGAGGAAGAGATTCTCTCCTGTTTAATGGGCCATGCGTTGATGAGCGTAAAATCGGGGACAAATCCCGCCGGATGCTCTTTGAGATATTTAAGCTCCGACTTCTCTAACAGTTTTGGTGTGTTAAAGCTGTAATTCATTGCTCTCTCTCTCTCTCTCTCTCTCTCTCTCTCTCTCTCTCTCTCTCTCTCTCTCTCTCAAGATAAATGGCAGGCAGCTTCGAGTTGTAAATTTGGACATTAAATAATGTTTGAAAATTATCATCCATGATAATTTTATTGAGAGCGTCTCTCTCTCTCTCTCTCTCTCTCTCTCTCTCTCTCTCTCTCTCTCTCTCTCTCTCTCGTGAAATAAATAGCAGCATATTGCTTGAAATGAATAGCAGCGTAGTGCTTTAAATATAGGCAATAAACTGTTTGAAAAAGGTTCGACCATACGAATATCATACATTACGATTTTAGTGAGATCGTATACTTAGATATAGAAAGGAATTGTGAGTCATACGATTTACCTTCCATGTTGAGAATTTATTTGTCTGAAACGTTTCATTTTCACCGAATCTGTTGTTGGTGAATGAAACGATAGGGTATTATTATTATTATATTTGGTCGGTTCGTTAGACTTAATTCACCTCGTAAGAATTCTTTAAGGCTTCTTGCGGTTCTCAGTTGGAGTTTGGAGATGATTTGTGGGTTTGCATGTCAGTTTAGATAGGGCAGGTGGCCTTAATCAGAAGACTGTAGTGTGTGCAGTTTTTTTGGGAGGAAGGAAGTCCCCAAATAGGTCAAGTCAAATTATTATTTCTTTTTGTAAGTAAAGATAAAAAGCTAAAAGGAAACTAAAGCTCCCATTTTCGGTGATACTTTAAAAGGGGTGACAGGGAACACCTTAAAGAGAGAGAGAGAGAGAGAGAGAGTGTAACCCTTTTCCAACATTTCAGAGCGTAAATGGAAGTCCAGCCAAATGTAAAGGGGGTTGTGGCCAATAATAAGGTATCTCTTGGCCTGCAGCAGCCTCCATCATCTCCACTTACCGAGAGCGACTCAGATTATCATCTCCAGCATCATCTTGATTTAAGAGATATGATAAGTGTGGCACCTTCGTCGAGTCTCTCTCTCTCTATCTCGCTCTATATAAGGTGTAGTGGCATTGAAAACCCCCTTCTGCGTTTGGAAGGAGGAGGAGGAGGGGGAGGGGGAGGGGAGGAGGAGGAAACTCTAGAAGACTTTCACGCCGTATCGGATTTCTGTGTGTGTGACGTAAAGGAGATTATTAAGTTAAGAGAGCCGTTGAGTTTTCTCGACTTGGCTGTTAAAAGCATCGAGATTTTGGGGGAACTGCTGAGGAAAAGTTTTTGGTGAGAGAGAGAGAGAGAGAGAGAGAGAGAGAGAGAGAGAGAGAGAGAGAGAGAGAGAGAGAGCGACTTTGCAAGAAGCATGCCGCTAAGATGGGAATTGTGAGAAGAAAAGCATCTGGAGAGAGAGAGAGAGAGAAGCTTGGAAGAAGCATGCTACCAAGATGGGTATTTGATGGCTATTGTTTTGTTGAAGCATCTGGATTTGGGATTTTGAATGATTGATAGGTTAACATATGTTAACTATTCAGTCATTTCAATGGCTGTCATAGTAAAAGTTTCCTCTGTGGAAGTCTTGCTATGAAATCTTTCAAATATGAACTTTAATAGAATATGATTAAATAAATTTTGAGTATGTGAGTTCATTTTTTATTAATTAGCATATGATCAAGTGTTGAATACTTTACAGGCACTTCAAGGAGTAGGTGGCTCTTACTAGTGTAACAGAGCCAGCTGCAATACCTATAAAATTAGACTGGCGATTACACACACCTGTGTATCGAAAATATCTCTGCAAATCCCAAATTCAACAAATTATCCCAAAAATCAGGGGGTTGGGGAGGAGCTGTCTAGACAACGCTGTTGCAGGGAATTGTGTTGGGTCGTGGGGGGGGATCATTTTAGCTTCAGCTCGAATTGCATAAACAATGGAGACCCCTAAAGCTAGATAGATAATTATTCCGATAACATGTGGCTCAGTTCGTCGATTGTATCACCCCAGGTAACATCAGAGACGCCGTAAAGAATTTACCTGATAATGATTCATCTGACTGTGATGTTCCTCGTTCTGAAACAGTCATATTATGCCTCCCAGTGATTTACATTTAGCAACTCACTAATCCATAACATCTCGAATGCCTAAGTGAACAGGAGATTTTTTCAAGAGAAAAAATTTGTTTGTTTGTTTCAATACCATATTTTTTTAATCGCTAGTCTCGTGTTTATAATTATTTTAGCCTTTTTTCATTTTTGATTATTTATTAATAGAATGTAAGATTTTTTTATTCC
>NC_089754.1:33754883-33877383 GCF_040412425.1 Macrobrachium rosenbergii | reverse complement strand
TCCCTCTCCTAAATGAATTCGATCTTTATCCTTACCTTACCTTACAGTTCGTTCGGGTTGCCCCAGGTCCCCCAGTGTGAGGCACCTCTGATGTCTACCAGAGAGAGAGAGAGAGAGAGAGAGAGAGAGAGAGAGAGAGAGAGAGAGGCGTAAATAGCCAGCCAAGAAAGGTATCGGTGTGTGAAGTTGTTGCCTCTTTTGTTAACGTACGAGAGCAGCTGGAGACTCGTCTCAGGCACATAATGGGAGACGGATCGAGTACGTCGTCCGTTTGCAGTCGATGGATACAGACGCCGACGTCATCGTACGTTAGTTTCTGGGGACGTTAGCGAGGCCTTTCTTCTTGATGAATTCGTTTGCCCGATCTTTCGTATGACGCTGATTCGACAGTTTTCTTTTATTTCAAAGATTTTTTTCAGGAATTATCTGATCTTGGTCGCGATCTCCATATAATATATAAATATAAGTATTTTATGCGTATGACTACCCCTGAATTTTTCTTTAATTTACACTCTTGTGAAACAAAAACAAAAACAAAAAATATTCTCAACAGCAAAAATTATTCCTTGCTTCTCAAGTAATCCGAAATAAAACAGCCTATAAGATAACATATTATTTTCTTTTTTTGGGAAATCACCAAAAACATCTTTAATATATTTCCCAACTTCAAGATTCGTATGCTAAGCTTATCAGTTACAAACCTAATTATTTTTTAAAAACAAAACCCAATGAGACAGGCAGCCTATAATGTCCTTTTGCAGCCCAGATCTAAATAAACAAAAAAATAAACAAAAAATAGTGAAAAGGAAGGGTAGCATTTAACTACGATTTAAACAACAGGAATTTCACGCGCAAAGATCAGAATTCACAGGGTGTGTTTGAATGTTGAGTACAAATTTTATAGTTCCCTTTGTATACAAATATTTGTGTCCGCTTGCTTTCTCAATCTGCTGAGCATGGCAGTATTGGCACCGCTTCTGCGCCTCGTGCAAAATGTCACTGTAAATATGTCATATAGGTTTCAACGCGTATTGTTTATTTACTCAGCATTCCCAGTATCTTCGTAAATCGTAAACAGTTACCCAATGTATGTGGAAAGGTCGACATACAAGTTTTATGTATTGCAATAGAATTCAAAATCAGTGACGGTTTGCACCATCATCAGTCATCGTTATAAAAAGTTGTAGATTCTTGCCATAAACATTTTCATCGATATTAAAAAAAATCATTAGCTCAGATATGGTATTTTAGTCTATTTCTTTCATTTTAAGACTCAAATAATGAAATTACACAAAGTTGCATCTCGCTCTCACATAAATACATACACGAAAATCAAATCTACGAATTTATTGTCTCAAGTGACTGCTGCTAAAATGCCCATTAATATAGTAAATTATTGTAGTTAATCTCGCACAAACAAAGTATATATATTTTTATGTCAACATACTTTAGCGTAACCATTCTTTTTTTGTGTGTAAATATTTAACTGTTCTTCATGTGTGCAGATATAGGTTAAATCGTTCTTTTTGTTCGTGAACATAGCTTCAACTACTCTTGTTATGTATGCTTGTAGTTTTACTATTCTTCAGCTGTTCTTGTATGTGCTTGTGGTTTTTACTATTCTTCAGCTATTTTTATTATGTGTGTTTGTAGCTTTTACTGTTCTTCCATTATTCTTGTTATTTGCTTGTAGCTTTTACTATTCTTCATCTATTCTTGTGATATGTGATTGTAGCTTTTACTATTCTTCACCTATTCTTGTTGAATGTGCTTGTAGTTCCTACTATTCCTCAGCTATTCTTGTTACATGTGCTTGTAGTTTGTATTGTTCTTTTGCATCTGTAGTTTCAACTACGTTCTTGAAATGGAATAAAAAATACGAGCAGATATTTCTGAAACCTGACGACCCTGCACTGTAGTTTCAATCCATTTAGGCACAGGGTGTGATGGCTTTTCGCACTGGTAGTCGAGTGAACGCCTGACTGCTCTCTCTCTCTCTCTCTCTCTCTCTCTCTCTCTCTCTCTCTCTCTCTCTCTATTTTCTTTTAATTTCACGTATATTTTTCTGCCTAAAAGCTTCAGGCCTCTGTTAATAGTGTAAACGTTTAGTTTTATGGGGCTTTCATGTGCAGTTTTTTCCCTTCCTCGGTACAGCTTTTATTTTGTTTTTCGTTTTTATTTTTTTTTTTTTCCTCCCTTCCTCTTGGGCCTTTCTCTTCCTCCTCTTATTTTCTTCCCTTTTCCCTTTACTCCTGTGTTTTAATTTTTTTCCAGTTACCCAACAAAAAAAGTATTTCTCATGGATTTTTTTTTTTTGAAAGTTTTCTCCAAAAAAAAAAACTGTCATTTCTCACAGTTCTTATTTTCTTGCCTCTTATCCTTCTTAAAACTTTTTGTTGTTTTAGTTTGTTTTTGTTATGCAACTTTTTTCTATAATGGGTTATCTTCTTATGTTCAGGCACAAGACTGAACCAAAAATTTGAAATTCTCTCTCCTCTTCCTCCTTCTCCTCCAGTTGGTGGATGGGTAGGGGTGGGGATTTCTGAGGCGACCTCCCTAAGGATGCCCGTATTAGGTAATGGTAAGTAACATCATCACACAGTGATCCATATTTGTATCTATCCACTGGTTCGATCCCCTGTCGAGGACGGAAGGATGTGGACGAGTTTCTTGAAAACATTGTCCCTCTTACCTTAGTAGTCAATTACGTAATAGGTTTTTAGTGTACTGTGATGTTAGAGAGAGAGAGAGAGAGAATTTTCAAGTCTTCGGATCTGTCTTTTGCCTGAAGGTAAGAGGATAATCCATTAGAGAGAGAGAGAGAGAGAGAGAGAGAGAGAGAGAGAGAGAGAGAGAGAGAGAGAGAGAGAGAACACAAACCTGAGTGACTAATGTACCTATCAACATGTAAGTCATCACATCTTCATTAAATCAAGGTCGACCTCGGTGTGGCAGCCCTCACCTACGCGGGGGCGTCGAGAGGCACTGCAGCACCTTGGCCCCTTGAGAGGGACGTATTGTGAAGGTCATCTGAGATGCCTTTAGATCCAAGCAGAGCGTCGAGAAAGATTTAGAGAAACGTGCAGGTTGTATAAACATTGGTTCGTGTTGCCTGAATTCCCTGAATGCATCAGATAACTCTGGCCTGAGTCACGGCACATTTTACCATCTTAACATCTTAATACAGTTGAATGGAGACGTCCTACCGCGTTCTTTAATTACATGCATATGTATGAGGTTTATATGAATCATGAAATATTTTTGTAGTCAGGGCAAAAGGATGCTGAGTAAGGATGAAAGGATGTTGGTCGTATAAGGATTCAAAGATGTCGTGTAGCTGACCTTTCTAGCTAAGGGGTAAAACATGCGTCAGATTTAGTAATTTAAAGTATCAGCTGTCTGTTGAAGATTTTAAATTGTGCTGCTCCATAGGAAGAAAAAGATTGAGATGTTGTTGTGGTATAAAGGCAGGCAAATAATCCAGTTAATTATTTTCAGCCACTACATATGTATTTTTTGGCGACGATGGCCATACTAGTTTTGACCTCAAATTACAGATGATGTTCAGTCATTCTGCTATCTTCTTGAGCATCAATCGTACTAGGATTTGAATTGGAAAGAAATTGCACTGAAAAGTTCTGATAACTTCAAATTTCAGCCTATAACAGAGCCACTTTATGCAATACAAATTCAAAGAAGTCATTGTTATGATGTTTAAAGGTTGACATTCCCTGTATACCACAATGAGCATTATGTGAGGATTAGAGCATCTTAGAATCTCGCTGACTAGGTGTTATCATTATAAGAAGAGAAGATATGATTTTTACAAGGTTATGGATTGAGTACTCGGAGGTAACATGAATTCCTTTACAATGATGTAATGCACCACAGAATGTGAGGTGTGACTTTACCCAGATTTCCGAACTGCACAAGATGATCTCCTATTTATTTGCTCTGAGGTGACATGGCGTAACCCTGTTTTTGAAGGGAACGTTTAGACTTTAGAATTCGATTATTCTTATCCTCTCTGTATTTTATTATTGAATTTGTAAATGCCTTTTATTGCTTCATTATGTATAATTGTTTACCGCCCGTTCTTAACCTTCAACCTACACTTCAATTGAAGGTAATTTCAGCTTTCTCCTTTTTTAATCTTTTTCAGGAACTCGGGTTTGGAGTACCAACCTTGAGCCAAGCATAAATCTCTCTCTCTCTCTCTCTCTCTCTCTCTCTCTCTCTCTCTCTCTCTCTCTCTCTCTCTCTTTCAAGACGTTGATGTAGTCTTGGATTGGGGTGTAGTGCTGAATGAACTGGACACCCGAGTTGTTCTAGATGGTGTTGTATGAAAGTCGGATTGTGTATTAAAATATTTTTGGAGAGAATATAAATGGATTATTGATGAAACTTTACTTAGAAGTATAGACAGGGAAGAAGGAAATGTGTCAACGGTCGTTTTAATGTTCAGGACATTTCTTCAGTATCTTCGCCTTTTTGTTTGATCATTCTTTAATGATGAGACTATTTTTATCGATGAAAAATGGAATTAAAGAAAAAAAAAACAGAAACAAGAACAAGAATGACTTGTGCTCTACCACCCAAGAAGGCAAAAGTGGAGTCATCATCCCAGTGTTAAATAATTTTCCTCCTTTTGGTAAATACATCATCCACGAGTCCTGTACTTGGGGAAATACGTCCCCACCGAGGAATGTCTAAATGAGGATCTGGTGCTTGTAACTCGGTTTATTGCGGGAGGTGGCGGGGAATAAGATACTCAGAGGAGGAGGGGAAGGGAGGGGAGGAAGGGGGAGGGGGGATGTGGCTCCCTAGCGAAGGTGTTGGGAAAAGGATTGGAATGTAAACACACACACACACACACACACACACATTGTATGATGGGCATGCTTAAAAGCTGCTACCGGGTATGTTCTACTTACTCCCTCCTCCTCCTGCTGTCGGTCATACAACCAAGGGCATTACTGAGAATGGAATGTAAACAAGACTTAGAAATGTACATGTGGATGTCAGGTGCTTTCCCCAGCAGAGAATAGTTACGGGGTGGTGGGGGGAGTTTAGGTAGGGGAGGAGGAGGGGGGGGAAGGCGTTGGATTTTGCGCCTTGGGATTGAATGGCGTTGTTCATTTCACTGCTTATAGAAGCGATAACATCTGCGAGGTATGAGACAGACCGAGAGAGAGAGAGAGAGAGAGAGAGAGAGAGAGAGACGTGGCCTGCAGAAGGAAGAGATATCTTTTCTCACTTAATTGCCCTGAATTAAGCAGAGGGGATTCCATCTGTTAACCGTCGCCATTCCACATTTATTGTTGCCAGTGTGTTTTAATTGTTTTACACCGCGGTGTTGAAAAACACAGGTTACACGAGCGTCCGGTGTTTTTGGGTGAATCTCTTCTCGAGTTATCAGGGCGCTCGTTTGTCTGAATTAACATCAATTTTAGACAGATAACACTGGGATTATGGAGCTGCCTCATCTCGTTTTTTTGGGGGGGTAGTAATCGATTTGGGTCAAAGTTACTTCAAAGTACACACACACACGTATGTGTATATATATGTGTGTGTGTGCGCGTGCATATCTTGAGGTAACTTTGACTAAATATATATATATATATATATATATATATATATATATATATATATATATATATATATATATATATATATATATATATAGAGAGAGAGAGAGAGAGAGAGAGAGAGAGAGAGAGAGAGAGAGAGAGAGAGAGAGAGAGAGTTGGGAACCTGCACTCTCCCAACTCAGAATTCAGCAAACATTTGATGCACAAGGTCTTAATTATTGGGCAACTGCAAACATTCTAAGATTCCTGCCTGATTCCATTGATTGTAAGGTACTTGTTCCTCGAGTCTCCCAGTTTTAGGTATTTAGGGGTGCGTTCTATCTCGAGAGTGCTGAGTTGAGGAAGGTAGTTGACCCATTTCCTTGAATCTCGGAAGTCGTGGTGTGTGTACAACAATGGAAATATTCTTTGTTGGGATAATTGATTTTTTTTTCTAAGATTTCATTTCAGTTTTTACAAGTTTTGCTTGTTGCAACGCCAGATTATGATAATTAATATGTCATTCAACTTTGATTGTGTATGTGAATTATGATAATTAATCTGTCATTCAACTTTGATTGTGTATGTGAATTATGATAATTAATCTGTCATTCAACTTTGATTGTGTATGTGAAAACCTGCTGATGTTATTACGCTCTTGCCTGTGCGTTGTTTACATATCATTGCATTTCAGTACTTCCATAATCTTTACTCTCAGTGGTAATAAGCACCTTCTATTACTTTGTTTTTCTTAAGAAACTTATGAGTCATTTATAGCTTTAATGAGAATGTAACCGAGTAATCTAATGATAACGAGAGAAGTGAGAAGACGCGCATGGGCAGTTAAGCGCAGTAATTGTCAGCCATTACTCTCTTGCAAGTATACTCATACCCCTTTCTTATTGGAACGTTAACGCTTACGGACACCGAGATACAGGTTATTAACGTCATTGCGTAATTTCGTTCCTCCGATAGACTCATTGCTCGGAATTGTTTGGAAGACAGTAATAACGGCCCTACCCCCTACAGGTTCTCGCTGCTGACGCCCTCCTCCAAAGAGCGGGCGGTTTCCTTGTTTTCCTTGTTTGCTTTTAATCAAGGAAGGTTTGGCTACGCGCCCGTAATGCCGGAGTGAAAGCCGCCCTCGCTCGGTATATGGCGCGCTTCAAAAGGGGGCGTCTGTCTGACCTGCTTACAGTGTTGTTCAGGCTTTTATCGCCAACAAGAATCCCCGTTTTATTTTTCTCTCCTCTCTTTCGAATGGCGTAGGCATTACTAAATAAGGTTCTTTGTAGCGTCCCTTCCTTCTTCCCCTAGCTGCAACCCTTTCATTCCTTTTCTTGTACCTCCGTTCATATTCTCTTTCTTCCATCTTACTTTCCTCGATCCTCTCCTAACAACTGATTCATAGTGCAAATGCGAGTTTTCTTCCTGTTACTCCTTTCAAACCTTTTACTGTCAATTTCCAATTCAACTTTGAATGACCTCATCATAAGTCCCAGAGCTTGGCTTTTGGCCTAAATTCTATATTCTATTCTATTCTATTCTATTCTATTCTATTCTATTCATTTGCGAATGGCGTTGTTGACGATTAATTAAAGGTGCGTTTCGGCCCTTGTTTTCGCTTTAGTTCTCGCTTTTATTATCGTTTATCTCTTCCTTCTCGTTCTACAATCACAACTGGGTTAAGTAAACACGTGGCTTCTTTAATGCCGTTAGTCAACTGTTCCCGAGAGGTATTGCGCAATATTATGATCGTGAAACGTCATTCATTCTTTGTAACGGCTCTTGTAGCTATAAGGCAGCATTGGTAACTTTCCTTCTTCTTTTCCTCTCTCGGTTTCAGTAATGTTTCCACAGAAGAGGTTGGTTGGTTTCTTTCGCTTTTTGTATCATGCTGTTCTTTTGAAGCTGAGTTTGGAAGTAGACATCCAGCAAAAGCAAAGTAGACAGAGAGAGAGAGAGAGAAAGTAGAGAGAGAGAGAGAGAGAGAGAGAGAGAGAGAGAGAGAGAATATTGATTCCATTGAATCTCTCTCTCTCTCTCTCTCTCTCTCTCTCTCTGGAGATTCAACACGGTATAGCTTATTCATGGGAATTCTGTGACAAGATAGAAACTCTAGCCCTTTACTATTCATTTATTTATATATTTGTATATATTTCTATATTATATTTATTTATTTATTTATTTGTGAAAGACTAACGTTGGCGTTGTACATTGTTGAAAACCTTACCTTTGCAATATTGGTGTTCACGAGGGAATTGGAGGAGGAGGAGGAGGAGGAGGAGGAGAAGAAAGGAGAAGTCGTGAGAGAATGCGAAGTCTCGTCTCTACCTGTCGTTCATTGTTTAGGGATTCTCAGGAGCTCACATAAGTGTCTCCAAACGTAAGCTACAAGTCCATTCTCTCCGACAACAATAAATTCTGCCGAGTTGTTCCTCCTCTCTCTCTCTCTCTCTCTCTCTCTCTCTCTCTCTCTCTCTCTCTCTCTCTTTTGGTACTCCAGCAATTTGAGAAGATGCATATATTTTCTCTCTCTTTCTCATGTTGATATCAGTTACAGCACTAGGAGAGTTTTAGACATGACCAAAGAAAAATAAAAGCATAAACTTATCAGAATTAGTTCCACCCTCTCTCTCTCTCTCTCTCTCTCTCTCTCTCTCTCTCTCTCTCTCTCGCGCGCGCGCGCGCGCGGTGCTCCAGCGACTTCAGAAGATGCATATATATTTTCTCTCCGTGTTGAGAGAGAGAGAGGGTACTCCAGCGATTTGAGAAGATGCATATATGTTCTCTCCCTCACTAGGAGAGTTTAGAAATGACCAAAGAAAAATAAAAGCATAAACTTATCATAATTAGTTCCACCCTCTCTAACTCTGATAAGTTTATGCTTTTATTTTGCTCTGATCATTTCTAAAAGTCTAGTTCTGTGACTGAAATCAACATGAGAGAGAGAGAGAGAGAGAGAGAGAGAGAGAGAGAGAGAGAGAGCCCAGGCCGTTCAAGTAGGACTCTTTCCGCAAGCCATTGTGTGTAAAAAAATTTATTTTTAAATTAAAAAGAAAATACATTAAAATTCAGTCGTCTTGATACACACACCAGATAGCGTCTTCATATCATCCCCCCTCCCCCATTTCCCAGACAGTAGAGTCATTATTAAGTCTGTATTGCTGATTTCATGCAGGTAGGATGAAGGGGGGGGTTGGTTGTTGGAATTGTTGGCAGTCTTCCCTCAGCTGTAGTTTTAGACTAACGCGTATTACAGTTGCGATTTATGAGTTTTTATTCAGTGTTGGCACCAGTGAGTGTCCTTGTAAAGTGTATTTGTATTGGTCAGAAGGTCACCTATGCTATCAGTTCTTAAAAGGTGCCAAATTTATTTGCTTGAATCAAAAATGTATCATAAACTTGTGTCTTTGTCACCCTGAATCAATGATAAATTATTATTATTATTATTATTATTATTATTATTATTATTATTATTATTATTATTATTATTATAAACTCTCTGATAGTACTTTCTATCATTTACTGAATGGCTTATTATTATTATTATTATTATTATTATTATTATTATTATTATTATTATTATGAACGTTTCGGTAACACTACCATTTACTGAGAAGCGAATTATTATTATTATTATTATTATTATTATTATTATTATTATTATTATTATTAAGGTACACAGAAGCTAGAAAGTGCAACTACGCACTCCCAAGATAATCTTGCATCGGAAATTCAAGGAACACCTTACGCTCGCCAGTACAAACTTGCAGTAAACCTTCGTTTGAAAGCCGTCAATATATACTGCGTGTTCTCCCTTGCTTTGTACACTTCAGTTAAATAGCTGGCGTTAATTCCCATCTCTCCCCTCGTCCATCTCCACACCCTTTGTTTTGCTATGCCGGACTACTGGAGAGAGAGAGAGAGAGTTAGTGGTCCGGATTATCGAATCGGAATATAAACAAGGAAGTTGTGTCTTTACAATCTCTCACCCTCCCCACCCCTCCCCATTTGTTGTGGTTCGATGGTGCAACAGAAACAGGAAACGCGTAGTTAATGCTTATCTTGTAGAGGCTGTTGCCACTGTCTTGTGCTGTCGAAAGGGACAAGGGAGTTTAGATTTATTTCCACGTTTGGAAGGAGGTCCTGTTGCATGTATGCTGGTCATTATGTGGTGGATAACTTGAGGCCATGTTAAGGTAAGTTGTCATCGTATCAACATGGGAAGATAATATGTGTTGTGATACGAACATTGGTGTTTGGTGTCTAATTCATGTTTAGTTGTAAATGATATGAAAATTGTATTACAAAGTTCCTGTAAGAAACGATAAATAGTGGGGGTATGTGTTGTTATAAGCGTACCACTGCATTTGATGTCTAATTCATGGTTAGATATGAATGACCTGAAATGTATTACAAAATTATAGTGTGGAAAACTTTAAGTTCTAGTAAAAAGGGATTAATAGTTTCGTGCCTTTGTGATGCTATATGGTGGTGTCACATTATATGCAAAGCAGTAAGCAGAATTGCACAAATTCCTTGCACCACACACGTCTTCTTTCATTGACACTAGGTTGCCATTAGCCTAGTTACTCCAGCAGTATCATTTACACTTTCTTTCAAAAATTACTGGAAACTGCCATTGTCTTCAACAGTGGGTCACAATAAATGAGATGGTTGAAAGAAACAATTCTTGGAGATCGAGTACCATTTTTGGAATCAGAGTTTAGTAATCTATTCCGTTTCTCCTTGGAGTAGAATAAATCTTTAGAAAAGACATTTAAATATTATGTTGATTAGTTTTGTAATCTATCTAACAGACAGAGGAATAAACTAAACCAGAAATAACTTATGATTCATTTCGACAACAAGCTGTGAGTAGTGTCATGCACACTCTCAGCCCATAAGATTTGTTAGAGATCCCAGTATCGAAATGACTAAATGAGGTGGAAAATATACATTCATGGGTTTGGTAATCGCGGAAGCATGCCCTCTCAGTACTTTCTGGTTAAAATTAAACGAGGAAAGGTGGTTTCTTCACTTTTCTTAAGACCCTAAGACCACTGATCTTTTGGGAGGTAGATTATCTTACTCTGAATTTCTTGGGAAACAGCCCTAAATCTATTCAGGAGAAGAAGCTTCGCTTTGATGTGCCTTTGCCTTGCCTTCATTCTTCTCTCTCTCTCTCTCTCTCTCTCTCTCTCTCTCTCTCTCTCTCTCTCTCTCTCTCTCTCTCTTAGCTCTTTGTCTGCCCCTGATGCTTTGGCCTCGTACCTCTTAAATAGATCTTCGAGCTTTAAGGTTTTAGGGCAGTCTTATGTATTTATTTTTTTTACTTTATTTATTGGGACACTTTTTTATTGTGTATTGCTAATATATGCATATGTTTGTATGGATGTTTGTATGGATGTGTGTATATATATATATATATATATATATATATATATATATATATATATATATATATATATATATATATATATATATATATATATATATATATATATATATATATATATATATATATATATATATATATATATATATATATATATATATATATATAAGCTGGAAGTCTAACAGAATATCCCAACAGTTTTGTGTAGTATTCGTGTGATTATGAATTTAACTTTATTTTTTATTTATATTTTGTACAAATTCTTCCTACATATAACTTTCGAATTTTGGTATTAATTTTTATGACTAGACTCTCACCCCTGAAATTTAAAAAAGAATCTTACAGGTTAGTTAGATATTTGAAGAAGGTATCGATTTTTTTATTATTTTCTGAATCACTTTTGTTGATTTCTCTTCATGTGTCAATAATATCCTTGCATTTGTACTACGTCATCAGGAAAAGCCTCCCAACCCACCTGTCTTAAATAGCTGTCCCCCGCCGAGACCTTCTTTCGAAATGAATACTTAATTAAAAATTTGCAAGAATTCTTCCGAGCGTGTCATTGTGTGTTTTACAGCTTGGGTTTCAAAGCTAGCTCCTGTGTCCTTTTTATTAAATAATTCTCTTGTTTTAGTTGTCCTTAGAGAGATAACCTTGCAGAAGCATTCATATTAATCTCTACAGCTTGCTGTCGTGCGTTTGTGTTTGTTCAATAATAATAGTAATAATGGTAATAATAATAAAAGTAATATTCTTTATTTCAGCTCAGGGCCATGTGCAGAGATAGACAACGTAGATACAATGCAATAAACAGAATTTAGTATACGAGATCAAAAGTTATGAAAACAAATGGTTGCACCAAAAACAATGGCTATAATAATAGTAAGAATAATAATAATAATAACAATAATAATACTGCTTGTGTCGTTTTATAGCCATGCTTTCTGTTAGACTCTTATTGATCATACCTTTGTCCATGTCCATGTGACGTTTGTGGTTTGTTCATTCCTATGTCTGCGTTTCTGCTGTTGCCAGATTTACAGTTTGTGCTTTTGTTTTATGTCTGAGTGTGTCTGTTTGCAGTCAAGCATTTTGCAGAAATCTGAACCGTGACTTTCGCTGTCAAGTGCTTTTGTACATTTCTGTAATTGCGACGTTTACAGTAACTCATCCAGATAAAATATTAGCTCGTGCCTGTATATGTGCGATTGTGCAGCCCGCACAGCGATCATCTGCAGCACACAGAGAGAGAGAGAGAGAGAGAGAGAGAGAGAGAGAGAGAGAGAGAGAGAGAATTACCTGAATACAATGAAACCGAAACACGTAAATAATGCATATGAGAGAGAGAGAGAGAGAGAGAGAGAGAGAGAGAGAGAGAGAGAGAGAGAGAGAGCACCTGAATACCATGAAACCGAAACGCGACTAAAAAGTAAACAATACAGATGAGAGAGAGAGAGGGAATTACCTGAAAATGATGCGATGAAACCGAAAGACGACTGAAAAAGAAATAATGCAAATGAGAGAGAGAGAGAGAGAGAGTGTACCTGAATACCATGAAACCGAAACACGACTAAAAAGTAAATAATACAAATGAGAGAGAGAGAGAGAATTACCTGAAAATGATGCGATGAAGTCGAAACACGACTGAAAAATAAATAATGCAAATGAGAGAGAGAGAGAGAGAGAGAGAGAGAGAGAGATCAGCCCCTATTATCTCTCCTACACATCTCTCCGCACTCTTATCTGTCTCAGTTACGTTCATTGTGTCAAGAACAGTTTTGGTTAGTTTGATTTGACAGTAACCTACACCACTTAGGAGAGAGAGAGAGAAAGAGAGAGAGTCTCTCTCGTAATTTACATTTAACTGGCTGCAATTTTTCCAGCTTGGTTTTCACTGTATGTTTATGTATATTTACCCTTTGTCTCAGTCTGTCATTTTTATCTTCTCTCTCTTTTTTTATGGTGCTTCAACTTCACAATTTATTGGCTTCTTTCACGCCGTGTGGGTCTTCTCACTTTTCATCGGAATTTTTAATTTATTTTTTTTTTTTACCATCATGACTTTTTTTTTGCTTGCAGACTTGCCATGTTCTCAGCTGTTTGTATTTTACACACACACATACGCACACATACACACACACACACGTACATATATGTGTGTGTGTTTTGTGTGTATAAGTATATTGGGTTTTGACCACAACAGACAGTCTTGAAAGGAAGAGTACTAACGTCCACTGGATTATTGGGTTATTTGAACACTTTTTCTTTCTTTCTTTTGCCTCTCCTGTGTCAGTGTACAGTACCTGGAAGAACCTAATAAAAAAAGGGTATAGACAGGTGAAATTGTGGGCCATAATTACGTAGACTGTGTACACCATTGCTACTTTGGATATAACTTGTGGCCTTGACCTTGACCCGCATTCTAAAAATGGAGTCACCATGGTGTCATTCGTCTCGCAAAGACAAATTGTCACGAGGAAATTGTTATTTACCTTAGCCAGAACAGTAATGGTGTATACTTTAACATACCGTTTATGGGAATGCACTTACAGAGAAGCTGGTTGGGAGTGCTTAAAGAAAAAGAATTCTCGTTTATAGGGTAATGATTTTACGTAATATGTGGTCACGGTTTTCTGAGCAAAGATGCAAACATGCGTTTTAAATTCAAGCTATCTTGTTTATGAATCTCCTGCAGTTTGTTCTTGCACTGTCTGCAGCATTATTCTTTATCTGCCTTTTCTACTGAGTGAACGTTCGAAAAGTAGTTTCTGAAGATGTGGACAATGACGAGAACCCCAAAATACAATAAATGCATAGAAGTGATCCATAGACTACATAGGTAATTGTAATGATAACCAAGGAATAGTTACATTACAAGCACTACCTTTTAAAACACTATCTTTTAAAGGCAGCGGGACAGACGATAATGGGGATGATAGTGACAGAACTAACGCATCACAATAGTGACTGAGAAGTGCATTGTCGCCTGCGAGGAATGTGTGTGGTAATTATGACACGACAGTGACTGACGATAGTCGATGTTTTGGGGCAGAGGTATGCGGCGTTGTTACCCTCTTGTTATCCTCCCCTTAAAAAAAAAATTACAGAACGTGCGTTGACTCTTGATGAGTGATGGGGTGCCTCAGGGGAATAATCTCCTGGCCATTTGGAGGCAGAAATGTGTCCCAGAGTCACCTTTTGCTACCCCCATCCATCTATCATCCGTGCCAATTGAACGAAGGAGCTGTTTCGTTACCCAGCTATTGTGTTTAAGAGTCTCGTTTCTTGTTGGTGATTGTGTGTGTGTGTGTGTGTGTGTGTTGTGTGTGTGTGTGTTCTTTCTTATAGTGGTGGTAGGGTAAGGGAGGGGGAGGGGAAAGATCATGGCGGTGGTCTGCTGGGGATTTGTTGGGAGTTACAAATTTGTTTCTGTGAAACACGTTCTCATGTGTTCATTTTTGTATTTTATATATATATATATATATATATATATATATATATATATGTATATATATGTGTATGTATATATATATATATATATATGTATATATATATATATATATATATATATGTGTATATATATATGTATATATATATATATATATATATATATATATATATATATATATATATATATATATATCGGCTATCTATCCAGAACCATAGGTGTCAAAGCAAATAATGATAATAATAATAATAACAATAATAATAAATATCTTTACTGAGTGGCCTGGTATCTACACGGAACTGGATCAGATAAGGTAACGTGAAATCTCTTCGACTTAATAATGGAAGACTCTCTCTCTCTCTCTCTCTCTCTCTCTCTCTCTCTCTCTCTCTCTCTCTCTCTCTCTCTCTCTCTCTCTCTCTCTCCATATTTCTCAGATAGACACGAGAGAGAGAGAGGTATACTCTTGTTAAGTGGCTAATGGCACTACTACCACGGTGAAAGTACTTTTTCTTGTCGCTTGAGAAAAAGGAAATGTTTTTCTTTTGAGTAAGAATTTTTTTCATCTTGAGATCATTTTTTTATGTGGTTTTGCTGCACCTTAATCTTAATGGAAAGTGCTTATTTATTATTTTAGTTTTTTGTGGTTCGTAGGTGTTGCTAATGTGCAGGTAATATTATGAGTGATTTTTATTTATTATTATTACTGTGATAAATATTTACCCTCTTTCAGTAACCGTGGCTTGGTCCCGAATGAACTGACTGTTTACAGTCTCTCTCTCTCTCTCTCTCTCTCTCTCTCTCTCTCTCTCTCTCTCTCTCTCTCTCTCTCTCTCTCTCTCTCTCTCTCTCTCTGTTGGGACATTGTATTTTAATTTTTCACTATCTTCGCATTTGTATTACTTCAACTACGTTTTAGATTTTTTTTAATCAACTGATGAGTACGTATGGTGAAGCTCCTGTTGTTTGTGAAAGAAAGAGTAAACAACATTTTTCCTTTTTTTGTAAATATGCAAATATCGTCCTTGTATTCGTTAATGAATATGTAAGTTAAACGTAGTTGTTCGGCAGCTATACTTTACTCTCATTGATGTTTACAGTCTTTTTTTTATCCTTTTTAATTTTGAATATTTCAAGAGTAAAAGTTATATAAATTATGAAAAACGGCTGAAACCGTTGATGATTTTTCTTTTATAACAGGAAATACTTTTATATCGGCTGAGAAATGCTTTTAGTGTTATTATTATTATTATTATTATTATTATTATTATTATTATGTTAGTTTTGAATGTTATAAGAGTAAAAATTATTTGAACCAGGAAAACAACCTGAAACTGTTGATGATTTTTGTAAAGAGTAAATACCTATGTGTCGATTAAGAAATGATTTTATAATTATTAATTGTCATTACTATTACTAGAAATTTATTCATAACAATGTGCATACTGAGTTATTACTTAACTCCCCTTCTGAGGAAGGGCGACAAAGGGCAACGATAAGGAATGTTATTATTATTATTATTATTATTATTATTATTATTATTATTATGGAATTTCTTAATAAAAAATGCTTAGCCCAAAATACTTGCTGAGTTATTGCCTTACTCCCCTTCTGAGGAAGGATTCCCCCTCCCGAGGAAGGGCCACTAAGGGCAACGATAAGAGATGGCACCACTGCCACTACCCCCGCCCCCCAGCCGTCAATTGGCCAGAACATTCTGGCCTGTTAACAAGGGCGATGACCCCTCTCGACCCCCCCGCCGCCGGCGGGTGTTTAAATAAGGGGCCCTTTTTACCTATTGTGTTTTCGTCTATTTTCGGAGGTGATGTGAAATTGGACCAGAGGTGATTCTCTCTCTCTCTCTCTCTCTCTCTCTCTCTCTCTCTCTCTCTCTCTCTCTCTCTCTCCGTATTTTTTTTTATTTTCCTAATATATTTTTTCCTTTCTTACTTTGTTAGTACATTTAATGCAGTTCTCTCAACTCTCTCTCTCTCTCTCTCTCTCTTATTTGTTTTAGATTTTTATCTTTATTTTTCCTTTCTGTGAGTACATGGAGTGTAGTTTCTCTCTCTCTCTCTCTCTCTCTCCATTATTTTTTTTAGATTTTATCGTTTATTTTTCCCTTTTCTGTGAGTACATGGAGTGTAGTTAGTTTCACTTTCTCTCTCTCTCTCTCTCTCTCTCTCTCTCTCTCTCTCTCTCTCTCTCTCTCTCTCTCTCTCTCTCTCTCTCTCTCTCTCTCTCTGGGATTATCCCTGCCAAGGGGGAAAACGCTACACGTCTATTGCAGCTTAGATATGATGTTCCAAGCAGATTTTTCCCTGATGCTTAGGTGCAGGGTCTTCAGTTGATAATGGTTGTTTTCTTTAGTTTGCCGTTGTTTCTTTCGTTGTTTTTCTCTTCAATGTGTACTTAAGTAATGGCAGTAAGAGAAGGACAGTTAAAAGCAGTATGAGCGAAATAACACAGGTTTTGTGCATTACAGATTGTGTGTGATGTTTGTGCATCACTTTTAGCAATAACAATAATAAAAAAGATAAGAGCATAAGGGTCTCTCTCTCTCTCTCTCTCTCTCTCTCTCTCTCTCTTGAAACAGCTTGTGTGCATTACAAATTATGTGTGAGTGTGTATGTGTGTATGTATAAACTGTATAAATGATCAAAGAAAAATTAAAACATAAACGTATCAGAGGTAGCTCCAACCTCTCTCTCTCTCTCTCTCTCTCTCTCTCTCTCTCTCTCTCTCTCTCTCTCTCTCTCTCTCTCTCTCTCTCTCTCTCTCTCTCGTTTCGCCAGTGGCATAAGAACAAGCTACAGTAGATTTCAGTAACGAGAGGCTCTCTACTGTACGTAGCCAGTTGTGGCCCTTTCACCGCCCCCCCTCCCGCCCAAAAAGGCACATACATCCACCTTTGTTGCATTGTTCTGGGCCGTCTCTCTCAGTGTCACTTTTCACCAAGTCGCTCCTTTGCTCTGCTGCTAATTGATTTGTTTGTTAGTGTAGGACGGCGGTGGATATTAGTAAAGATGTATTCAATGGAGTACCCTGACGTTTATGCAACCCTTCTCCCTTGCTTGTTTATATATATATATATATATATATATATATATATATATATATATATATATATATATATATATATATATATATATATATATATATATATATATATATATATATATATATATATATATATTTTTATATATATATATTTTTTTTTTGACGATTGCAACCGTCCTCCCTTGCTTGTTTTTATATATATTTGTATTTTAATGTATTTTTTTACGATTATGTAACCCTTCTCCCTTGCTTTTTTTATACATATATATTTTTCGTGTATGTAATTTATTTTGACATGCAACCCTCCTCTCTTGCTTGTGTGTTTTTTTTATTTTTATTATATTTTATGTAAATTTGTTTTTTCAGTCTTTTTTAGGGTATTTATTGTATTTAGTTTCATGTTTTTTTATATTGATGCAATTTGCTTTTTCCTGTCAAGTGAGTTCGTTTAGCGTTGATAGTTTCAAATTCTTTCTCTCTCTCTCTCTCTCTCTCTCTCTCTCTCTCTCTCTCTCTCTCTCTCTCTCTCTCTCTCTCTCTCTCAACCGGTAGGTAGATATGAATAAAGACATCTTTGGTAAGGAACTCTGACACCCAAGAATGTCAAGAACACTTGCTCCACCCGCTCTTCCTCCTTCCTCCCTCCCCCCCCCTTCCCTTCCTGTTTCTCTCTCTCCCTCCCTCTATTGTTTTTTTATTAATTTATTCCTCCTCCATTTTTTGTCCGGCAATTGGTATTTAGTTACGCTGAACCACATGGCGTGGATTTAGGGAACCGTCTGCTCAGGCACTAATGAAGAAGAGGGAGTCTGCTGGCCATCTTATCTTCAGTATTTAGAAGGCTCGTTCTTTTCAGACAATATCGAGTTTGACGTTATTGCTTGTTTAATGAATGGGGAATTTCGTGCTGTGCCTTCGTCGATGTTTGTGGAAGAGCTGCTTATTTATCACTTTCGTCGTGATAGATTTTGGGGTAGGTTTGTCATACGATAAAATTCTCGAAGATATTTTCGCGAAGACGAAACTTGATAGTAAGTAGTTAGGAAATATACGTGCACGGATTTGATTAAAATATATATATATATATATATATATATATATATATATATATATATATATATATATATATATGTGTGTGTGTGTGTGTGTGTGTGTGTGTGTGTTTAAATCTGAGAGTGTTTCAGCCTTTGCTATTTTTTTTATTTGTGAAGTCTGTAAATGTAATGTTTATGAGAAGGCTAAAAATGATTTTTGCTCAATAGGTTTTGGAAAATGAGGACTTGAATTACCTTTGCATATTAAACGATGAAGAAATTAACTTTTATATAGGATATATACGAGTTGATATGGGAACTCTCTCTCTCTCTCTCTCTCTCTCTCTCTCTCTCTCTCTCTCTCTCTCTCTCTCTCTCTCTCTCTCTCTATATTATATATATATATATATATATATATATATATATATATATATATATATATATATATATATATATATATATATATATACGTGTGTGTGTGAATGAATATACATACACAATTACGCTTATATTTAGCATTTTATATGTGTACAGACTTTACGTTTGTTTCTCATTGTTTCTCTGACGACAAAACAAACTACTCTTGCAAGAGTCATGTGTTTAGTTTTTACGAACCTTAACCAAGAAATTCGAAAACGAAGTCCTCCCGTAGGTCTTAATTTATGCGCTGCAGTTGGTTCGTTTCAGTTTCTCAAAAGCCTTCCGTTTGTTTTGAGTACTGCAGAGTAACACTTTTTCAATGACATCGACACCCTCTCTCTCTCTCTCTCTCTCTCTCTCTCTCTCTCTCTCTCTCTCTCTCTCTCTCTCTCTCTCTCTCTCATCCTTTTGTCTCATACCTCTGAATAGCATTTAAAATTAAATAAAATATGGATTTTTAATTTCTAAATTGTCTACGCAAGTATTTCAGTGACGATATTACATATTCTCTCTCTCTCTCTCTCTCTCTCTCTCTCTCTCTCTCTCTCTCTCTCTCTCTCTCTCCTACTGAAATGTATGTAATAACCATGTTTTAAGGTATAAAGAACTTTTGTCTCTCTCTCTCTCTCTCTCTCTCTCTCTCTCTCTCTCTCTCTCTCTCTCTCTCTCTCTCTCTCTCTTAACAGGTCAATCAGGCTTCTAGCCAGCTGCACTTACTCAGGAACAGAAGGTTTTTTTAGTGGAGAAAAAAAGAAAATTAAATAAATTAGGCAACAAAAAAGGTAAAACCCTTAACAGTAATTAAACACTGACGCTGAATATTTACACTGTGTAATCTCGTTGACACTGTTTACACTGATATTTCACTCTGAAGGGGTTTTCTCTGCTCAGAAAGTATTCTGATATTCCATCAGTGTCTTGGGAATGGCCTATTCCTTTATGTGGTGGCATCACATTTTTACACTTCTAAGCCTGTGCAGGGATGTGTTTATTAAGTCGTGGTTTTGAACGGAAAACCTGCGAGATTCGTACTTGTTTTTTTATTATTATCTCATAAGAAGACCCTCTCTCAAAGAAACTTCATTAACATTATGGCCATCTGGATGCCGTTTAGCTTGTATTGTAGTTTCGAGAGTTTGAGAAACTACAATGTTATTATTATTATTATTATTATTATTATTATTATTATTATTATGAATTTAGTAATGAGAAAAATCTATAATTATTTGGGTGGTATAAAGGAGACCCGTCAGTGTAGAAAAGTGTTAAAAGGAATAAAGGGCCTGACTTAGACCTCTGAACTTGGGCCACCCAACAGGGACGCCTTAGAAGTTATAACAAACAAGAAGATTCATCTCTCATCTTTTTCACTTTGGAGCAAAAAAATATTTTGCATGTTATCCTGAAATCTGTCATCCAAAACCGGTTTTCAGAATTTCACTTTTTTTTTTTTTGAGATGGTATATTGTATAGGGTTTTGAGGTGATATGTAAGGTTTTGAGGTGGTGTAGAGGGATGAGGTTGCTACCTCTTTGGCCTTCCTTTGACCTTTCGAATGCCAGCCCAGTATTCTACCACTGAGCCAATATTAATATATATATATATATATATATATATATATATATATATATATATATATATATATATATATATATATATATTCTAATAGCCACAATGCCCTCTTAACTTCTCAAATTCTTCGCTTTTTTTGGATATGCTTGTAACTACGAAGCCGAAAAGTGACCAGTAGATTCTACATATATATATATATATATATATATATATATATATATATATATATATATATATATATATATGTATATATATATATATACACTGTATATATATATACTATATATATATTAGTTTTATTTCAGTTACTAATTAGACATTAATTAACAAGGAGATTCTTATGTACTGATCATTTCCTATTGCTGTAGTAACTGTTCCGTATATTATTGAAAAGAATTTGTGAATATAAATTTATATATATATATATATATTAAACAATCTTATATTCACAAATTATATATACTCGCATACATAAATACATATGCACTTACATACATGTATTCATATGTATGGCAATACTCATAGTACAAATAGAACACACAGTTTAGGTAAATGTTCTTTAAATATTCAGTGTGGTATATTCCTGATAATTACCAAGCACTCTAAAGATTTGTGCATACATATGTATACCCATGCCACTCATATTTGGCTTCGCTTGTATACATTGTATGCATATGTACTGCATACAAATGCAACACTTGACTTAAACCCTACCCGAAAGAAAGAACCTTGAAGATGAATATTTAAAGGTGAAAGATGAGAGGGTCTCACATTTCACCCAAACAGGCACACACACATTTCTTGCAAGCACGAGAACCTCTCCCACGAAGAAAAAGATACACAAGGCTACAAGGAGAAAGCAAAAAAAAAAATGTATCACGAGAGAGAGAGAAAGAGAGAGGGAGAAAAATATAAAATTTACATACCGCGGTTTGAAATCGTAAACCAGCTGGGTGTAGGAATTTAAACGTGTGTGGCTTAAACGCAGCAGAAGTAGAGAAGAGTTCGGTGCGACTCCGCCAGGGGTGGGTAGGTGGGTGGTCTCATCACCCCTCGAAAAGGGTCTCGTTGTTAACAACTGCATTTTACACTTACTACTCGTGACGTCTAGTACTACTACAGCCACTCACAAACACTCGCTTACTCGCCACAGCTGCGTTATATTTTCTCCAGAGTCGTTTGTGTGACGCCGTGGCCTGCACCCCAACTTTTTTATTATTATTATTTTTTTTTAGATTTATAGTCTTGTTAATTACAAGTGACGGGTCTTTAAATGCTTGTTACTAATGCCTGCGCATTGTAAGAAGTTGCGCAACGAGATTTCGCCACAGTCATCACATGATACAGTGGCTTGTTTGTTTTGCTTTTCCCGAAGGTTAGTTGACCTCATTTATTTTAATTTTCTTAGGTTATTAGTCAGTTTTTATTGTTCGGTCTGTTTGTATAATGACGTTGGCATTGTTTTCATTTTAATGAAGAAAGTACTTCTTATGTTTCGTCACCGCTTGGTGTTGACAGCCGAGTGTTTTTCTTTGGCGTAAAAATTTGTTAATGAACTTCATAATTGCAGGCTTGGTTTATCTCGTCAAATCTTTAACTACTTCCAAGATACTTAGCATATGACGTCTCTCTCTCTCTCTCTCTCTCTCTCTCTCTCTCTCTCTCTCTCTCTCTCTCTGGTGGCGTAATGGTACCGTTCTTTGCTCACAACCAAATAAACTAGCGTTCGATACCTCAGATCGGGCTTGGAAAGGAACTGCATATTAGTTTTGAATGAGGGACTTGGTTGTCAATCGACTGTTGGGGGTTGATGCCAGGGCGTGAAAAGACAAAGAAGAGAGAGAGAGAGAGAAGGGGGGCGGGGCGATAAGTTGGAGTGATTAGTACAGACAATATTTATGTACCATCATATTAAAACCGGAGGGATCCCTAAGAGGTAATCCTGACACCTTTGGAACGAAACTCTCTCTCTTTTCTCTCTCTCGTGAAAGGTATACATACAAGGTTAACTTTAGAACGCATTCTCCAGTTTGGCCGTATGTATGCCCTCGTAAAAGGGATGATGCATAGCTACGCCTTTACGCATCATAATGATACGTGTGTGGGGAGTTGGGAATCCATCTGTTGGTGGAGGAGAGTAAATGTGATGATTCTTTGTGGTTATCGTCGTTAGAAGTGGTTTAACGAGACCACTGTGTTGCATTCTCGTATAGCTTGGCCGAAGAATCTGCCTGCTCTTTTGAAGCGATGGGAATTGGACAGGAGACGAGATAGAGAAGTTCTTGTTGTTTGTAGTTTAGATTTGGCTGGTGCTCTCTCTCTCTCTCTCTCTCTCTCTCTCTCTCTCTCTCTCTCTCTCTCTCTCTCTCTCTCTCTCTCTCTCTCTCTCTGTCATCTTGTCTCATGTCTCTGAATAGTAGTTAAAATTAACTGAAAATGTTTCCAAATTATCCACACAAGTATCTCAGTGAGGATATTGCAGACTTCTCTCTCTCTCTCTCTCTCTCTCTCTCTCTCTCTCTCTCTCTCTCTCTCTCTTATCTTGTTGCCTTATGACTCCGAATAGTATTTAAGGAAGAGAAATGGATTATATTTTCTAAAGTATCTGCACTAGCATTTCAGTGAGGATATTGCAAACTCTCTCTCTCTCTCTCTCTCTCTCTCTCTCTCTCTCTCTCTCTCTCTCTCTCTCTCTCTATGCCTGTGCACTGGCTCGTGTCGTAAAAGAAACCATACGACGATGTCGGTATGGGAGTTTGAGAGTAATATTCGCAAGAAAAAAAAGTGCGCTCCACTAACACCACTAAGACGAATTTAGGTTTTGTGTAAGTCTGGCGTGAAAGAGAGAGAGAGAGAGAGAGAGAGGCTTGGCCCAGTGGGGCTAGGTAGGGGTAGCCCATTAAGTGCAATGAGATCTTACCAGTTTTTAAAAGGGCAAGCCATTGAAAGGTCTCGTATGATTCCTCTCTATTTATTATGGGGGATCACTCATCATCCCGCGCGTAACTACTCCCGCAGCTGTCTAATGCTTCGGATCGAGCGCGCAAGCGCGCTGTTTATCAGAATACCTGCGTCACTACTAATGCAGACAACGGGGATCTTAATGTGCCTGAATCAGTAGATTAATTATTATAAAATGCTTTAATGGTAGGAGCAGGAAACAGCTTAGGTCAGATTTAATATACAGGACATTTATAGGACTTATTTTTCTTTCAAAAGGTTTCACTCCAGGAGGTGCTACTCATCCGATTTTCATCAGTATTGTTGAAGGAGGTTGCTAGCCTTGCGACCTACCCCCAGTGTTATTCAGTGAATTCAAGTGTCGAAGGGCGTTTGACATTTCTTGGCGGTCACCTATTCAAGGACTGACCGTAACTAATGTTTCTGTACGTTAAACAATAGAATCCCGGTTACCATTAAATGAACAGGAGTCATTTTATGGACAAGGGAATTGTTCTTATTAAAGGAACAAAGAAAAACCAACTTCGTTCGATTATCGTAATCTGTTTCTCATTAACTCGAAGGATATACATACAATATATCAGCGAAACAGAATGGATGTTAAGAGTAGGATTGTTAGTCTAATTACATTTGTTTCCCCCGTTGAATGTAATAACGATTAAAAGTGGGAAAATGTAAAGGACAGTTATTTTAATGTAATATTATATATACGAGAATATAAAATATTATATCACATGGGAACGCTTGGGGGATATTTAATCTAGCTCCTGAATTTCATTTTCTGTTTTGTTCTGATATTTTTAAACGAGTGCAGGTTGCAAGTAATTGCACCGAAACAATTCGTGACAAAAGTCTCGTGCAATTAGACTTACGACAAGATTTGTAAGCCATGATTGTACGCTGTTTTTTTTTTTTTTAGAGTTGCTATTGTCGTGAGTCCTTTGTCGTCATGGCGAGTTGCTTTGCTTTTGTGGTTTGATTGCTCGCTCTCTCTCTCTCTCTCTCTCTCTCTCTCTCTCTCTCTCTCTCTCTCTCTCTCTCTCTCTCTCTCTCTAATTTGTAATTTCTTCTGTAATGTTCTGGTTCATTCTCTCTCTCTCTCTCTCTCTCTCTCTCTCTCTCTCTCTCTCTCTCTCTCTCTCTCTCTCTCTAATTTGTAATTTCTTCTGTAATGTTCTGGTTCATTCTCTCTCTCTCTCTCTCTCTCTCTCTCTCTCTCTCTCTCTCTCTCTCTCTCTCTCTCCCATGTTTTTCCATGTGCCCCAGTTTCACAGTAAGTCACCATTGCGGTGTGGCTTTGCGTGTGTGCGTTTTTTTTTTTAAGTATAAATTACAGGGAAATGGATGTGTTTCTTTTAAGAAGAAAAAGATTCCTTATTTTAAGGGCCCCTATACATCGGTGGTCGTAAATTCCGACGGGAAAGCCCTACAATTGGTCCGGAAATTGTAGGGGCGAATTTCTAACCCTTTTATATAGGTTCGAGTTAAATGATACTGATAGATGGAGCTATAGTTCCCCAATAACTTTTGCTTTTTGTATTTGATTATAGGCAGATCATTTTCAGTTGCTTCATTTTAATTTAAGAAAAAGTTCGATCAGGATTTAACTTAAATTCATTTAGTTAGTCCCGTAGGGGGTTAGTGGCGTCAGTGCACCTCACGCGGTGCGCTGTGGGCATTTATGGTTCTTTACAGCACCCCTTCGGCCCTTAGCTGCAACCCCTTTCATTCCTTTTACTGTACCTCCGTTCGTATTCTCTTTCTTCCATCTTTTTTTCCACCTCCTCCTGACAATTGTTTCGTAGTCCAACTGCGTGGTTTTCCTCCTGTTACACCTTTATAACCTTCCTACTTGCAGTTTCCCTTTCAACGCTGAATGACGTCATAAGGTCCTTGCTCCTAAGCCTTTGGCCTAAATTCTATATTCCGTTCCATTCATTTAGTTAGGGTCAGATGCACGTTCCGGTGCCCAGCTCTGACTGAAGAAGTCGTTCATAGTCAGACAATTTTGTATCACTCTTTAGACTATACTGCTTAGTCAGTTGGTTGGTTTCGAGGCGTGAATATTGGTTAAAGCGTCGGATTATATTGAGAGAATGCTTACAGTGTTGATGACCCTTTGCATAACTCAGGGTCTCTTGCGTGCCTTTTATTATTTCGGTCTCTTAACTCTAGAATAGTTTGTGGTTGATATTCTGTGGTATTGAAGTGATACAGAGGCCTTCGTTATAGTTTAAGACAAAGAGAATTTAGAATCAAATGTAGGACAAATTTACTATATTTAAAATTTTTTCCATTATTTATTCATAACATTTTCATTGCAGTATTTAAACCTATCACGTTCATTATTCATTATTCTCTCTCTCTCTCTCTCTCTCTCTCTCTCTCTCTCTCTCTCTCTCTCTCTCTCTCTCTCTCTCTCTCATCATTTCGTTAATTTTCGTTATGTAACCCATTCGGTGTTTGAAGTGTTTATCATCCTTGGATCTTTTACGCTCCATGTTAATTGATTGGATGACTTGCTAACCTAGTCAGGCGTCACGCCCCGAGATGTGTAGATCATCGTCTTCGTTGCTGAGGTTGGACAGGTCGACGGTCAAAAAAAAAAATAAAAAAGTCTTAAGAAAATGTGATTTGTTGCTCAGTTCATGAAGAAATAGTATCATGAATTTGTTATGGAATACAGAACAGTAAGTTTGAGAGAGAGAGAGAGAGAGAGAGAGAGAGAGAGAGAGAGAGAGAGAGAGAGAGAGAGAGAGAGAGAGAGAGAGAGAGAGGAATATCTTTAAGGATTTAAGGTAAAAAATTATTTCAAACCATAAGTGTTTTTTTCCAAGTCTCCCTTCAAACCATTAGTGTTTTTTTCCAAGTCTTCCGTTTTTGTTTGGGATTATCCCCTTTCTCCCATTTTCGTTGTCTCCTTTTCCTCCCATTTTCATTTTTCCCTCTGTTTTTCCATTTTCATTTTATCCAAATTTATTTGCCTGTGAAAATTAGGCACCACTTTTCTCACCAATATCTTTTTTTCCATTATTCCTTTTACCCACTACCAATATATTTTTTCCTTTGTTCCTTTTACCCATAAAACTTGACGAAAAAAGAGCATGATATATTTTTAGACATTTCATCAACCATGCCATCACTCATATCAATACTTTCATGGCTACATATCATCGGTGCCTTGTCTTTCTTTGCATCCACCGTAAACGTTTCTATCTAGCAGGTATTTTCTAGTTCTTTCTCATTTCTCTTCACAATCGCCAAAGGCAGCAAAGAGCCACAGAACCAATCGTCGTAAGCAAGATATGAAAGATGTGCGTTTTCATGCAAAATGAATAATCTTCAGCGCAGTACACGTTAAAATTAATTGTTTTCAGTTCTCTACCGTTGACAAAAACCATGGCAAGTTAAGGTAGGACAGCCTGGTTGAAGGCTTATTGTCCAAAAATGTGTTTATACTCCATTCGTATCGTATTAACTTTTGAACAACTGCTTCTTTCAAAGACAGTGAACTTTGCATACATGTTCCAATCTTTGCTATGCTCCTTTACCCGGTCGTTTTTCTCTTGAATAATTAATAGTATTTATATTTATATATATATATATATATATATATATATATATATATATATATTGTATGTGTGTTTCTAATGCAATTGTTTCTAAGCCTTGGATAGGGGAGGAGCAATGCCCTTCGCTCTTCCAAATGTTACGACCTGTGCAATAATGCCGCGTTGTAGCTAGAGAACGTATGAATTCATAATTCCTCGGATGAGAGAACGAATGTTCATGCCCAACAATAGGACGATGTAATGTAATGTTGGAGCGCAATTGCACGTAGACATACGTACCGATCTTGGCTTTCTTTTCCCCGTCTACGCTTTGCTTGTTTTCTTTTGGGTGATATTGATATTTCTCTCTCTCTCTCTCTCTCTCTCTCTCTCTCTCTCTCTCTCTCTCTCTCTCTCTCTCTCTCTCGTTTGCAGGATTTGAAGAAGGAAAACTACGTGATTCAACTTCTAATCTAGAGCTTGTGTTTGATGAATTTGGGACCTACCATTTTCATCTTTTTCTTATATATATATATATATATATATATATATATATAATGCCGCGTATATTATGACATGCCTAAGCTGAATGACCTCGTATTCAGTGGTAAATACTTTAGCTTATAGATGGCCTTAGCTAACACTCAGTAGGAAGCATAAAAAAATAATATTCCACCAAAATAAAATCCAATCTGTGCGAAACCATGGTCAGAACGAAACTCAGCAATCTCTTATTATAATTATTAATTACTAATCATACAAATTAACACTAATTATTTAACACTTTACGTGAACAAAATTGCTTCAACAAAACACTTCACTAGAATCATTAAACATATAGCAAATAGTTCAATAATTCAACACAATTAAACGTAATATCTAAATAACAAAATGCCCTTAGTAAAAGGAGAAAGAGCTACAAACACTGTCTTCAAAACAGGAAGAATACACCTAACTTAACAAGACGTTTGAAGTACCCAAGTAAACAAAATTAAGAACATAAAGGAGGAATAATGGGAAAAGAGACTTTGCTCTGGACCAGGAAGGATCAAAAAGTGAAGAAAGCAATCAACAGAGGTCGTGCATATAGAAAGTAAGAAAGTACTAAAGACAATTTATAATATTCAGTATGTACAATAGGGAAAACTTTACAATATATATATATATATATATATATATATATATATATATATATATATATATATATATATATATATATATATATATATATATATATATATATATATATATATACATACATACATATATATATATGTGTGTGTGTATAACTGAATCACAAAGTATGGAACATGATGGATATATAAATAAAGACAAAATGTTCAAGAACGACCTAAGAGGTAAAATCACTGACTTAATTACAAATTAGTTACCTTATATATATATTTTATGTATCCGTGTGTTTAATATAATTTTTTTTAAATGTTCACCTTGCAAAAATTTTTATTGTTTACCAAAAAGAGAGAATGATTGAGTTGTGCTTTTACAACATTTTTTGGTGGTAAGTCACACTTGTATAATCTTTCAGTTGTCCTGTCCCTGCTTCAGAACGGTTGAGCCTATTTAACCCCTGTTTTGGCAGTTCTACTAATTCTTCAATTGTTTTGGATTCCAGGTACATATTTTCTCCTTTGTAATCCCCATCTGTCATTTATATGAGCTTTCTTTGTAAACTTATTTTTATATTTCTTCACCCTGCTAAGTAAAGGACTATAAGTCGAAAGGCCTTGCAGCACTCCAATGTTTCTCTTTCCTTCGTGGTTTTTGTCTTTATGTGTTTATATATATATATATATATATATATATATATATATATATATATATATATATATATATATATATATATATATATATATATATATATATATATATATATATATATATATATATATATATATATATATATATATATGTCATAGGAACAGGAGACCTGTCCCCACCCCCCAACTTGGCTGTCATATAAGAAACAGGAGATCAGCGCCAGGAGGACTTTTAACTTAATACATATATATATATATATATATATATATATATATATATATATATATATATATATATATATATATATTCACCTGGTTATTTAATCATACACTGATTGTACTCCAACAGGGGAGTTCCTTCCAAAATCATAATGAAGTAAAGATTTTATTTTCAATCACTTCCTCCTCTGAAGTACCATGCGCAGGTAGAAATCTTAGTGAACTATGATTTATCCTTGTTTCGATCGCGTCTAAGCCTCTCTCTCTCTCTCTCTCTCTCTCTCTCTCTCTCTCTCTCTGAAGTGAGTGAGCTTTTACGTTCCTTGTTGCATATTTCAACGCAGAGTAATTTCGTTAATTCCCAGAGGTAAGCGTGAAAATGCACTGCGTTTGTTGTGAACCTTTAAGGTTGGTAGACTGTACTGGTAAGCCGATTATCGAAGATTGCATTATGAATATTCCTTGCCTACGTATATTTCATACCTTTTGATTTCTCTCTCTCTCTCTCTCTCTCTCTCTCTCTCTCTCTCTCTCTCTCTCTCTCTCTCTCTCTCTCTCTCTCTCTCTCTCTCTCTCTCCTGCAAAGTAGGTAAAATGACGGGTATTGAACATGTCAGGATATGACAATTTAACATGAATTATGGACGTGCTTTGGATTTGACTGGAGAGAGAGAGAAGGGGAGGGGGGCGTTTTAATTTGTTCTAAATTATAAACATGGTGGATTTGACGAGAGAGAGAAAAGAGGTTTTAATTTGTTCTAAATTATGAACATGCTGGATTTGACGAGAGAGAGAGAGAGAGAGAGAGAGAGAGAGATAAGTTTTAATATGTCTTGAATTATGAACATGCTGAATTTGACCAGAGGGAGAGATAGAGACTGTCTTGAAAAATACGATGGCGAAGCTGATTTAAAGCAATATGGCATAAACTGAGAAACATCACAACTTGATGTCACCTTAACATCAAGATCGTTTGTCGTCATCTCAGGAGGAGATCTGAAGGTGACCTGACAGCTCCCGCAGTGACCTGATATCAAAGGAATTCATTGGCCTTAATATTTTTCACCTCGTAACAGCGTGACTGCTTTTCTGAGGAGGGTAGGGAGACCGGGGTGCTTGTTGGGTGGGGGGAAGGGGATTGCTGAGAGAAACTCCCAAAATATTTCTCCTTATGGATGGTAGATGTTACTTTGCTTGTGGAGTTAGAAATATTGTAAGGTCATTTTTTAGCCATCTTTTTCTTAACTTTTTGTGTAATCATGTTTATGCACCTGAAGTGTGTATAGAATAGTTTACTATTTCTTTTGTGCCTATAATATTTGGACTTGGTCATTTATTTGTAAAGGTGCTGTTTTTCTAATATTTCATATTGACATTTATTCTGTGAGAGTTTTCTCAAAATTATTGTCATTTATTTGGCTAGTTTTACAAGAATATGTGCGCAGTGTGAATGATAGAAAGTAATTTTGTATTTCTTTGTGTTAAATGAAATTGTATTTTTTGTATCAAATGATATTGTATTCCTTAGTACCACCATTCTGTTCAACTCGGGCGTTTTTGGTTTGCTGTTTTATTTCATTCCTGGTGCCCCACTTTCTGATAAGTGAAAGTTCACATGTGAGGCTCAGTTTTGCACGCATGCACGAAAAAACTCAAACACATGCACTACCATACATGTGAAGTGAAAGAGGAATGCAACGGAAAATTTTTCACTAAAATCAGTTAGTCATTTCGAAAGATATTTTTTGCAGAATCTAGTGAATAATATGTTGATTTTGGGTGATTTAAGATAAACAAATAATTGTTTTTTTTGGGGGGGTGTTATTCCGTAGAGCCACACCCACTCAGATTACGAGGGGGAGGACATTGGAGCTTGTTTTCACTCCCAGGTAACCTTAGCAGTTAATTATGTACATGGTGGTTGGTCGACTGTTTTGAATTGCAGCCGGGGAATGGATTGGTTTGGGGCTGGCAACTTCATCTCGAAGTGACTTGATGAAAACCGGATTGTTAGCACCTTCTGGAGCCACCCCCACTCAGGAGAGAGAGAGATAGAGAGAGAGAGAGAGAGAATTATATATGTATACATATATATGCATATAGTATATATATATCTATATACATACATATATATACATGCATATACTGTATATACACATACATATATACATACATTTTTATATACATGCATATACTATATATACATATATATATATATATATATTTATATATATATATATATATATATATATATATATATATATAATATTCTTTTAACGTACATAACTTTATTACGAATCTCCCCTTCCTTAAAACTGTCAGCACAATGACATTACCATCCAGAATGTAGCAGCGAGAACTAATTAAATTATATAATCGAATTTAGCTTGCAGTTCCTGCAATGCACAACTGCTTGATGTTTCTCTCTCTCTCTCTCTCTCTCTCTCTCTCTCTCTCTCTCTCTCTCTCTCTCTCTCTCTCTCTCTCTCTGGTGCTAAGGGGAAGAGGAATCTGAAGTAGGGTGAAGGAAGACACTCGTTGTTGTCAACAAAAAATGCCTCGTCCAACAAAGGAATATATAGGCTTGAGAAACTCAGCTCTCTCTCTCTCTCTCTCTCTCTCTCTCTCTCTCTCTCTCTCTCTCTCTCTCTCTCTCTCTCTCTTAGCGTTACGGAAGGTGTGAATTCAATTTGATTTCACGCCGGTAAATAAAAGTGGTATCCAAGGCAGTTTCATGATTGCCCATGGAACATTTACCATTTTAATTTGGTATTTGCTATTAGAAATTGTTGTCATCATAATTATGATCACACTCATCATCATCATTATAATCACTTTTATTTTTTGAGGGGGATGATTTGCCATTGTTCCAACACCAAAATCCTTCACGTCATTATACATATCATTATTATTATTATTATTATTATTATTATTATTATTATTATTATAGAGAGTGAATTGCGACAGTTCCAGCACCATAAGGTTTCATGTCATTATACTATCATCATCTTTATTATTATTATTATTATTATTATTATTATTATTATTATTATTATTATTATTTGTCAAAGTTCCAACACCCAAAAGCCCTCACGTCATTATACTCATCATCATCATCACTGTAATTTTTTGAGGAGGATGATTTGCCACAGTTCCAACACCAGAAGCCATCATATCATCATAACCATCATTATACTCATCATAATCATCATTATAATTATCATTATTTTAAGAGGATGATTTGGCACAGTTGCAACACCACAAGCCTTCAGATCATCATACCCATCATCATCATCATACGCACTATCATCATGACAATCACCTTTATTTTTTGAGGAGGATGATTTGCCACAGTTCCAACACCTTTATACTTATCAGCAGCATACTCATCACCATAATTATCATCATCATCCCCTTGAACGCGAGGGACATCACCATCACCACACGTCATTATACCCATCATCATGACACTCATTATACTCATCACCATCATCCCCTTGAACACCAGGGGCGGGACATCACCATCATATTCACCATCACCACCACCAGCAGCAGGAACAAGAGCAGTACCAAACAAAAACAATGACATCGTTAGCGGTGATGTCTCCGTCGCCAGGGTCCTCATTATAGTGGGTGGTCTGGTACGTGTCACATCCGCGAAGTTTACTGGTACACTGACTTGACAAAAACCACGCTTTTATTTTTATTTTTTCTGTGATTCGCTTAATCCCACGGCTGTTTTTTATTTGTTTTTTTTAATGTTGCATGTTTTATGTTTTTATGTCTTTTATTTCTGGGTTTTTGCGTTGTATTACCTCAGTTTAAATAGGAAGAAAAGTATGAGAAGGTTTTATAGTTTTGATATAATTGTACTAAAATATTGCTTATCTAATCTCCATTTACTTAGCATTATAGTATGATATAATAATGGTAGTAGAATAAGCAAAATAATATATTTGCACTAAAATATTGCTTATATAAGTCTCCAATTTATCATTATATTATGATATAATAATGGTAATAGAATAAGCAGAGTAATACTTTTCCATCGTCAAACCTCTTCAAGTAACACCAATTTTATCTACTCATTATACTAATATGACGAAGAACAAACATCTTCATTATGTATTTAACTAAAAAAGACAAGTTTGTCCTTATACTTATGTCTGAACCGGCATAAAATGCCAAGGATATTAATCATATTTTGCATTTAGAATCGCCATTACTCACTCGGGATTTATTTGGTGGTTTTAAGAACCCTTGAACATGTCATTCTCTTCGCGCATTCAAGTTTCATCACTGCAAGAAGAAGAAGAATATCGGAAATATAGCACGTAATGATGATTACAGGTTATATTTCCAACATTCTTCTTCAAAATATAACATGTTATTATAATTACACATTTATTACCATTATTATTAGTCGTATCATTATCTAACTTTCAATTGTTATCGCTATTTTACGAGAAAAATCTTCTTATTTACAAAAAAAAAAAACTTTTGAGCAACATGCGTCCATCAGTACGCAAGCAATCGTTTTCAAATGTCCCATAAACAAATCTGTAATTAATTTCTTATTCGACCTCACGTTTCTGCGCATTCTTAATTTGCTTCTCTTTGATAAACAAATTCTAAACTGTTCAGCTTTTCAGCTTAACAGTATTCTGCGTAAATGTACAGTAGATGCTTCCACGGGTATATCAGTGTTTAGCTGAATTTTTCATCCACCTTCATTCATGTGTTATTTTGAATCCATTGAATCGAAATGAACCATGGTGACCTAATATATTATTTTATCTCTTACAAACAAGCAACGAACGCCTATGACCTAATTTCTTATTTTATCATATTTACAAACACGTATTCATAGCAATGACGATGCTGCCATTTGCCAAAGATTTCGCCAGAGGCTGCTTTCAGCTCGGGAGCGCCTAATCCTAATAAATAGCGCGATTACATTTTATTCTGCGTTTAAAAAGAGAGAGAGAGAGAGAGAGAGAGAGAGAGAGAGAGAGAGAGAGAGAGAGAGAGATTACCCTTTTACGTCATGCGCGCTTTTGTTACTTTTTCGTAAGGCTGGAGAACTAGCCTAATCTTTCAAGCATTATGCGATTAGGATTATGTACAGAACTTAGGAGTTCATATGCCTTTGTATTTAGGCCCGCGCATTGTGTACATACTGGTTCGTGTCTTGTAAGTTGGAAACGTCTATGATGATGATGATATTTCAGTGTTTAAACGGGTTACTTAAACGTAGGTCATGCAATGCGATTTTATTTATCATTCGCCATCCTGTGAGTTGGCGTATGATTACATATCTTATTTCTTTTGTAAGCATTCAATTGGAGCCATCCAGAATTAACATTTACTTGCTAAATAAGCTTCCAAAGAATATAATACCCATTATAAAAAAAATTCAAGAGAAATTTACTAAAATACAAACGGAAATAATCACTGCGGTTTCTTTCTTCAAGTTTTGTGAGAATGACTTTCGCTCTAGTGTATAAATATTAATAATTACAAAAAACTCGAAACGTTCTCTTGTACACAAAACTCATAACATTCTCGTGTTCACTATGGGCAAGATGTGAAGCCTGACCCCCCTCCCCCTCTCTTTCTCTCTCTCTCTCTCTCTTAAGAGGTGAGTGAGGTGTGTACGTTATCTCCTGGTGCATGCCACGTGATGACGTCAGGGAGTGCTGTGGGACATCGCCTGGTGACTTCTCCGTTTTTAAACCACGCCAGGTCGGCTTCACATGTTACATTGTTTTCTCCCCCTGTCAAAATAACTCGTCCATGATTTGTGGGCTGCTCTCACGGGCTAAGTGGGGACATTGGGCCTTCTAGGAACTGAGAAGAAATCTCTCCCTCTCTCTCTCTCTCTCTCTCTCTCTCTCTCTCTCTCTCTCTCTGCATTATATATATATATATATATATATATATATATATATATATATATATATATATATATAGAGAGAGAGAGAGAGAGAGAGAGAGAGAGAGAGAGAGAGAGAGAGTTATTTAAAAAAAAACACCTTCTGCGTGTCAGAATCGTTACACTTTCATGCTATTTACCAGGGCTTTTTGAAAATTCTCTCTCTCTCTCTCTCTCTCTCTCTCTCTCTCTCTCTCTCTCTCTCTCTCTCTCTCTCTTTATGCATATGAGACCTAGTTTTCAAAAATACAGGAAGAAGGAGACCTATCTCTCAACATCGGTATATTCTCATGCTATTGACCATGACTTCCTGAAGAGCTGCCCCAAACACTGCTTGCTACGCCAACACTGACAAACAGCCTGACCTTTTATTTACGTTGTAGTGGACAGCAGAGCACAGCTGCTCAAGGTATAGAGTTGTTCAATCAGCTGTTGGCAGAGAGATTCCTTTGTCGAAATGTGACGGTACTTAAGTGGATGGTCTTTTGAAGGCTTTGTTACTAAGAGGTGCTGATTAACCCTCGCCCCCCTCTCTCTCTCTCTCTCTCTCTCTCTCTCTCTCTCTCTCTCTCTCTCTCCTTTATTGGCCTTGTGGCGCAGTGGTGGTATCACTCCCGTTTCGTTACCGAGGAACCCGAGACGGGCAAGGAAAGGAAAGAATGTGAGCTCTGTTCCTTAAAAATCGATTATGACACAGTTAGCGGTGAATCAGGTACCTAGTTGTAGTAGACTTCTGTGGGATCAGTACCATTATGTCATAATTAAGAATGGGAGGGCCTCGCTGAGGTAATCGTAACCTGACCGGTTGTATTTCACGAAACACACACACACACTCTCTCTCTCTCTCTCTCTCTCTCTCTCTCTCTCTCTCTCTCTCTCTCTCTCTCAATTTCTACCAAATTTAATTTAAAGATTCGATAAGTTGTGGAAAGGTAGCTTTGCCCCCCCACCTCTCTCTCTCTCTGTACAAATGTAGTATGAAGATTCTACAAGCAAGGGAAAGGTCGTTTTGCTTTCTGCAATGTCAAATTCTAGATTTTACTTAAAAATGTGAGTAGAAATGAATAGAAATGATATATGTATATTAATTATGATTTTAAATGTCTTAAACGAGGTCAAGATCTCTTAGTGGACAGTAAATCTTTATAATAATTGAATTTATGGCATAATTGCAGTATCATTGTTAGCATTTTATTAAGTCTTTTACTGGTTCAGCTGTTGCAAATTACAACACTCGTCGTGTTTTATGCTTTCGTATAATCATCTTTTTTTTTTTTTTACTCGTTTGAAGATCGTCTTACATAATTATGATGTTCCATTACTGTTGGAGGAAAAATAAAGATAAAGAAAATTAATTATTTGTCATTTAGTGAATTTATGATTTAATTCAGGGTAAGGAAAATTAAATCTTTGACAGTCAGTGAATCTACGATGAATTAAGGGGAGGAAAATTAAGGGTTTTTTTCAGTGAGTTTATGAGTAATTCGGGTGAGAAAAATTATCTTAGAGTTCAGTGAATATATGAGTAATTCAGGGTGAGGAAAATTAAATATTTGAGTTTAGTGAAATTATAATTAATTCATGGGAGAAAAATTAAGCATTTGACACTTAGTTAATTCATGATAAGGCCATGGGAAAAAATTACGTTTTGGCATTCAGTAAACTCATGATTAATTCTCGAGAACCATAATAGCTTCAATGCAAAGAGCTAAAACGTAACACAAACTATTTTTCAAACCTTCTGATGTCGCAAAAAGTAATTCTGTAATGTCCGACGTTCGCTCTTACATGAAATTTTGTAAATTTCAGGATCGGGAAAATTTGTTTTTCATCGCTTCTTTAAGGGAGACCAAATCCAAATCCCGGTCTTGAATCAGCAGACCAGTTGAAAGCGGAATTTTTTTTTTAATGTTCGTCATGTGTTTTTTTCCCCATTCGACGTGCTCGAATGACGTCGAATGCCCTGCACTCTATTTGGGAGGGGGCTGGGGAGGGGGGAGTTAGAGAGAGGGGGGAGTGGAGCGGGTTGGAATAAGCCATGCAACATTCGCTTGCTGCAGAAAGGTGATTTTTGTATTACATCAGTCTCTCTCTCTCTCTCTCTCTCTCTCTCTCTCTCTCTCTCTCTCTCTCTCTCTCTCTCTCTCTCTCTCTCTCTCTCTCTCTCGTAACTTACTTCTTTCTCGTATTTGTTATTACTCGCTGTTTTTATTATTTATTGCAAAGTGATTATAGCCTAATTCCAGCAGATAGTTACATATTTCCTGCGATTTGTCGGAAAGCAAGCATTTTATTCCATATTTCTGCATCTCGTCCGGAGAGAGAGAGAGAGAGAGAGAGAGAGAGAGAGAATACTTTAGTCCTATCAGAGACTAAATATTCTCTGCATTTTGTCAGAGAGCAAGAACTATACCTCACATGTTCTGTATCTTGTTGGAGAGAGAGAGAGAGAGAGAGAGAGAGGCAGTGTTTTTTAGTCCTATCAGAGCCTAAATAATCACCGTGTCTCATGGTATGTTAAGCCCGAAATGAAGAATCATGTACCACCCATTATATGGTCGTTTAACTGGTAGATTGTGACACATGGCACTTAGGGAACAGCCCCACAAAAAATGATTATTTGGCCTTTTGTAGGACTAAAACGCTCTCTCTCTCTCTCTCTCTCTCTCTCTCTCTCTCTCTCTCTCTCTCTCTCTCTCTCTCTCTCTCTCTGTCATCCAGTTTTCCTTCCTCTGAATTTTGTTTTGCCTGACTGATGCTTTTATTTAAATGCAATTAAATTTGAGTTCTCTCTCTCTCTCTCTCTCTCTCTCTCTCTCTCTCTCTCTCTCTCTCTCTCTCTCTCTCTCTCTCTCTCTCGTGAATGGAAGTAAGATTGTTGTATCAGTTTCTCGTTTTCTTCGTGCCTGGGCAAGATACGCACGTGGGTTGTCCGTCCCGTCGGCCGCTGAATAAGGTGATAAAATAATCAGAAAATAAAAGTGTAAACTGAGCCGTTTTATTTGTGTAGTTACTTATTTAATCTGTTATTATGTACATTTATCTATATTTAAAGCTGACAGTTGTAGATGTGCTGTAATAGTAATAATAATAATAATATAATAATAATTATAATATTATTATTATTATTATTATTATTTTTATTATTATTATTATTATTATTATTATTATTATGAGAAACTAGATTCGTGTATGTTTGTTTCGTTCTGCTTATATGTAGATAATTTTAGGTATATTTAAGTGACTAAAAAGTATATTTATACTGTATACATATAAATATGTATCATCCGGGTATTAGTGAATAGAAGGCAAATGATAAAAAAAGGGGGTTTTCCCACGACTGCTAGTTATACCTAAAGAAAAGCTATTCGACATGGTCATAAATTTATTTAGGTAATAGGCTAAGAAACGCCAGGGGGGTGGCTGGAATGTCTTGAATGAAAAGAAATGTTGAAAGGGTTGTATGTATGTGTGTATGTTTGCATGTATGTACGTATGTATGTATAGATACAGTATATATATATATATATATATATATATATATATATATATATATATATATATATATATTAGTTATCCGTTAATAATATAATGCTAATTGAACAAAGAATTAGATAGTAAAATGCGTAAAGTACAGAAATGCTTTTTCTGGCTTATAAGTGAATTATTAATTTTTCCATGTTAGTAAAAATTTTCCACTAAGTTTTTCAGTAATTGTTATAAATTTTGAGTTTAGATTTCAGACTCCCTCTCTCTCTCTTCTAGAAGGAATGGGAATATTTTTTTCAGGAAATTTAGCTTTGCTGCTTAATCCCTTCGCATTTTAAATTAAAATCTACGGACCACATTTGCCTTGTTTCATTTTTTCTCAGTAATTTTTTCTTTCATTTTGCAAATTGCAGTTTCATTGCATCGAAACTTACGTTTAAATTGGGAATAGTTTCCCAAATTAGAATTCATAGAATTGTTATAATATAGTTATTTTTATAAATTCCTTTGTCTTTAATGAACAGGCCCCAGTGGTTTTTCTCTTCTCTTATTTACGTTGTTTTATTTTATATTTACGAAAAGAACTATTTTTCTTTCATATTTATTTTTATCTCTTTAATAAATACGCAATTTCCTCTTCTCGTCTCCGAGCTGACCAAACCTTGGAAATTAAATCGATTTTTATTTATAATCTTCCATTCCTAACTCATCATAAATAATACCCTTTAGCTCAACACTGCTGAGTTTACAGTTGTCAACAATAAGCACCAACTTGAAGTCAGAAATAACTCGGATTAATGAGTGGGGCATCTCGTTGACTGAGATGCTGCGTGATTTATCTCTCAAACTGATGTTTTGTGAATGAGGAAAGATCGGTAGGTTTATCGTCTTAATTTTTTTTAATGTTTAATCGAGAGGTTTTTTTTATGTCGTCTCTCTTTCGAGGGATCTAAAGGCTAATATTGTCATCATGAGCGGTATTATTATTATTATTATTATTATTATTATTATTATTATTATTATTATTATTATTATTATTATTATTAAATTTCTCTGCTTAATTTTTTCTGACCCACATTAATGCTTGACTTACTGCATTTGTTTGTAGGCGATGAATTGATCTCTCTCTCTCTCTCTCTCTCTCTCTCTCTCTCTCTCTCTCTCTCTCTCTCTCTCTCTCTCGCATATTCAAGAGAGCTCGCTCATCGCATCGCCAGGCGGTGGTTTAATTCCCCGCTATACAGCGCCCGAGAGAATCTATTCAAGAGTTTAATTGAATGTCACTTTATTTCTGCAATGTGTCACACCCCCTTTAAAGGCCTTTTGTGGACTGGAAACTCATTACACTGCCTCGTCCGCGCCTTCGGCAGGAAGTTTTGCGCCACGTATGCTGTTGTTGTCATATTAATTCTCTTTATGATTTATTATATTCACTCTTTACTTCGCACTACTTTCTTTGTCATGCTGATTGAAATGAGCGAATTATTCATTTCTCACGTAAATTATTTATTTATTTAATTCACGTGATGTTTTAATACAAGAGCGTAGTTCACGTGATTTTAGTATAAGGTCGCACTCTTCACGTTATACTATTACCATTTGTATTTTAATTCACGTGATGTTTTAATACAAGAGTAATTCACGTGATGTTTCATTATGGGGGCGTATTCCTCACGCCGCACCTAAATTCGTGACCACGTTAAAATCACGTGATGTAGCAGTACAAAAAATAACGTGATTTTAGTATAAGGTCGCACTTTTCACGTTATACATGCTGTCATTTTTATTGTAATTCACGTAATGTTTCATCATAGGGGCGAAAGCTTCACGCCACACGCCCCGAGATTATCATTTTGATATACGCTTTTTTTTCACAAAAAGACGCACTCTTGGCATTTCACGTGATGCATTTATATAAGCGTGCACTCTTCATTAAAAAGTGGAAAATCATTGCAGTTACAAAGAATCACGAACTGAGATTTGTGTGAAAGAAACAGGGTACAAAAAGGTCGCTTTACACGAAGGCATGATTGCGTCATAAACTAGAAAAGTATCAGAAAACGTTACATTAATTAACACTTGTTAACGAAGGGAAATACATTTGAAATACATTTGAACGTTAATTTAGAGAAATACAGTTGAATGTTGATGAAGCGAAATAAATTCGAAAATATGTTTGTTAATGGATGTTGAAGTAGAAAAAGTAAGTTGTTCTGATTTTATATATTTTGTTAATGGATGTTGAAGTAGAAAAGGTAAGTTATTATGCTTTTACCCTTGCATCAAATGTTATGTTTTGGGACACGTATTACATATAAGTCGCATTCATTTTTGCGTAATGAATTGATCTCTTGTTTTATATTTAATTTTTCTGAACACTGTTCACTGTTCAGCATCCTCACATCTTTGTGTAAAGAAAATGGCTTATGTTTTAATTTATTATTAAAAACTGGTTATTTTTCATATACATGTTACCGTACATAGACGCGCCCGTGCGCGCCCACACACACACACACATATGTGTGTGTATATGTATATATATATATATATATATATATATATATATATATATATATATATATATATATATATATATATATATATATATATATATATATATATATATATAATATATATATATATATATATATATATATATATATGAACTCAAATCCACCTATTAACCATTAAGACTTACTACGCTTTCAAACAGAACAAAGACAATAAATTCCCCAAAACGAAAACTTCGCAGTTCTCAAAGTCCGTGTTTTCCAACGTCAGCTCCTGTTGAATGGGAAGTGTTGGAGGGGAAATGAAGCCCGGCGTTAGTTAGTGTGGCAGACAACGAGGTCGTCCTTTTCATGAACCGCCACTTAACGAAAGTTTAGGCAGGAACCTCGATGAGTTGAAGGTGCCTCTCGGATGTCGTATCGTTACACCCGGTTTACAATGAATTGCAGTTCCGTACTGTCAGTTCCAGCAGCTGTAGCAGTTATGGTGATATATATATATATACATACATACATATATACATATATATATATATATATATATATATATATATTTATTTATTTATTTATTTATTTATATATATATATATATATATATTTATATATATATATATATATATATATATATATATATATATATATATATATATATATATATATGTATTAAGTGTTTGTTTGTAAATAATGTGTTTTTTTCTGAAAAGGTCATCAAAAGAAACACGGAAGTTTTAGTAAGTAATTAGATGCATTATCGAAATTAATATAATCAGTAACAGAAAGTAATTAAATTTGTGTATCCTCAAGTATGTGAACTCAAACCCAAGTCTGTGGAACGCCATTAAAAGACAGGCTATGACAAACCCAAGGTTTGCTGAGGACTAAGTCATCATTGACAATCGAAACAAAAAAAAAACTAAATTTAATTACGAGAGAAAGCGAGGATTATGTCATAATTGACATTCTAAATAGAAATAAATAAATAAGAAATTTTACTGACGAGAATAAACGAGATTGATAACGAACAACCCCCTAATTGACATTGTAAGAAATTATCTATGCATAATCTGCCTAATATAAAAGAGAAATGGTGTTTTGACTGATTTTCACCTTTTTCCTTTCAGACTGCCCCGTGTACGTCTTGGGTGAGCTGAAAGCCATCAGGAAGCACGGGGAGAAGTGGCGAAACGACGGATCCGACTGCGAAATCTGCAAGTGCACCGACGGCCAGAGTCGCTGCTACTACCACTACTGCAATGGTAAGTGAAGCCCGTGGGGCATGGATACGAACGCGGCAGCAGAGTTGGCAGCTCCTGAACGCGGCCGATTCGAGTGCTTGAAATGGCTTGATTTAAGTAGTATGCGATCGGTAGAATATATGTATGTAATGCGTATACACACATATAACCGTATGTGTGTGTATATATGTATATATATATTATATATATATATATATATATATATATATATATATATATATATATATATATATATATATATATATATATATATATATATAATGTATGTATGTATATATGGGTGTATGTACGTCAGTCGTATGAATTTGATAATTTTGAGAATGAAATGAATCTTATGATTATTTTTTTTACAGAATTTGCTTCTATTTTGCAGAACATTTTTGCTAAAGTTCTCATAGAATTTATCGTATATATTTCATTATATTTTGAATATATTATTCATGGTTTGCATATTAAATCGACAACGTCTGACCTAAGACTACAGTTAATATTATGACTAAGAGTAGAAGGAAAACTTCAGCTGTGGCATCTTTTTGAGTTCTTAATTTAAAAGCTTGTATTTTTATTGGACATCTAAACTTTTGGCATTCTCTAAGATAATGTAGGTTTTTATTTTCCTCATTATTTCTTGAATATTCTTATTACTTATTTTCGGTGGGTTTTTACTTTCCTATTATCTTAAATACTCTTATATTTGGTAGGTTATGGTTATCTCATTTTTTATTCTTAAATATTATTCTTATTTTTGCCAGGTTTTTGTTTTCATCAGTATTATTTTTTGTATGATTTATTTTTCTCATTGTTTATTCTTGAATGATATTATTATTTCTTGTTAGTTTTTATTTTCATCATTATTCCTTACATATTCTTATTAATAATTTTTTTATAGTTTTCATTTTATCATTATTTCTTAAATATATATATATATATTTTTTATTTTGAGTGTAATATGGTGTCAAGAACTTGGGCAATGTAGCAAGAGATACGTTGACCTTTAAATTTTAGTTATATAAAACTAACAAACCTTTTCATATTGGCTAAAGGTTTTTCTTTTAGAAAAATCTAATTTTTGTTACTACCACATATATCTTTCAAATGTTGGTAGAAGCATGAATCCCATATGCTAAAAACTTTGTCAACATAAGTCTCTCTCTCTCTCTCTCTCTCTCTCTCTCTCTCTGCTGAGGGACAGAAAATGAAACGCGAGGTGCTAAATACAGCCACATTATTTCTGTCATCTTTCTTCATCCGTTAATAGGGTGTCAAGTCAGGTGTTTAAACGTCACCTTACATGGTCACCCTCGTTAGGAGAGGTTGCTTCTGAATATTTTAATCACTCTTCTCTTTCCTCTTCCTCCTCCCCCTACACGTCCTCCTCCTCCTCCTCCTCCTCCTCCCTTAACGACCTTTTATGATTGAACCTGACATTCTAAAACTCGTTCTTTATCCGTAATGACCTCTCTCTCTCTCTCTCTCTCTCTCTCTCTCAGACAAGATGCAGAAATTATGAGATATGATGATTTTTGTTCTCAGACGAAATGAAGAAAATATATAACCATCTGCTGAAATTAGGCTCTAATCTCTCTCTCTCTCTCTCTCTCTCTCTCTCTCTCTCTCTCTCTCTCTCTCTCTCTCTCTCTCTCTCTCTCTCCTAATATTAGACACCCACCTGATATGAGAATCTGTCTTCAAGGTGGAAAAAAAATCTTCATAAGTAGAATTTAGTCACATATTTACCTTACGGCCACTGTCTCTTTTGAGTTAATTATGCAAGACCTCTTATGTGTAGGCTGTTAGTTCTGAAAATGATGCTTCCACTCTCAGGAGATGAAAACCGTTTCAGGGCTACTTACAGTGTCTTACTGGAGAATGTTGAATGTCGTCTGAGGATGCTTGGTTTTTTTTTTTTTTTTTTTTTTTTTTTTTTTTTTTTTTTTTTTTTGAAAGTTCTGTACGAAGTTATAGGATGATTTTAGAGACGGCTGTAAGTAAATTGCTGTTTGTCCTTTAGAGAGTTTACAAGTCTTAAATTGAAACAGCTACTTCTTAGCTCTTATTAGGTTTAATTGAAAATTGTTTTAGGGGCTACTTAGAGGGGTCTAAGTAGAATTAGTTTAGCTGTTTGCTGGCTACCTATAAGGCCTTATTGGTGATAGTTGAAACTCGTTTTGGGGCTTAGTTACTTCATTTTCAATGCCACGTAAAGTTTCTCAATGCTTGTATACGTGTCAGAGGAACGGGAAATTGATAGATTACCTCATCGTATTCTTTGGGATGCTTCAGTCAGATAGTATTCTCTGTTAGTGTAATTTGACGGCACAGCTTCCTGCCGTAGGGGAGAATGTGGTGTCTCTATTTCTTCTGCCTTAGAGAGGGAATACTGAGTTGGTAAAGTGGCGTGACCTGAAGTTAATTTGTAGGTGTTTTTAGTTGAAGTTTTAAGCGAATACGATTTGGTTTTATTGGGGGGCGGGGGCAATTTTAATTCCTCCTTGTTGCCGAAAATTATAGTGTAAACTGCATACGGTTATTGAAATGAAGGTTAGGGAAAACAATTTCATGGTTAGGATGAAAATATTGTACTTATAAGTAGCTTGTTTTACTTGTTATCGCGTAGAAAGCACTCACTGAGAATCTTAATGTGTATTTAAGAAAGGAATTTCTTACAGAAGTATTCATTCAGCAGTTTACGCAAAATGCACAATTACTACAGCTTTGCACAGTATATATTACAATTTGTAGTACATGTTTCACTCATTGATGTATGTTTGTTTGTAGTAACAAATGATAACATCTATAATCGTTAGATTATGAATTAGACTCAAGGCAATACTACTTGAAAATTATCACTGGGGTGTAACAATTACCAGGTTCGCTTGTAATTAAAAACTATGTAAGTTGTAGAACTTATAAAAAAAAAAAAGTCTCACAGAGTAATTCACTCACTCGTACATCTGCGTAGGTAACGTTGTAAATGGTGGCACATTACCATAGGTAAATACAGCTTTGATTCCAATTCTCGAATGAATTCCAGAATGAATTAACTCACGAACACGTCTGTGTGGATGATTAATGGGTGTAAATGTTAGGACTTTTGAAGCATGTGAAATATGGGTAATTTTAAATTGACAAATCCCCCATAGGTAAATACATATTTTATTCCATCATCATGATTTTTTTACGTTAGCTTTTTATTCCTTTACGGCGTTGGACTTAATTGAGTTCCCTTCAGCATCCTTTTTTTTTTTTTTGGCCTGAATTCTTGTCTTGTCCTTTTTCCTGTGATTTTCCTAGCTTTCATACGGTCTTCGTCCTTATATATATATATATATATATATATATATATATATATATATATATATATATATATATATATATATATATATATATATACATACATACATACACACATACACGTGGTAGGAATAATCAACAAACTCATATTCGGAACAGAAATGTTTTCTGCTCCTTGCCTTTCAGTTGAAAGACCTAGGTTCGATCCCGATGTGAGTCACAAATATATATACAGTATATATATATATATAAATATATATATATATATATATATATATATATATATATATATATATATATATATATATATATATATTTTCTCTCTCTGACTAGATGCGTCTCATCCCGTGTCATCAAGAACCTGGAAGCTGAAACACCTTTTGCAGTCTCAAATATCCCAGTTATGAAATTAAGCATTGCAAGATGTAACTGTTATTTTATATGTAACTATTGGGTTACTATTCCAGTGATGTCATTAGAGACTGTAATTAGGAACGCTGCTTTCAACGTTTCGTCGAAGTTTGACTCCTCTTAATTTTTTGTTCATAGTCACAAATCTGGCAACGCCATGAACAATAGTAACCGTTATACATATAATGGACCATAGTGACAAAATTTTGATAATTATACAACTTACGAGTGTAATGAATGCAAATTAAATGTATTGTGTCCAAGGAACATCCTCTTGAGGAGGGGGGTTGGTTTGTGGAAGCTCGCTTCTCGTAATTACGGTGTCTGAAAAGGAACCATTCTCTCAGACCCTTTTGAGACATTTTAATTAGGAGAGAATTTTTTTTCCTTGTGTTCCCCACTTCCACGTGTGTTGGTATTGCAGATGCGTCCTTTTTTATAATTCCTTGATAAAAAAAATCCCATTATTGTCTGAGCCGGAAAACTTGTGGTAGAGTCATTTGTCGTTTGTTTTATAAAGGAAAAAGCTGATTTCCATATTCAGAAAAAGAGCTTTGGCGGGCAACGAAACGGTGCATCTTATTGTACGCGTAAGGCGTCGTTAAGAGTTTAATTATGGTCTCGTGTTGCCTCTATGAAGAACGCTTAAAGTACCAGACTGCTCCTTTAATAGGGTGAAGGTGTTGGATTTTTTAAAAAATGAGTCAATGAACAAATAAAGCACGCAACCTTCAGACTGACACAATAATGGAAGAAAATGGGAAATTTACGTTAAGTTTAAACGTTGGGCCAAGTGTAAAACATTATTTGCTTCTTTAATAATAACTGTGAGGGAGGCTATGATACTAACCAAGGTTTTAGGACGTCCTTTTATAGGGCTACCATCCGTCCTAAGGCGGTAAAATGACATACCAGAGATACAGTAGACCACGTAGCGCAAGTAGCGGCTGATAATCCCTCCCCCCCCCCAGCAGTCATAGAAAACGTAATTGAGCGGATGTTGGGGTGACTGGATGCATAACTATCCTATTACGAAAATAAATGCGAGATTGAGGTGATTATAAATTCGCAGTGGACTTGGAATGAGAGGCACAGAAAGAACCAGGATATATGCGACAAAAAAATAAAGAAACAGCAATGCTGAAACAAACATTTGAAATATCATGTAATTTCAGTAACTGGCGTGAGATAGACGCTTCTTTCGTGATACGCTATATAGTCACGTAATTATGTATCTTACGGTTTGCAAGTTTTGTTCTTCGGTAAGTGTCAAAAAAATGCGCGATTTCCTCTTCCAGATATTTTTAATAAGCACCATTCCACCAGCTTCCGTATTTTTTAGTGTATAACTTACAATTTGGCCTGGAATATACATTTTTTTAAACCCGTTATATAAGCCTTGTTTAATATTCAGTCAGTTGTATTGTAAATATAAGTTTATCCGTTACACAAACACTATTTCACATCAAATATGTCTTTTAACGACTGATAAATACTTAATATACGTATTACCCATAAATGTACCACCTACGGTACATCAGGACCTCACAAGATACATCGAGTGAAACAATTATCATTTTTCCCCTTTTCGGTGGCCTTATCATGCATGCGTAATGACCTTTTCAATCAAGAGGTCGTGTTCGCTGGCAATTGTCTGAAGGCAGTTCCTTTGGATTGGTATTTCTGTTTCACTGGCAACTAATGAGGTAATGACAAGGTTGGGGATAGATGGCAAGATTCCGTGAGTGTGATTACAGGGCTCGTTCGCTGTGAATTTTTTTGCTACGTGTGTGGGATTTCTCTTTTGAGAGAAAGAGAGAGAGATGTGGAAGGTTTATTTTTCTTTTGAGAAAGAGAAAAAAAGACAAAGTGGTGGGAAGCCGGTTAGCGAATGGGAACATTATGTGAGTTGCTTCTTTTTGATTCGTCAAGCGTGCATGCACAGAACTCCTCCTTGACTAATAGTAAAGCGATTCGTTTGAAGGTAATTTTCTATGACTAAATTTTGCTAGTTCACGTATCTTCTGTCTATGATGTAATTAGATCACATTAGCATATATCATTTAAAATTTTTACTGCCATATGATTATGTAGTGGCAGACATATTTTGCTCATGCTATAGCTCACCCCCAAAATAAATTTTTGCCCATTAGGCTATTAAGTTTATAATTAATTCAGATTTGATTAATATGTAAGGAAGGTATTGAGTGACATACTGGCTGGGTGTTGTCTAGTTTATTGGTGGTTCCTCACTGAATGAATGTACAGAATCTTCGAAATTGTTATTGGCTGGTGCGAGTCTCAATATACAGTAACTTCTACACGCAGACAAGGCAAAAACGAGATTATGTTTCGGACATGTGTGTTTGTCGACAGACAAAGAGATGGCGATTGTGAGAGACATAATAAACGTACAATGATAAAATACATATCAATGGAAAGGCCAGGAAAGTCCACATATGGACATTTGCATGAGATTCGAGACAGATTAACGAATACAATGCAGTAGCATAATATATGTGAAATGGCGAGACGTTTAGCTTCTTCACAAACAGAAACATGCATACAGTTTGACACAGAGGATTCGATGGAACATTATTAGTACATGATCGGAATGCTTGCATGGCAGTGCAAGTAGTGGTGATTGTACATGACTCGAGACAACAATGGTTAGAGAGAAATAGACAGGAATATTGTATGGTAGAAGTTGCGTTCCTTCGAGTCATGGCCGCTTTCGCACGGGAGGAGAGAGAGAGAGCGGGATGCTTTGTCGTCTTGTTTCTTCCGATGGATGGATGACTCGCACACACGTGTGCCCGTAGGACCGCCATGCGGTCCCTTACAAATAAATCTATAAGAGCTACCATCGTAATTGTTATGGAGGTCGGGTGACTTCATAGCCTACCAATCAGCATGAAACCATAATTACATGGCAAATAAGAATCATGTTTATGGAATTCATTCAGCCCTTACAGCCAAAACTAAGCTCAGGCGCGCACACATTCATATACATATATACGTTACATCTAGTATTTATAATTGCTCCAATGATGACTAGATTAAAAAAACTTGTAAAACAACAAGCGAAGTACCCACTGCCTAAAAACTAAGGTCATAGGTCAACATCTGAAGCATTTTAAGTCCACAGACAACTTATCAGCTCGCTCCTCACTTTGAGGTAATATGGTTCTCGGATCTGCTTCAGGTGTTTATAGTTTCAGAAGACCACGTCAAATCTTTTTTTACTCATCGTATATATGCATGAAATGTTTTGTCTGTGCGAAATAGTTTTTGCTGTCACTTCTGAGGACCTAATCTTTTCATTTGTAAAGGTTTTTTCTTTATTTCCTTTTTGCCGCGCAAGTGAGGCTGAATAATTTTGCTAAACGGGGAGAGAGAGATAGGCAGTATAATAGCCATTTTAACTTTATCTAAACGCCGCTATTTAGCCTTGCTATAGGGGCTTCTATCTTGGATTAACGGTGACCCTTAGTTTTAAAACATTGATGTCTCATGCTGGGGTTTATTCGAGGAGTTAGACAGCTATTGCATACGAAAACGCAGTTTACACTTTTTGGGCTGGGCCTTTTCCTTTCATTGGTATTTGTCTGTCAGTTCTGCCTTGTTGCCCTCTTTCATCGTGGTAGCTTCTGCAGATCGTATCATGCAAATGTAAATGTTTATCCTTGTATATTTATACAAATTTATGGGTGCTTCATGTTTAGAAGAGTTTAGTGAAAGTCTAAATCATTACACGTGTGTGTGTGCAGTAATTAATTCAAATCTATTTCAGTTTCTCTTACTATGCCATAGTCATATGATTTTGTGCATACTAGTTTTTATGGGGTTAACTGGGGTTTTGGGTTGGAACCATTGGACTGGGGTCTTAAGAGAGAGAGAGAGAGAGAGAGGGGGATGCATAGATTTTTGGCCGTTTTACTAAAGGAACAAGGAACAGTGATTACCAGTTCTGAAAGAACAAGTTGAAGTATGAAATGATGTAAAGATGTTTTAATAATAAATAGTAAAATCCAACCACCAGCCCCTAGGACATGGAAACTTTTACTCAGATCCAGTCAACTTTCTCTCTTGTTGCCTTTGTCTTTAGATATCTGTTCCTGTTTGAGAAAAGGTCATGCCAAAATAATTTTAGGGGATACAAGATGCGTGATACTTACACGAGTTATATGATGACATGTTAACATATGAGACCTGAACTCATGCGTACTGAATGACGAGTAGAAACCCCCATTCGGTATTGTTACCCAGATCATTTATTCCTGTCATTGCAGCAGGTCTTACCGAGGGCTACATGACCCCACCTTCAGTGCTGGGTCCTGGTGACAAGACAGCTGCCGACCAGCCTCCAGCCCGACCTCCCCTGGATGATGAGGATCATCTTGAGGAAGGCTCTGGCGCTCAACCCTGGCCCGACGATAGTTACAAGATAATCGAAGAATCTCGCCCTCACGACCTCGACCTCGGTGAGTACAAGTCGGTAGTTTGTATGTATCAGTGTTGACTCACTTGACAGATTGACTGCAGTATTGCAACTGGCAGGTAAATTAAGAGGGGTCTCCTACTTCCAGTTACTAATACCGTCAAGCAACTTCCATAATTGTGGAAATACATTTGCAAAGAATTTCATATTTTAGTATTAGTTCACTATTAAATGTGATAAGAGATTATGTGCTTTTGTTTGCCACAGAATTTTGTCTGGCAGTTAACAAACATTAGTTTAATATAGTCACAGGCTCCTTAGCACCTGGGACTCTAAATGACCAACAGCCACTATTGTGTCAGTACGATGAGGCCATTGATTATCACGTGATAAGTACTTCTTATTGATTTGCATGTACCGTGTCATGACAAAATTTAGCCTACTGTTTTAAAAACTCAAATTTATTTCAAGGTAATTTGGATACATTTATGTTTCAAATCACATTTATCAGTACCATTTCATCCTTTAGTTTGAGATGTTCTGATATGGATACATATATTAGATATTACCAGGTGTCAGCACCACTGAAATCACTGGCGACGATTTCTGCATTCACTTAACCCATACAGACAGCTTCTGTTATCTTCCAAAGTTTTTAATGTTGGATTTTCATGCATATCATCTTCCCAACAGCATCATCAACATCCCGACGTGAGAAGACCGACGGGGAGGACAAGAATCCCCGAGACAACGAGACTCACGAACACCTTTCCCCTCCTGACCTGTGTGGAAGACCTTGCAAGAAAAACTGCCCTCAGGGATACAAGGTGAGTCAAGTTGTTACTGTTGTAACAGGTTGTGCAAGTTAGGCGTAGCAGAAGGATGCACTTAATTAGATGTTTGTAGGTCTTTAGGTGTCGTTTCTGGGAGAGAAAAACTTTAATTATGAGTAGGGAAGGTATAGTAAATGCAAATTAAACTTAGATGGTGATATAGAAATTCAGTCTGGGTAGTAAATACAGATTTAAAGGCTATTAAGCTCTTTTAACAGAGCTGTATAAATGTGTGTAAAATTATATATATATATATATATATATATATATATATATATATATATATATATATATATATATATATATATATATATATATATATATATGTGTATGTGTGTGTGTGTGTGTGTGTGTGTGTGTGTGTGTGTGTGTGTGTGTGTGTGTGTGTGTATAGACACACACATACTGTATATAAACACTAAAATTGTCAGATTATATTTATTTTCCCAGATGGTTATACAGTACTGTATTCAGGTATTTTGTGTAGCTCAGTTGTATAACTTTAAAAGAGAAAGCACAGTCAAAGTTCATGTGACATAGCAGTTAAATATGGTACATACTATGTTCTCTTTGATAAGGTAAATAGTATCATTTTACCTTAATATTACTGCATGGTGAGTTCAGTGTCTTTTATGCTGAAATTCCAAAATTTGAACTAGTACTTCACAAACAGCAAATTATTTCACCTTTTTTTGCAGGTGGCAGTGAACTAAACACTAATAGAACTTACTTTTAGGGAAAGTTAATACACAATCAGGTATTAAATCTGTTGTGGGATTTATTTTTTTATGGAAAAATATAAACATCATTGGCGCATGAAATGTGAAAAGCAAAATCAACAGACAGAACTCAGGGTTTTCTTTCTTTCCATTACAGAATTCTTTAGTCTACAATAAGTCCTTTTCTTGTATGATTTTCTAAATATCAAAAGTGGGGATTTTATCACAAATATTTTTTAGCATTTTTCAGAGGAGTGAATATTTATAAGCAATTTACTGCTGTCTTTAACATCAAGCATGCATCAATACTTAATCAATTATATGCATAATGTATTTTTTGGAATTTTGAGTTCGTTTTAGTACTTCTTAGTACTGTACTATGATAATTTATCTTTTAATTTGCATAATGAATGCAACATATTCATAAATTTTATTTTACAGGTGGACCCAGTAACTGGATGCCGCCGCTGCAAATGCCTTAACTGCCAGTCCTTGAAACAATGTAAACTGAAATGTCCTGATGGATTTGAACTGGATAAGAATGGATGCAAAACATGCCACTGTCGCAATAAGAATAAGAATACTCTCATGACGGTCATCACAACTTCACTAGACGGAGACGACTTCATCGTCGAAGATGGTTATGCCTTATCAGAATCATATAACGAAGGCGAAGACCAGGTCACGTATAATGAAATAGGAGGCCGTGGAGGAGTCTACGTCACATCCAAAGATGAGGAGGTTTATGCCACTGCAGGAGACACTAGCAGTGATACTGTAGATCCTTCTTGTAATACAACACGTAAGTCATGCCTTTGTCACTCATGTTGTTGCCTTGCATTAGATCTCTGTACCTGTGGGACAGTGAGGTGAGGTTTGAATGAAAATGCCCAACAGGTGGAGTCTCTCTCATAATCAGGTGATTTTTCATTTTGAAGCATTACCATATAATAGTCAAAGAAATTTTTACAAAGAACAAGATTTGGCAGGATTTTTTTTTACAAAAAACATTACTTACACTGTAATGTAATTTTCTAGTGTTTTTGAGAGGAGACAGTTTTGTAACATATTTAGTCATAAAATGAAAACAATGTATTCAGGTGGAGAGTACTGCTTATCTCGGGTTAAAGATGCTCATCTGGTAAGTTGTGTCATTTAGAGCCTTCATTAAATGAAGGTTATTAACCTTTAATTTATCAAGAGCCTCTCCATGAAACTGAAGGGCTGCAGTTCAGAGCCTAAATCATTGTACTTGCTTATGGCATAAGAGCTGCTTGTGTCTGTGAAAACTATAGTGTACATTTCTAGATTAATTGTATTTTCACAGCTTGAGATATGCTATATTGAGTAGAGGGAAACAAAGTTTTGTATGTATGGTAATGCTCATATTCGTTCAAAAGGACAGGCTTGCCTTTAAGTATATTTAATGGAGTAGGCCATCACTGGTCTTTGCCATATATCATAGCAGCTCAGAGGAACAGTAGATGTTCGTGTGGAGAATGTTCAGTCGTTCTAGTGCAGGCGGAGACCATAACTTAATGCAACTGCTAGATATCCACTAATTGATGCAGGTCTTGGAGGCTGCACTGACGGCCGCAGGGTGTTCACAGTGGGATCATGGTGGGAACGAGGGCCTTGCGTGTCCTGCGTCTGTATAGCTCCAGGCTATACCGAATGTAATGTGACCCAATGTGCTCCACTGCCATGCTCCCCAAGTCATCAGATCAAGCTGGAAGACTCATGCTGCCCAATTTGTGAAGGTGCCATACTGTCACTTGAAAACTTTTAATTCCCTGTTTAGTCTTTCAAAAATCATATTGGTGTTCCACATGAATTTAGAACTCTCAATGAATGTAAAAACTTTTTTCTTCCATTAAATTTGTTCTCATTTTTGTCATTGTTTACAAAATGTTTTTTTATCCAAGGTAAATATGATGATTGAAAGACTGAATTCTGTTGTGGGTTATGATTTTTGGCATCCATTGTTTGGACCATTTACTCGTGTCCATCATTGAACGTTACTATACTCCTGTAGTTGTTGCCTGCTACATTACGCTGTTCTTGTCATTTTATATGTAGTTAACTAATTGGATGAAGAACGATAAGTGCATACTTTATATGTGTACTTAAGCATTGGCTAAACGTCCATTTTTTAGAATATCACCTTGGATTGTTCCTCTACTATGTTTACTTACAAAGGAAGAAGAGAATTTTTCAGTGGAACTGATTGTTAATAAGAAGGAAAGGAATATCTTAAACACTGGTTTCACTTTGTTCATAAAGTAATTTCCCTAAATTCTCTGAATATTATCAGTTTAAAATTTTTGAAATCATTTTCGTTTTATAGTATTCATAATGTTGTAGTTGATTTAAGATTTTCTTATGCATCTTGGAGTTATATTACAACAGAACAGTGAGTCAGAATTTTAAGTCTCCAAAACATGGTATGATATAAATGCTTTTCTTATCAAATAACCATTTGCATTACTAGACAGAATGCAAATTACCCTTTATAAACCCCTTCAGGAAATACATCTTTGACATACAAAGTAAAACCTCAGTTAACCATTAGTGAAAAGATTTGCTTTTCTTATTTACTGCCATCTTACTATACTCATGAAATCTTCAAAGATTTAGTTGGTTTGGACATGTGATGAAAAGGGGAGAGGAACATTTAAGCAAAGAAATAGATATGGAAGTAACAGGATGAAGAAGCCCTGTAGGAAGACTCATGAAATCATAGAGAAAGGGCATGAATGGAGACCTTGACCAGATAGGAATCCAGGAAGAAAGTACGTAGGATAGAAGACATCAAATAAAGCTCATTTTGTCAAATCCGACAAAAAGAAAATCTGATGTAAAATCACTAAATGTTGATGCTTACCATACTCATGCCTTTATAACCCACTTATCAAATTGTACTTTTTCAAAGAAAGCTAGCAGGTTCCATTTACATACAGAACTCTATATCCAGATATATACTGTTTTAATTAACTAACTAATACAAGATATCACACATTAAAATTAAGGTTAAGTATATGAACATTCCTCATGTCATATGATATTAACAAAATACCAAAGTCGGCTGGAAAGTTTCCAGTTTATTTTCTTCCTCTGTAAGTGGATGTAGTTGTTATTTTGTCTTAACAGTTGTGTAGTTTCAGAAAAAATTCATCTGTTGAGTAAGAAATGTATATACTAAACCCTTTTAACTGTTACCTCCATGTGAATGTGGTTTCCATAAATTTTACAAGTAGATTTTTAAATATGCGTGGATGCATGATGGGTGTGGTGTGTTGTTTGCTCCTTTGTGAAAATTCTTCAAAGGATACTTAGGTTTTTTGAGTCCGGACACCGAGTTTAATATGTAACTCAACTTTTTAGTAATAGTAGAGTAGATAAATCCAATATCAGTAGTTTCAATATCTTATTCTTCAAGTACCCTACTATTTAGTATGCTTTATTGCATTTTGGAATGGAATTTATATGGTTTAATGTGTATATTTGTTATTAGTTATCTGTTTGTTGTATGGTATTATACTATGCAGTGTAATCTCCATATAATTTCCACTTCATAAATTACAGTAGTACTTACATTTTCATCACTGACATCAAGTCAGCCCAGTGCAATGGGATATTTGTGCAGCCAGAATTCTGCACATTTTTATGGTGAACAAGTCAACAGAGGTTTTCATGATACAGTATTTTTCATTGTCAAATACGATTTTTCATTGTCAAATACGGTACAGTATTTTTCATTGTCAAATACGGTATATTCTAAGAATGTTGTAAAGGAAAGGTAGATGCCAAAAGTCTGTTGACAGATCAGTCACTGTCTCCAGTGACACTGCTGCATGTCAGTTTCCTCAGGCAATTGTTTGTACCCAGAACGCCATAAGTGTCCAATTAGGGCCTAGGCCAACAGAATAATAATACCATAGGATACTTAAAAGGATTAGATCATGAAGCCCAGATGTTCTCCTGTTCTCAGCATTTCAGGACTGTTCACCTATTCTCATGCCATGAGTACCTAGCGCAGATGTCTCTCCTTTTCGATTCCCTTTGCTGCTGCTTTCTGAGTAACACATTTGAAGTTCGTGAAACTGTTTTCAGAAAGGTAGTTTTTATGGTGTTGTTCTCTGTAGGGATTCATTTGCCTTTGCAGTAGTTCAAGTGATTTCTTTAGTATCTAATGTTCGTGGGATGGTGCTGTTTATGTGTGCTTAATGCTGCACATTGGAAACCTGGAGTCTCTTCCAAGGCTCTTAGTATTAGCCTTTTGGCCCCAGCTATTAAATTAGCTTCTAACTTTCACTTTACACCTCTTTTCTTTGATCTATTCCCAACTAACATTCTAATTTCTCAGATTTACCCCTGCCACAATTTTCACTGCTTAAAGACTGACTGATTTTAAATTACCTGGTGTTACAACTACCGGGATCTAATGTCACTCTCATTTAGGACCAAATCTTTCAAGCAATGGGCATTTAAAATTCATACCTCCAAAATTATACATTTATTACACACTTAACGTCAATTATACACTCTTGTTTAACTAACATATTAAATGTGGTCAACAGTAATTGTACATTTTATTAACAAAGGTTGTTTGTACATTTGAACTTTCATTATGTGAAACAGTATCTTTATTCAGCCTCCATAAGTTGTTTGAACATGGAACTTGTATTATCAAGTTTACTGTCTTTGCCTTCAGAATTAGCCATCTTGTCGCAGTGCTCATTAACAGATGTTATCATCCCTTTCCTGCAATTGTAAAACAGTTAATTCAGATAAATGTCAAGATTTCATTTTTCTAACAAACGTCGCATCTGCTGTATATGTGTTTGTTGGTTAAAATGTATTTGTCCGTATATTACCTATACTATTTTCTTGGTGTTTTTCTTTACTTTCTTATACAGTATTGTTACTATTTCTTATGTTACTGTACAGAACTGTATTTTTTAAATTTCTATGGCATTAATATTTATGGACTGGAAACATTTTCTTCTTTCATCACAACCCCATTATGTACTCATATGCTTATACAGGTTGCCCATCACTAATCCAGCATCATTGGGACCTAGAGGGTGCCGGGTTAGCCATTTATTAGGCTAGAATACAAGAAACACAGTAGCTAAGCACCTCATCCTAGAATTAAAATATCCCATAAATCAGTACAAGTTGGTTAATAAAGAAAAGACAATTATCAAATACAGATAGTGCTCGAGTTACGATAATTCGACTTACGATATTTCGAGTTTACGACAGGGTTAGCAATTAATACCGATACGAAAATATTTAGGAAATATTTTTAGATTTCGCGCAGGCAGTGAGAGAGACCAACTTACAATAGACCAACTTCTTTTCCTCCATCTCTTTATTCCATCTGCTAGTTAAAAAAGTAAAAGAGAATGATAAAAGTATTGTTAGTAACGTTATACTCTTGCGTGAATGTGTACAGCCATAAACAACCGAACAGGAAACTTTGTTTAGCTAATAATCGTATTGGATAACAACTGTTGTGCTTGTATTTCAACCATCGTACGGTAATACACAATTACTGTAGTTATGTTACAAATGATGTTAAGTACTGTACAATAGGACTGAAATATTTTTTACACTATACTCTTCTTCGCTTTGGAGAAAAGATCGGCAGGGAAATATACTGCTACAGTAACTTTAAGCTGCAAGTTGTAGCTGAAGCTGAGAAAACAATATTCAAGCTGCTAATGACTATAAATTATCGTGCATTGGCAACATGGATGAAACTCGACCGTAAATAAAACTGGAGAGAATGTATTTTAATCAAAACTACTGGGCATGAAAGAATACAAATTACTACTGTTTTCACGCCGATAAAAGATAAATACATAAAGCTCGTATTATGATGAAATCATGAGAAAAAAGCGAACGGAATCTTGATTTTTTTTACTTAAAAAAACATGCCCCCAAAACGGCCAGCCGCGATTCCCGCAAACGTCATACATTAACGAAAAAATAGCTAAATTAATTTCACAAAGAGACCTATTTAAGTTATATTTCGACTTAAAAACACTTTGTATAACAAAAAATATCCTTGTCCCAAATAAATAAAATATCCATATTCATTTACGCTAACTAGAAGCAAGAAAAGCGCTTTGAACTTGGTTAAATGCGGCGATATCGATTCCCAAAACAAAACATAGATTGCAATTTATAACTCAAAAGCAATATGAGAATATACGCAATTGGAAACAATGTAGTAAAGCATAACTTTTTAAAAGATCCATGAAAAAGATGCACATTCGTTATGTTGATGTTTCTATAATACTGTTAATATATGAATAGAGTTCAATATAATGTAGGCTAGGTTACCACTTTGTTGATGCAGCACACTGCGCCACCAAATCGAAGCGGCCGGCGAGCGAGTTAGCGCAGCAACCCGGGAAATTTGAAAATTAGTGTGGAAACATTAGAAATTACTCTAACCGAAATTTGTGCCGGATTACTGATTGTTCCGGACTACTGATTGCCGGATTAGTGATGGTCAACCTGTACTCATGTCCCAGTTGTTCCCAGATTCTCTTTTTTCCTACACAAGAGGAAGAGAGTTTCCACATGTGTGTGCCCTAAAGAGCATCATCAAGTACGTCTGTCTTAGCCAGTCTCACTTTTCATAAACCTGCCGTGCTCATAAAAGTTCTGGTCACAATTCATCTAGTAGCCCTTCTACCAGCCAGGACACCTGGTGCAAATTCTCTGCCATCAGGATATAATTCTAACCTCTTGCAGGTTTGCTGAAGAACTCAAGTATTTGGGTTAAATCCACTAAGTTGAAGATATCCATCCAGCAAATTGAAAAAGTTTCTTGGGAATTGCTCCAACCTCCTAATTGGAATTTCTCTCTCACCCTTATGTCTTATGAGGCTTCCATATGAACCATTTCAGGTAGCTCCTTTGCTGAGCCTCACGCTGAAATCTAGCTACCACATGAGCCATTTCAGGTAGCTCCTTTGCTGAACCTCACACTGAAATCTTTCTAATTTGGCCAGTCAGTGAGATGCACACAAAGGTCACGCATACTAGAGATAAGTCATCATAAGGGTAAAATTATTTGCTCTACCCAGTAGCCAGGACCATTCCACAGCACTCTGCCATTCCTTTTATGCTGTCTATGACCAATAATGAAGAAGACCTCTTGCTGTCTCTAGTGAATACTGTTGGGCTTTACCAGGCCTGCAGAGGACTAGACACTACAGAGTTACAACACCAGGCTGCTCCTTTCCTGAGGGTAAAAGAAAGAAGCAAATAATAAAGAACACTTTCTTGAGGATAAGAAAGAAGCAAATAATAGGGAACATGGTCTTTACTTGGTTAATGCAAGTAATTTCAAGAGCCTATAGTAGTTTTATGGACAACAGAGCTGGTCAGGTAAGAGTGTGACCCCATGAAGTCAAAGCACGCTCTACTTCAACACAATTTAGAATTGCCAATATTTTGTGTAGTTACCTACTGATGCCAAGAATTACCAGTATTTTGTGTAGTTACCTACTGATGCCAATCTCCTTCACTGCTTTCTGTTTAAAAAACTTTTGTTCCCACAGAAAAAAAAAACCACTGCCTTTTATAGAGTAGGGTTCATTTTGACCTGGAAACCAGTTAAAACTTGGTAACAAGATGGTTAACCAGGTGGGAGTAAGTGGGGAAATATCCATCACTCACCAACCTTCACATTCAGTTTTTTCATGGCTGCATAACTGCATAACTGTTGAGAACTTTAATTTCAGAAGAGTACTGTATTAGTTCATTGTGATTCTCTTTCATGTATTTGTTGGCTGTGCTTTGTTTCTTGTTTTATTGTTATGGGATAAAAATTTGAAAGTCATCGTTACTGGGACTTACCTGCCGTTGTTTGTGGGCTGTTCATGTCTTTTGTACCGACCTACCTTCTAAAGTTATTTTTTTTTCATGCAAGAGAATTTCTTGGATAGATTCACCTTTCTCAAGAAAACTTTGTCTGAGATTTTCTGGGGATGTAGCAGCTGATTGTCATCAGCAGCTTTGCCAATCTTTCACTTATATACTAATAATATTGACTTCTTCCAGGTGTCCATTAAGTTCCTGCAAGAGTTAGGATTACCATAAATTCTATAGTCATTCTGTCACAGCCTTCATAATTATGCTAGTGGAGAAAGAAGGGCTTAACACACTAAACATCTGAGGTAGTTCCCAATGGTTGCAGCAGTCTCAGCTTTTATCAACTGATGAATTGGAAAGGGATTTTCCTGTACAGTAGTCACTCCTATGGAGATTTCTCTGATTGGATGACAGAAGTCCCTCCTATGGAGATTCCTCTGATTGGGTGACAGTCTTTGGGTCTGGACTCGGCTAGCCCTGCAGTGAGAGGAGAGTAAGGGAGCTGTTAGCACGCCTCTTTATCATCTACCTTCACTTCAACCTTGCTTTCTGTCCCCACATAGGCAGGCATTGAAAAAGGGGAAGTATAAACCTCGCATGATAGTCTCGCTAGGCTTCTTCCACATGCCCTTCCTGCTTGGGAGGGGGCAGGGGCACTCCATCATCTGTGGTGATTGGCATTCCTCTGGTAGAGTTAGCACCATGGTGTCAACTTGCTTAGACTCAAGGTCTGCTCTTCCCATCTCTCTGAGCATTCAGGCTCACACAGAGTCAAGGCTGTGCAGCTTGTTTGCCCTGCTCAACCATGATCAGATGGTTGTGAGAAGGCTAGTGCAGGAGCTGTCCCCTCTCACCACAACTCTTCAGAGTCACAGAAGGGGATATGTGCAACCCACTCAGTGAGTGGTTTGCACAGCCAGTTCACAAGTCGTGCTGTGTCTCTGGACTGGGTTTACCCTTGTGAATAGTACATTTCTTTCTTGGTCCATCCATGGTTGGATGATCATGTTAGGCATGTGAACAGCATGACTCTTCTCACCATGATTCCTCAGGGTTGAACAGGGATAGGTTTGCGCAATCTGCTTGGCGAGGGGTTCGTGCGGCCTGTTCACCAGTTGCGTACCCAGTCTACGGATTGGGTATGCCTGGTGGCGGGCAAGATTCTTTCCCAGCCTTCTTTGGAAGTTTTTTTGGGAGAGCCCGCACAATTTCCATGCTCGAGACATTTGCAATTTCCAGAGCATGCACATTCCATGCAACCTTTTCCATGGGAGTTCTTTAACTCTTCTACCTCACTTTTGTGCAGCAAGCTATGCTGTGGGTATGGGAGTTGGAGGGGCAAAGTCAGGGCTTCTTCCTCCCCTTCTTTCTTGGTTTTTCTGTGTCTCTAAGCAGGAAGGCAACAAGTTTGAAACATGGTTTTGACATTGCAGGCTTTTGGAATGGTTGAAAGTCTTTTGGTGGTATGAATGAGTGGTTTCTCACTTTACTACTTTAGCAATGCGGATGTGACCGTTAGGGAGCAAGGGATACTTGCCCACCTCACCCCTATCTTCACCTGTTAAGCACCTTGTCACCCTAGGATCCAGATGGCACAAGCATGATGAGACCACCACCTGTCTGGCAGACAAATGATTGATGAACCTGGGAACAGTAGGGGCACACACAGGAGTGTATAAGCATATGCAGTATTTGATTAATTGATTTGTGTACTTTCATGTAGTTTACAGAACAGTACTAAAGATCTTTAGTATAATAAAGTGAATTGTTTATCATTAACTTGAATTAATAAAAGAAAATGCCAGTTAGAATTCCCATATTCATGAAGTTTTATGAAAGTAAATTACTGCTTACTATTATTCATGCATGATACTTATGTATTTATAATGTACTGTAGGTATGCAGGGGGTCCTCCAAATATATTATGGAAAATTCACCACTCTGCAGATCTGTCTGTGTAGCGTATATCCAAATATATCGTGGAAAATTCACCACAATATAGTACAGCAATACTGTACTATATTCACTAATTACTTTATTTTCATGACTAAATACCTGTTTTAATATGTTCATTCATGCACTATTTTACATCATATGGGTACTCACCAGTGATCAGTGTTGATTGAAGATGCTGATTAACCCTTAAACCTTCAACTATCAAATTGTCTGTTGGGTGTCAAACACGTCGACTAAAAATGGTTTTTAAATATTCGCGAAAAATTATAGGCATCATCATGGGTACTCAGGGAGTGATCAGTGTTGATTGAAGATGTTGTTTTGTTTAACCACCCAAACGCACTGGACGTTCCCTCCTTCAACTAAAATTGTCTGTTGCGTCGTCGGAGAGAGCGATTTTTTTATGTCCGTGTTTTGCAAAATGGTTTTTAAATATTTGTGAGGCAACAGGACGTTTGCAGAGATGTCCCAACGTCGTCAGGACCATGAAAGGTTTTAAATCACGCCGAGACAAGTTTTAGGGGATGCTGGAGAGTCAACACCCAAGATGACCCAGCTGTTGTTTTGTTTATGTTGTCACCACGTGTGACGCCCATGGACCACATCCCATCCTTCCCGACCCTAGGAAAGCATCAGCGGGCGTCGTCTGAGGGCATCCGTTTTTTTTGAAAAAACTTTTTTGCAGAAAATCCTGGCATTTCTTGAGTCACCTTGTCGGCAACAGGACGTTTTATATTAGATGTCCATAAAGTGTTATACATCAAAATGTGCGCAATTTCATTGCCTGTCAAAAATAAATGATTCTTTTAGCTTTTAACAGTTTTGAAACTATTTTCATTTAAATCGGATAACTGACAAAATTTGACCCATTCGGTCAATTTTGACTTGTGGGCCAAATGCTCGAAAACACAATCGGGACCAAAATTCTTACATCCTAGTAACAATCAATCATTTACCTTTATTCTGCAAGCAAACGGAAAGTCTCCTGCACAATATCCGATTTATGGTGAATTTTTGAAAAAACTTTTTCCTTCGCTGAAAATCCTAGCATTTCTTGAGTCACATTGTCGTAATTTTTTCGCAGTTTTATATTATTCGTTACATAAAGTGTTATACATCAAAATGTGCGCAATTTCATGTAGAATACAACAAAAAATAAATCATTCTTTTAGCTTTTAACATTTTGAAATATTTTCATTTAAATAACGATAACTGACAAAATTTTAACATTCGGGTCAATTTTGACTCTATCGAAATGCTCAAAAACGCAATCATAAGCCAAAATTCTTACATTCTAGTAACAATCAATCATTTACCTTTATTTTGCAACAAACGGAAAGTCTCTGGCACAATATTTCGATTTATGGTGAATTTTTTAAAAACTTTTTCTTCCATCCATCTCCTCCGCTAAAAATCCTAGTATTTCTTGAGTCACCTTGTCGTAATTTTTTCGCCGTTTTATATTATTTGTTACATAAAGTGTTATACATCAAAATGTGCGCAATTTCATGTAGAATACAACAAAAAATAAATCATTCTTTTAGCTTTTACCATTTTTGAAATATTTTCATTTAAATCATAACTGACAAAATTTTAACATAATTTTGACTCTAGAAAATAATCAACCTTCATTCTAGTAACAATCAATCATTTAATTCTGCAACAAACGGAAAGTCTCAAAAATTTCGATTTATGGTGAATTTTTGAAAAAACTTTTTCCTTCAAAAAATCCTACATTTCTAGTAACAATTTTTTCAATATTATTCGTTTAAAGTGTTATACATCAAAATTCATTTCATGCAAATAAACAAAAAAATCAAGTTTTAGCTTTTACCATTTTTGAAATATTTTCGATAAATAACGATAAATGAAAATCAACCTTTGAACTTTAACTCGATCGAAATGAAAAACTCGTTAGTAACAATCAATTCCATCATTTTGCAATAAACGGAAAGTCTCTGGCACAATATTTCGATTTATGGTGAATTTTTGAAAAAACTTTCCTTCCATCCGCTAAAAAAATCCTAGCATTTCTTGAGTCACCTTGTTGTAATTTTTTCGCCGTTTTATATTATTTGTTACATAAAGTGTTATACATCAAAATGTGTGCAATTTCATGTAGAATACAACAAAAATAAATCATGCTTTTAGCTTTTAACATTTTTGAAATATTTTCATATAAATAACGATAAATAGAAAAAAATCAACCTTCAGTCAACTTTAACTCGATTGAAACGGTCAAAAAATGCAATTGTAAGCTAAAAAACTTACAGTCTAGTAATATTCAATCAATTTCCTTCATTTTGAAACAATTGGGAAGTCTCTAGCACAATATTTCGATTTATGGTGAATTTTTAAAAAACTTTTTTTACGTCCATCGTTACTTAATTCATGCATCATTTTGTGATAATATTTTCTCCGTTGCTTTAATCGTTTTACAATCTGTTATATACCAAAATCATCGCAATTTAGTGTACAATACAACTAAAAAAAATTAACTCATTAGCTTTAACCGTTTTGCTTACAGCGCGATTTGTATACAATTATATACGAGTTTTTTTTTTTCGCTGTCATATATTTCCAATATTTATATATGATAATGATATTTTTTTCATTTCTGATGGTTGCATACTAAACTTCAGGCAATGAGAAAAAAGGAGCCAAAATGAACTCTTAATCTTAAAAACTAAGCGTGCTGTGATTTTTGAAAAAAATTTTTTCCGCTTTGGCGCTTAGCTCCCAACGCCGCCGGCATACGGGAGACGTTTTTGTAAATAGAGGCTCGGCGTTTAAGGGTTAATTAGCTGCACAGTCTGATGAATGACAATGAAGATATGACTGCACAGCAAAGCAGAGGAGTTACATCTCCTCTGGGAGTGCCTCTTCCCCTTCTTCAGGAGGCACTTTGTCCACCACTTGTACTTCAGGGGTTTTGAGATGCTTTGGAGGGTCGTCCTTCACCACTGAGAAATAACTGGTGATAGGCAGCTGCTGTGTCTGCTTCTTCATGCTGACCAGGTTTGTATAAGGCCTCAATAACCCATCAAGGCCATTATTGAACTTCATGGCGCGTTCTATATTAGGATCTCGTGTCAAAAGCTTCTCCTTCACCTCCTTGAGCATCCTCATAATTTCGCACAGTAAGTCCAAAGACAGGCCTGCTTCCTCCTCCTCGTCCCCTGAACCTGCTGTGTCTACTTCCTCACTGGCAGACTTCGTCAGCTCTGCCAAATCCTGGTCCATCAGTAAAGAATTATATTTTAAACAGTTTGATGTACGGTACTGTAATGTACTATTACATAAAGTAAAGCTATGTTTAAAATTGTAAAAAAACAAGGGAATTCAGTTAAAAAATGTAATAAGCATAAAATTTTATCAAGTTAAAACCAACCTGTTCAGGACAGTAGCCAATATTGTTGATGATCTTGAAGGTCTTCTTGGGATATTTCACTGCTGCTTCCGTGTCTGGTAATGCCACTTCACCATGCAGAAAAACATTACTCAGTTGGCACCGCTTCATGAAACGGTAGAGCCAACCCTTGCTGGCCTGAAAACCTCGAGGATGTGGCGATGATCCTGCTTCTGGCTCTTCCTCATTTTCTTCTTCTTCGTCAAAGCCTACAAAATCTGGCTCCTGTACGTCGCTGCCTTCAGTGTCACCGCCACGCTGAAACTGCTGGTACAGTTGACGTGCCTTCTTGTGGATGATGATGTGGCTGAGAGACATGTTCTTCTTATAGCAGTCATTAATCCACACTGCCAAGGCAGACTCCACCCTTATGATATTCTTATCGCGCAAAGTCGATACCGTCTTGGCACTACCTAAGTTCATATTTGTGGCCTTCCTTATCTCCACCTCTTTCTTTTTGATGTACCTGAAAATATTCAGAACTTGTCAAAATACTTTCTAAAAAGGAAAATTAATTCAATTAATTAATTAAATACTGTAAATAACAGTATTGTGTATTACAGTATATAATATATTTATATATTTGTACATTACTGGAAACACTTGTCAATAAATGATTAATTACCTGACTGTACTCTCATTCACCGAATAATGGCGCGCAACTGCAGCGAAGCTGTTCCCTGACATTAGCATATCCAGAAGTTCTACCTTCTGGTGGAGGGTCATGACCTTCTTGTGTCGTTTACGCTCCTTGCCCAAAGCCTTAGCAGGAGCAGGGCATTTTGGAGCCATCTTATGCATTATGATGAATAAGGATGAACACTAACGCTGATGAAAATACAATTTGTTTAATCTTAATATTAAATATTATTAATGTGCGTGTGTATTTTTGTTCTCTCTTTCTCTCACTTGTGAATTACCAATGTTTCCCCTGTAAAAGAAAATTGGACGGCTTGAGTGCTGCATGAATGAAAATGTGCGTGCCTGAATATAGGGGTAATCTTGTAGAATGACTTTGAAATGATATTAAAGTGTTTTAGGATGATAGTTTAAGGTATATTTGATGTTTGAACTATTAAAATAGGCACTGAACTATTAAAACAAGGCATTATAAGCCTTTTTAGAGGGGGGTTAACAACTTACCGCAGATTTCGCTTTTTGCAGGCGGTTGTGTTTCCAAACCCCATGAATACAGGGGACATATTGTACTAGTTAATTATTTAGTAGTGTTGAAATGTGCAGTGATTGTATATTTTTAAGTTTAGATGATGCTTTAAATACTGTGCATTACACGTTTTAATCTGTGCCACATATGTACTTTACTTTATCGAGTGCGTATGAATACATTTCAAGATCAGAGATATACCAATATTTTTAAACATATTTTCTTCAATACAAAAACACCATTGGCTTATCTAACCATTTGTTTTGTTTGGAAATAATGTTAAAAGGCAAGCGAGCTGTCTGTTTGTTGTGGTCATGAGGAACATAAAAGTAGCTCTTGAGATTCTTGAAGCACAAACCTTATGTGATGAGATTCTCAAGAAACTGATCAAGGGAAGTTGCAAGCTTTCATGTTATTCTATGGGGAATTGGAAGTTGCAAGCTCTCATGTTATTCTATGGGGAATAATATGTTCTTTATCTACAGAACATAATGAGCACAAAAAAATCCTATGCAGTAGGGGATGTGGAATTCACTTGCAGACTATCAATAGGTGATCCTTATTGAGTAGTCCATGAAGAATTAAGATAACTCATATACTAGGAAGAATGCTCTGTCACTGGCCTCTGTCCAAAGGGAAGATCAAAGAGTTAATGCAAAGAGGGGAAGACTGAAATCATTTTCTTTCTAATTAACAATTTATTGCATAATGCACATGAAAGAAAAACACAAAGGCTTTGATCTGACCCTGGAAGGCTGTCTGGTTGAAGGAGACCTTCTCGAGGAATAGACAGCAGGCGCTGATCAGTTATCTATTCTGATCCGATGCAAACTAATGCATTGTAAGGGAAGAAGCTTCACTTGTTGGAGTCTGTGTCCTAGTTGTCTGTTTTGCCAATTGGGCATGAAGAAACAATGAGCAGAAGTTGATGTTAGTTTTTCAATTCCTTAAGGCTTCCCAAGTACAATTCCAAAAGCCTTATTGTTTACAATATTAAAAGTTTTCCTGGCTTTGTGTTATATAATGTTAATGAACCCTCTTTCTTATGTATGGTAATTCATGTGACAGAATCAATATTATTCTTACCAAAACAAGGAAAAGATGTCTCAAACTTTTTGGAATTAAATTCTTATCATGAAAACTATGGTTTCATAGAATTCATTAAAGGTCATTATGAAGCTTCTATCAACAAAGCAATGAGTAGTTTGGTATATAATGTGCTTGACTTTAAAAGCAAAGTAATTCAAAACAGCAGATTTATTCACTACCTTTTTAAGACAGGAATGACTTGTAAATGTTGATTTTTATATTTTAGATGAAAATATTTAAACTTACATGTAATCTGTTATCACAGGTACATGAAGAAATTTTCTACCACAAAGAAATTTTCTTCCACAAACCATACATGTCTTTGCACACACTGTACATACAGAATGAATCTTTGGCAAATATCCAATCTGCATAGAAAAAAGAATAAGAATTGCTCTTGTAGCCTATTGTACATGAATATTATGTGGTTACCAGTGTTTCTGTGCAGTATTGTCTAATTTTTGTTCAATATTCTATGTACTGTATTGTATTATAACTTCTACAATTCATTTTGAATCATAAATAATGCACATAAGACTAGAAATTGAATGCTTTATACTATTCTGTACATATAGCATGATGAAATCATATATATCATTGCAAACTTTTAGTTTAAACATTTTAATATATGAGTCCAGTAGTATGGATTAGGCATTTTGAACACTATACATTAGTGATTCTTTAGCGTCCTACATGTATGTAGTGTAACTGTAATTATACCTTTTAATGATTAATTTTGGGTATGTTGAATTAATGTTGTTACTGTTTAATTGTAAGTATTCTTAATCTAATTTTACATATTTATTTCATCCAGAGACTACAAAGTCTGCCCCAATAAATGACCGTGGGCATGAAAGTAGGAGCACTTCCAGAGTTCCTTTGGACCGTATGCCTCCTACACGACCTCATGACCTTGAACATGAACATTTACTGCCCACAGAGGACAACTCTCCACATCATTTTGACTCGCCACCTAGAGAAGATGATGGCACCACAAAGAGTGCGGTTCAGGGTAAGTCATACATTCCAAACATTCAGGCGAATAAATATGCTTATCAGAGTGATAATGTTCTGTATTGAACATATTTTTTTATGCAGTAATACTGTAGTCGTTTCATATTTTTGGGGATTGAATCAATCATCATAATTTATGTTTTTAATATAAAGTTTTTCTTCATAATATTTTCTCCAGTCCTTGTCTTTGTTTAAGCAGCTACTACATCCCTTTACACGTTCCTTATTCATAATATGACCTTCCCACCACACTCTTCTTTTTAAGTACCCATCTCTTAGCCCCACCACACTCTTCTTTTTAAGTACCCATCTCTGCTGCTAAGAGTTATAAATGCTTAATGTAAGCATCATAAATTTTGCACTACAGTACTTACTAATAGAACAGACATGTGCTGATTATCTCTTTCCACTTCATCCAGGCTATTACTTCTCTTTTCCTCAATATCTGTTTCACAGTCCCTGTGGTCCTATGGTAACAAATATTCTAAGCCATTCCCTTCTACCACAGTATGGTGCTCCTTCCTCTTATCCCTAATTGCTCCTCTTATATAAATCAGACTTAAATTTGCCACTAGTATCCAGTCATCATTTTACTACACAAGAATAGAGGGATATTCACACAATACAATATGTATTTTCTTTGCATCATTATTGCCTCCTAATTGATGGAGATGAGAATCAGCATCAGAGCTTCATAACAGTGACTGATCCATTACATCTCTCCTACTGTCTCTCTTTGATATAAATGAAAATCAGCAACAAAGCCTCACAGCAAGGCCTTGTGCCTTCACTCATGCAAGACAACTAGTTTGTATCTTCTTGGGAATCAGTTGAGCCAGATTCTAAATTCAAACCATCTCTATAATGTATACCAGATAGACAAAAGGAATAGGGGTATTTATGAAAACTCAGGTTTCCAAACAGCTGGATGACAAATAATTGGACCTTTACTGAAATATAGTACAGTTCCTTACTGTAGTTACTTTTGTCCTTTTTATATAACAGTACACTTTGATATTTGTTAAAAATTATTCAATACTGCAGAGGTAAAATACTATTAACTTTAATGATGATGATATTTTTGTAATTTTATCAATTTCTTTCAATGACATTACAGCAAGGGGCATTGATTCACCAGAGTTTGTGGCGATTTTCGTGATTGTAGCCGTGGTATCTGTCATAGTTCTTGTTGTCATAGCTTACATTTGGCGGCGAAATCACAGGGACAAGTATGACATTAATGCCTATAGGCCTGAAGAGACTGAGAAGCTAAGACCTGTCAAGACAGCTGATGACAACCATCAAGTGAGGCATGTGTAAGTCAAGATATTAACCAAGAAGCGCCAGGGAAGTAGGTGAAGCAGTTGTGGATTACTTTGGTTACAACTATTACTCTTGATGAGAAAGAGTTGCTTTAGAGCAGTTGTGTTATGGCTGTTGATGTTTTCATTCTCTGCTGCTAGAAAGAAATGAAAATGAGTATTTATTTACATGAGCTGAGACAAAACTAAACAGTAATGTGTCACATTATTATTATTTCTGTAATGCTGATAGTTATCTTTGATTAGCTATGGAACTTAAAATTTCAGAGAAGGTATTATGATAATTGTGATGCCAAGAATTGTGTTCTTTTGCGGACAATTAGACTATATATGCATGTGAATTTTTTTTAACTAAATCGGTGTGTTTGTAACTGGTCATTTTTTGCTGGATTGCCTAACTGCAATGAAAATGGAATACTGCAATGAAGTATATTGCAGTGAACCACTTCGTATCAGTTGCAACTGAGCTGGGAACACGTGATAATGAAGTCCAGTTTCTGTTTCAGAATCCCTTCAACATCATGTGTCCTTTTTGTGCCAGAATGAATGAAATAGGAGATTACTTCATTTTATTTATTATATATATTTTTTTTTTTTTGCTCCCCCAAGTATATGTCTTTGGTTGTGGATACATATTATAACAATAATTATCATCGTTGTCGTATAGGTGTCTTGTTGTATCTAGTCATTTGACCTTAAATGCTGTAATTCTGATGTATGGCATTTAAATACTTATCACTTATATAAGTTCTAGGATATAAATTTACATATATTACACATATATTTGTAAACACTTATGGATCTTTGATCAAAGCATTGCATGTTACAACTTCTGAGTAAAGTCATCACTTTACAAATTAAGTTACCCAACTTTCAAGATAAGGTGATGATATACAAATTTGTTGAAACCCTGAAGGTATTTTCAATACCAAATTAAGGTACATCAGAAAGGAACAAGTTCTCTATTATTGTTGTTTCCATTTATAATTATCTTACAACAGAAGTTGGCATAACTGAAAATAGCTTTCCAGAGGGCAAATAGTAAAATGCAGTTTCTTGAAATAGACTCAGTAAGAGAATGGAAGAGTCCAGCAACTTATAAATTGCATGTACTGGTACAAGAACTTTAACCTTTTGAATTCTATTGTGTTATTTACAAACTTCCTTTTAAGGATGACATATGCATGCAGCTAAATACTATACAATCATTGTGCATAGTTAACATGTATAACATCACTGAATGACAATTAGGTAAGATTAAAGACTTCAGTATAAATTTTTTTGACTAGTATTATTTATAAAATGTGAGCCTCACATTAAGGCAAGTTCTTACTTTGTCAAGAACAAATTTGATAAAGAAACTTATTTAACTGGACTGTGTACATTTTTAAAAAAAGGTTTTATAGATAAAACCACTGGCTTATGTCATAAAATAAATTACTAGGTTACTGAATTAAGTCATGATTTATTTTCATGCTCTCCACAAAATTCTGGACGCTAAAATATTAATTTTGGGGCTTCCCTCAAAATTGTACTTGATAATGAATGAAATAAACTAAAATACGTATATTTTATTGACAATACTAAGAATCAACTTTGCCTTTGGACTCTTCCATTATCTTATGGGCTATCTTTAGTTACACCAAAATAGATATTAAAAGAATGTTTGTTTGTCTGTGCAGGAGAGATGTAAAATTTCATTATATTGATTTATAGATTTATGAAAACAGAGGCAGCATTGCACAAAATGTTAAATTCTTGCACATTGTAGATTGAATTTAATTTGATGCATTACTTAACACTCTATGATTAAGTACTCTTGAGTAATAAATTCAAATAAATAGACATCACATTTCAGCATCTGTTGAGATTATTCATTATAGATGTTTATTGTTTGACATTATGTAAAGTTTAATATACTGTTTATATCTTTACTACGGCTGTCAACCCAGAAAATTTCACTGCATTCAAAAATTAATAACAGTGGGTAAAAAGTGTGCACTATTGCCTGCCTGTGGAGAGTTCTGTACAGAAGAATGAATGTATGCAAGTATACAGTGACTTCTCATTTAATGTCCTTTTGTTCTTAAAAACCACCGCTTCAGCAAAACTGTTATCTCAAACTTTTCCATGTGAAATAAGTACTGTAATGCTACTTACAAGGTTTACACTTTTTTTAAGACTTCCACCTCATCCCCTTACCTATCTATAATTTTACTCCAAACATTCATATAGTGTAGTTCATGTTCAGCTCATAAAATACTCAAGTTTTTAGGCCTAATATATGCTGCTTATTTTGATCCTTTAACTCAATGTAAAAAAAAAAAAACTTTTGCAAAATTTTATTTTGATGAGTTAGTTGGTTTGTATGATTTTAATTAAAAATATATTGTAGTAACCTTGATAATAATGATATGAACCATTTTTACCATTTGAGAAGTACTGAAAAGAAATACTCACCAACATGCAAGAGAGGACCATTTGGCAATGAAAATGAGTAATAATTATTACTTGCCACCTGACACAATCTTCTCACTCTGTTTCATGTCATCCAGTCAAACCTTTTCCCAGAGTTATGCAACAATAACTTGTAAACCTGTTGGAATAGATGGCTGTTATTGTATGGAGTTAAGATGTAAACATTATTGGAAGCAAAACGGTGGATTTCTGCAATTTTTGTTCTTAAAAAATTCAAAATTTAAAATATGAAACTTTTTTTTTATGTTGTGACATTAAATGTGAATATTCTGTACTGACAGCACTGGTGTGCAAGAACATATATCCAGTGAGGAACACTTACCTGAAAAATGACTACGCAATACAATATGGTTGAAATTCAATCAAGAATTCATCTGTAGCAAATGCATCTTCTACTCACAATGTGATTCTGGAAAGGTTCAAGGGCTATTCTGTGATATGAAATTACTTCTTCAACTAGATGGCTAATGGATAAATGACATCTGTTCACCCATCTGATCTCAGTAAATCCTTTATTTTGTTGATAATCATGTAACCAAAAAATAATGAAGATGGAACCATAATCTTACTAGGAAAATTTTTGATAGGTGCTTTAACAAACACGTTCTCAATTTTCATATGATTTAGATAAATCTGTATTAGTTAGAAATCCTGTTCAGTAAAATACAAATGAAAACTATATTTAGAAGTTGCCACATACCAGTGCATTTAGGTGTCTTTTTATATACTACCTATACATGCTTACACATGCATATACATTCTGTACACATGCATTGCATGGAAGTCCATATAAACACTTAAATGCATATTACATTTGGTATCATATTTTGCAGTTGGGTACAGTAACTTTAGTGTAAGCATATTATTATAATAGAACTTAATATCTTCATATGCTCTTTTGTTTGGGGGGAAAACCCCAGCATTTTTAGCTGTATAAATACAATAATAGAATTTCTAATCATTGTTAAATGTTCTCTCTGATGAATCTGTGCTCTAATTTTCAGTCACAACTTGTAAATAAAGGTGGTATTGGAAAAGTGTCCTACAGAATAAGGAAGCATTTTATGACTGTAATTGCTTCTTGATTTGAACTTTTTGTGGCAGATAGTGCCATTTCTTGACTGTTCTGGTAGGTAGTGCCATATTTGGACTGTTTATTATCATCATCAAAAATGTTTTGGAAGGGTCATGTGTCACTCTCTGATTTTGGTTTGATAAGTGATGAGTCTTACAGTCCACAGGCAAAGCTCCTGAAGATGAACAGGTGAAACGGGAAGAAAAGGGGTGTGAACAAGATATTAATATTGTTAATGCTTGTGATGAAGCTGCAAACTGATTAGTATTTGATACTCTTTATTGCTAAGAAAAGGGCAGGACCTTAGTGTAAAACAAAAGAAAAATTCTGTCTAGCTGAAGTAGTTTGCTAATGTAAAGGTGTTATAAGAATAAATGATCAGAAAATTAGCTCTAGGATGTGTGTTCGTCCAGTACAGTATTTATATTAGCACTCTTAAAATAGCAGAAATGTTCAACATATTCTTTCTCACTGTTATTCTTTCTATAATAATGCAAAACATAGCATTAATTTGTTGACAGAATCTTTATAAATATCCCAATATTAAAATAGTATGGCTGATTTTCTTATGGGAGTTCTTAAATGGATCACCAGATATTGTGCCCATTGTATGCCAGACCTTTCCTAAATGATAGCATCTTTTTTATTTTGGCTAACAATTCGTTATTTACTGAATGGTATTCTTACTTATGATTAATTTTGGACTGGTTTAGTTTTTGTTTTAAGAAGTTTGATTAATATATGTAATGAATGCATAATAAAGATCATTCTATGACAAATTTATACTCCTGTAAGAAGTAAGTTTACAACAGTTAAAATATTAAAAAAAATTAATAATTCATAATTTAATTTACTTTTGCAATATAAAAAACCTTGCACTCTAATGCATTAAAGATTAGGCTTTCATTATTATAGTACATTACTTGGAACCAAATGTATTCTACTTCTTACCTTTTGGAGTTTTCAGCCATGCTATTTGCCAGAGAACTAAATAATAATTAATTACACAATAAGTTCTGTATATTAAGTTACTTGGCAATTGCTTGTATTTATGCTGTACATTTATGCACATATTTGTCTTCATTTGTATTACGCATTCCATTGACAGTCACTACATCAAGGCAATAATGATTGAAAAGGTTTGTCTTGAGTGCTAAAGAAACAACAAATTTATGCTATGTTTGTCATTCTTACCAATGTTATGGATAAAATATTGTCATTGCATCTCTGTATTGTGTGATGTGTAAATATACGAGGTCTTTTGAAGAATTGGAATACCAAATGTAAAACAGTTGATTTATCCATAACCTTGTGTAGTCACTTTTTTACTGGTGTTATTTGGAATTGGACGAGGTAGTCGGCAGTTTTCTCAGTCTTTGGCCAAGTTATGATGACAAAGATGTATTTTATCTATGTATTGAAATCTAGTATAACCTAATCATTATACTGTATATAGGTTATGTATGGGCTAGAATGCTGCTGTTTATTTATGATGACCATGAAGTGTAAAATGCAAATTGCACTTTATTTTTTTTATTTTTGCTTATCTTGATGATATTCTGTTTAATTACGAATTGTATATATATACTGCAAGAAATATTTCCGTAAATCCTATAGTTTTGCATTCCTTTCTAATCCTGTGTTTTTGTCCCTAAATCCCCTTCTAAAAACTGCATATTTGAACTCATTTCTTTCATATTTTTTAAGTGGAAGGTCAATTGTATTGTAAATATTTTATTTCCATTATATTTTATATAAAAACCATTAGAAGGGTTTAATAAAATCTGAAAATGGTAATGTGTCTTTCACTTGTATACTTTCTTTTTAAAAGAATCTGCTTTGTGAGGTTACACTGATGGTACTTAGAAGAAAATGCTGTAGGTTTGAAATATTTTTAAAAATTTCCTAGCATACAAATCCTCATATACATAACCCATTACTGTAATCATATCTAGCCTTCTTCCATGGAAATGGATCCCAGTTACCCAAGCTGACAAGTTGAAAATGAATGGTTCCATCATTTTGCATGGCCCTAATGGGCTGTAGACAGAAATTGATGATCCAGAGAATATATACTGTACCAGTCTTATATCAACTGTCAATAATAGAGCCAAGAAAGGAATCCTTACTGCTCATTGATTCCATAAAAAAAAGATGAAGACTTTTAATGATGTGGCAGTGTAAATAGAATACTTTTATGATGTGGTGGTGTAAACAGAATAGTTATTATGTATTGTGCGCACACCCCACAAAAGGCATGCACTCCTCAGTTTAGGAGTAATGGCTGTGCACCCACACCAGGGTGTCATTTAGGGGGGGTACTTGCCCCCCCTCACCCCACCAAACCCCAAGGAGTAACAGCAGCTGGTTTTCCATGACTCCTACTGAAATTCAAATGTGTCATCACATTAAGTTATATCTTTCTATCTATTTTATGTGCTTCAAAAAGCATATAAAATAGCTCAAAACCAAAAAAAAACCCAGGTGATTAGGCTCGCTTCACTTGCCAAACCGCCTTTACCCCCCACATCAAAAATCTGAAATGACGCCCTTGAACCCACATTTATTTATTAAAAAAAAAAAAAAAGACAGACTGTATTAACTAAATGGGGATGGGTGTTGCCAAGGCACTGTTTTGCATATCCACATTTAATATAGGAAAAGACAATCAGAAGGACAAGTGGGGAGAAATGAAATGGAAACTTGTATGGTGGTGGAGTTTTTGAGAAATGTTGACCAGTTCTGTATCTTCAAGACAAACGCAACTGAAAGGGCAGTAAGATGAAGGTTAGTGGCACCCTAGAAGAAATGGAAGAAGATAGCCAGACTTCAGCTAAATAAAAGCACCCCAAAAGTTGAGAATACAAGGACTTATGAGGGTTACATAAGGCCTCTAATGTTCTATACAGCAGAAACATGGGTACTGAGAAAGATCTGGAAAAAGTGTGATTAGGATATGAAAAGATTCAAGACCACTGTAAGTAGAAAGATGTATTAACAAATTGGGAGGTGGCAGAAAATAGCCTGATATGGTTTGGAAATGTGATGAGAATTAGATATGGAAATAGCAAGCAGAAGACCTGAAGAAAGCAATGTCTGATGGGAGCTCAGGCAGAAATGCACAGGACAATTTGGGGAGAACTCATTACATGTCAAATATCAAGGGCTCCCCAAGCAGTGATTTGTAATGATGTACATCAGAGAATGCAGTGTTCTTCCACTGGGGACCATGCTGAATAGCAATGTCCTGCATTACCGAGTTGCCCAGCTACTCAGATGGGAAGACAACTGAAGACAACCTCACCAAGTATGAAATTCATCTACCTAAATCCATGGTCCTGACAATCTGGGTTTGAATGCCTGTCCAAAGACAAAATAAAATACAGTTGCCCCTCATCCTGTCAGACTTATGGGGTCCGCCTTCTAGTAAGAGGCAAAATCTGATAATTAAAGAGACCCAGCAGAACAGCCAACAAAACATTCAAGATGTCTAACAGTCACCAACTATTACCTTATTATTATCATTCAATTTAAGACATTTATCCAATAAATGCATCTTCGAAAAAGAAAGCCTAGTAAAAAACTACCATAATATTTACCCAACTAATCATAGTAACTAAGTGGATAAAGGGAAATTGTGTCCTTGTGACAGGAGGATGAGAAGGAAAACAGTTTCTCTAATTCATTCCTTGAAACCTTGGCCAAGGCATCTGAGAAGAGCAGCAGCAGCTAGGTCTCAAACTTTGTATGCTCAAACAACGTTAAATTGTTCTCTGAGTAACAGGAAAATAATGTTATCAGTGGGGCATCACTACCATGGAAAACCATATTGTGCATTTTGTGAAAGATGCAACAACAAAATTAAGTCCAGAAAAGGCCTGACAGCCTTCTTCCAAACTGGCACTTGCCAGTTATCAAATTAGTATTCAGATATGCCAACTAGACATCTAAATGGTAATTAGAGTAGAATTTTGTTCATCTTTTTAACTACAAATGTTACTATACATACCCTGTTTTTGGTGGATTTATATTCCCATGTTTTTGTCATAAATGATTGTGTTGATTGGCCAAAACCAAGTTTAGGAAATGAGCAGTTCAGGATAGAAATGGCTGGAGGAGGGGCATTAAAAACAGATGATCCTTAGCAGCCGTCATAATTTTCATGTTTCCCAAGCTCAAATACGGAGGGTTGAAGTTTAGAAGGTATCCATCCATAAAATATCAGCCAAAACCCACTGTGACATGAGCTGTCCTAGAAAAAAACAACTAGAGGCGGCTCATTGAAAACAGCTACCCCAACCTGAGTTAAGCTGAGGGGAACTAATCAAAAGAAAGAAAACATGGCTACTGGTTAACTCATTCAATGCTGACAAAATCTGATCAGTATGTTGAAGGAGGAGAATGTTACATCAAGAAAACGAACGAGCACAATTCCCTCTCTCTATTTACTCAATGGTTAAGCCATAGTTTATTTTTAGTACACTATTAGAAAGGAAAGCAATTTTTTTGACATATGGAAACATTTTAAATTGGCAGTCTGATTACATACGCTTAACGTGTATACGCCAAGTCATCTTTATATCTGCTAAAAGCTGACACAAGACAGCCTTAAAGAGCGGCTAATGTAAAGTAATTTATCTAAAGAACATCATATAAGCTAATTAATTCATTATTACTGGAACAGGCAAAACAAAGACATATTTACCTAGCCTTAAGCCACTTTGCACAGATTGAATGTTGAACCATAGTCATCAATATCAGTCATTAATAAGCTTCCACCCACACACAGCTGCTTCTGTGTTAGAAGCTTAATCTCAATTTCTGTATACAGTATCTGTTTTCTTGCCTGGATGGCAGCACCTACAAAAAAAAAGTAAAGTTTAGTTTTTTTAACTTTATAAATTTATCGAAATGTTCGTCTTTACTAGTCAAAAAAAGTAAAATATAATTGGGAATAAGGGATACAAACTTCATAATTATTCCAATTACAAGGATAATTGAAAAAAGACTCAACATGTTCTAGTATCTATGTTATGAAAATGAAATATCTCAAGTTATCCCAATGAGGACAAACACTTTCTGTATCTTTATAACCCACAGAATTTTTCAACAAAAATAAGTTGAGAGATATGAGACGATCATGAAGAATGTGCTATAATAGTCATAACTGATGACTAATTCAGACTAGAAAAACTTACTGTTTAGTTATAATGTAACATTACATATTAACTTATTAGACACGAAACATTTCTTTCATGAAGTATACCGAAAGTGTCCTTTTAAGTTTTTTTTTTTTTACTAAGCACAACGAAATATGTTTAATTTCACACAGTGTGTAAAAAGATTCTCCTGGCAGTGATAATTTTTGCCAGATTTGAAAAAACTGTTGTATCATTTAGTCTACTTTTGACCCTAAGGAAGTAATACAGTACTCTTAGAGTTAGAGACTATCAATACACTTTCTTGCTTATTACAAACTGTTTAAACTCCTGTTACTTAAAATATGCTTAAGAAGCACAGAAATTCATATACAGTTAAAAGAAAAAGAACATTCGACAACACTAATGGATTCAAATAAAATACATTGCAATTTTTAACAAATCAGATTCACATTACTTTTGACATAGCTATTCTTAAAATAACCGTTACAAGGACAACTAAAGATTTCAGTAAGATAGCAAACTACAAAAACAGTACCTGAACTTACTCATCTCAATGCCAAAACACCTGGAAAAATGGAAATCAGTATTATGGAAGAAATATGGGTTTCAACTTGCACACTATTACCATTTTTCTCAATAACTTTATAAGGTTCACTGAAGAAATTTAGTGCCAACTTATTTTCTCTACTTTGTTGCAAGACCACTAAGTCACCTTCACTTACTTGTCCCTAACATAAAATTTCTTATAATACAGTAATACTGTACTCTTCCCCCTTTTTTTTTTTACATTTTTTACATTTTTTGTCTCTTATTCTAATTTCATCATCACAACCAGTATATTTTAAACGTATCTCAGGCAATTTTGTTCTATTTTTCTACCATACATGAGTTCTTCAGGGGTAACATTGGTTACAGAATGTGGAGTAGATCTATAAGCTTTTAAAAAAGTAATAAGTTCCTTCCTCCAATCTTTTCCTTCAGCTCTAATGGTTTTAATAGCCCTCATAACTGATCTACTTTATCACTCCACTTCACCATTAGCCTGCGGTGAATATGGTGTTACTTGTCTATGACATATACCATTTACACTCAAAAAATCTTTAAATTCAGCTGAAGTAAATTGTACACCTCTGTGTTACAATGAGTTCTGGTAACCCATGAGATGTAAACCAATTATCCAGGTATGTTACTATATTGGTAATACTGGTCGAACACAATATTCCTACTTCGAACCATCTAGAATAATAGTCTACTGCATTTAATAAATTTTTGCCACTCGGCAAAAGACCACATACAGCATGTCTATCCCAACGTTGTCATGGTCTTTCTGGTCAAGAAGTTGGTTTCAGTTGTTCTGGCCTGTTAATACTGCTCATTAATAACCATGCTTCACAATTCTTTACATAATTTTCCACCTCTTTCCCTATACCAGGCCACCAAACTTTGTCTTAATCTACTCTTACACTTTACAATACACTGATGTCCCTCATGGGCCAAATCAAGAATCTGCTTTCTCAGGAATTTAGGAATTATAATTCTTTGTACCCTTAATAGTAAACAACCAAGGATACATACTTCCTCTTTAACATACTTAAAAACTGGAACTTCCTTCCAATCACCAGTCCCAACAGCTTTTATAATTTTACTTGACTCCATATCAACACCAGACTGTTGTTCAATTTCCTTGGCAGTTAAGGCAATAGGTGTCGCAACTTTTGCAATAAAATAAGCATATTCCTCTGCTACATTACCTTTAGGAATATCTGGTAAGGTAGTCTAGACAATGCATCATCTGCATTAGTCCTTCCTGGTTAGTACCCTACTTTAAAGTTGACAGGCTACAGTCTCCAAACCCATCTTTCAATATGCAAAGGAGGTCTTGACTTGGGAGAATAGATTACTTCAAGTGGTTTGTGATCACCTATCAATTCAAAATGAATACCTAAATCATACATTCTAAACCTCTCACAAGCCTATACAACAGCAAGTGCCCCCTTTTCTGTCTTAGAGTAACAACATTCAAGATCTGCCAATGACCTCCTAGCAAACATTACTGATTTGAAACATCACATCATTTTGTTTTTGTACTAAAATATCTCCAAGTCCAAACAGACTAACATCTACAATCACTTAGGTTTGTGATACAGGATTAAAATATTCCATGCTTTCAGCAGGCAGAAGCCTCTTTTTTAATTCCTAAAATGAATGTTCCTGTTCACTTCTCCACTGCCAAGTTACATTCTTTCTTGTTAACCTTCTTAAAGGCTCTTTTACAGTTGACAAATTATTGATAAATCTACCACAGTAATTTACACGCCTAAGAAAACTCCCAGCCTCATTTACATTCTCTGGCCTTTTAGCCTCATTTACAGCTTTATCATCAGTAGGTTCAATGCCATTCTTTGCAAGTGTCCCATAAAAATGAACTTTTCCACATCAAAACTACATTTATCTGGGTTTAGAGTTAAATTTCTATTACACAATGTTGCCAATATCTTTTCCAACCTACAGTCATGCTCTTTAATATCATTACCAAACACAATTATGACATCAGCTAATACTCTGACTCCTTCACAATCATGCAAAACTTGTTGCAAGATATGTTGATAAACTCAGGAGCACAGTTAACTCCAAACAGCAATCTTTTGTACCTGAACAACCCTTTGTGGGTAACAAAAGTAGTCAAATATTTACTCTGGATCAAATTCAATTTGATGGAATCTCCCTTTAAATCAAGTTTGGAAAATATAACTGCACCATTCATGTCAACTAACAATTCATCTATTGTTCCAATAATTGAAATGAATTGAATATATTATTTAGGCCAAAGGCCAAGCACTAGGACCTACAAGGTCATTCAGCACTGAGACGGAAATTGACAGTAAAAGGTCTGCAAGATGTAGCAGGATGAAAACCTTGCAGTTGCACATAAATCAATTGTTAGGAAAGGATGGAAAGTAAGATTGAAGAAAGAGATCATGAAAGGAGTACAGTAAAAGAAACAAAGGGGTTGCAGCTAAGGGCCGAAGGCACGCTGCAAAGAACCTCAAGTAATGCCTACAGTGCACCAAACGAGGTGCACTGACAGCACTAACCCCCTTCAGGGTATTGTTGGAATAGGGTGCCTAGTTCTTAAAATGGCCTCATTAGCTCTCCTCATATCAACACACAGTCTCAATTCATCACTGGTTTTGGGACAAAAACAGGAGCTGAAACCCATTTAGTATGACCTTCAACTGGCTCAATAATATCTAAATCTAACAAATCATCAAGAGTTTTCTCAACTTTTTCCCTTATATTACAAGGAATTCTCCTCAAAGGTTGTGCTGCAGGTTTCATATTAAGGTTTACATGCAATTTCAATTGGAAATAAGTCAGCTTACCAACACCTGAAAAACAAGATTTATACACCTTTAAATTTGAATATTTATTACATACAGTAATTGCTTTTATTTGGTTTACATCATCACCAGTGCTTTAAATATTTAGTGCTATGGATGAATCTGTTCCAAGTAAGTTATTATCAATGGCATTTTACTCAAAAACAATGAAATTTGTTTCAACACATGCTCTCCCATATTAACATGCTGATTATGCCTAGATTGACATCTTTGGCCCTGGTGTAATTCCTAGTTCTGACACCTCTTCCCCTGGACATTTTCACACCAGGTTGTGACAATGACACTTACTGATCTGAGTTACAGGTAGGATAAGAAACTACGTTGGACCTACAAACACGAGCCAAATGACCTATCTTACCACATTTCCAGCAAGTTATTTCCTGCAACATTGCAGTCACTCTGCCAATGACCTTGTAGACCCCACACCAACAACTATGATTCATGCTAGGCCTACTGAAATTATTTCTCAGCCAATTAGAATGCATAAAATTTCTTGTATTTCCTCCCCTTTTTGCATGAAAAGTTTCACAACCTTGGGGCTGGTAACCTAACTTACTTACTTTGAGATTATTATATTGCCTAGATCTCACAGAACCATCTTCAATTTCAAGGCCCTTGCCATTTCTACTATGTTATCTAATGTCAAGTTTCTCTCTCTCAAAAATCTACCTCTTAACTTCTTTGAAAAACACTTCTCAATTATCTGATCTCTAAGATTAGAATTCACTTCGGCTGTGGGATACTTAACAAAATTTCTTAGCCTAGTCAGGTAAGAATCCATACTTTCGGATGGACCCTGGCAAGCCTGCCTGAAAACATGCCCCTCAATGTATGTTACATTCTTTTTAGGCATAAAATGGTTATCTAACGCTGTAACTGCACCATCAAAACTATCTCCAGCCACAGTCAGGGTTCTATACACTGTACCTCCATACCTGCTTGGTGGAGCAATATACTGTAGCCTCCTTTTGGCCATCTTCAATGACTCCACTACCTTCTATGAAGTAGGCAAAAGACTCCTTTCAATTTGACCATTCCTGTGCCACAGTTGACGTCTCCTCAGGAGAAAATGCAGTAGAACTATGGGGTTGCTCCACATCAGGTATTACCTTGGAAACTGACTTTACCTATAGTATTTTAGTTGCTTATTAACAATTTACCATTATTTTTAGTCAGTCAACTGCAATTAACATCAGAACTGTTATGTTTTTTTGTGTGCTGGCCATCCTGGAATGATATCACCCATGCACAATCTTATAGAGGAGCTTTTGGTAAAAGTGGAGTTTTCTTCACTGAGGGGCTCCACCCCAACTAAATAACATGGCCTTTTAGATTAGGTTAGGGTACGTTAGCTTGGTCTAATTCCTTTTATAATAGGTTTCCTTAGCCAATCCCTTCTTGAACATAAGGAACCGTTCCATAACAACATGGCAGCCAGGTATTTCTCCTAACGATTTCCCCCAGCCGAAACCCCACGTTCCCAAAGGGTCCCCAACCGTGTTGGGTAGATAGGCCTGTGAAGTTAATAATAACTGACCGACAATAAACACCACCACCTACTTCATCAGCAACACGAAAAGTATAGGAAAAACTGTATTTCCAAGGTAACAGGCCTAGTCCGTGCGGAGTTACCCTGCAGTTTTACAGAAAATGGTGCTAGGGGCCTTAACCATGGTGGGCGTAGCCATGGTTTCTCTTAGCTTAAACTTGTCTACTGTTAGGTTAGCCTACTCACAGTATGCTGTCTGCTCCCTGACGGCGGACCTACAACTCTAGTTTTCTGGCATAACAGGTCCTTGTCACCTCGAAAAATACATCCTGGGGAGCAGTCCTCGTCGCCATTACACGATTATAATCCCTGGTTCGGCAAGGTTATTGAGGATGGCTGAGGTGGAACACTTAAGTTCCTGGGCACGCCTTTATTGCTTCAAGTTGCCCGCTTCCATTCTGTACAGCAACAACAAAACAAGAAAAGGAGGCAAGTCGGCAAAACGCAGAATGTCCCCAAGAGTTACGGATGCAGCATATAAGAGAAAACTGTTTCTTTTAAAACATTAAGGAACACATACACTAAAGGAGGTTAATCTCCATCCAAGGAATTAACACCCTGGAAGGTTAAGGACGAGAAATATACTCTTCGGAAACTTTGCTAACGAAAAAAATAAATAAAAATCGGTACTGGAAATCATAGCTAAATGCTAGGTTTCATCGGGAACGCTTTTAAGGTTTGGTAGAGATCATTCAAATTCTATTTAACGAGATTCGACAATACAGAAGGGCTTCCGCACACAAACTGCAGTCGACTCGACGATAATCATAAAAAAGATTATAAGCACACTAAATATAAATTAGTCATTTTTAAAAATTCGGGCAGACTTCACGCTGTACTGTACATGAAAAATACCAGCTTCGGTAGTGTACTACAGTTTACATGAAAATTTTTCGATTTTCATATCTTAAAAACAAGATAAACCAAGTAGCCTACTACAGTATATTATTAACCACTATAATTGACGTTTGTCTAATTCCACAAAGAGTGAAGAACATCATTCAAAATGTTATAAGATGCAAAGCAAATTCTGCAAAGCCATCACCTAATTATCAAAAGCTGAAAAAATTCTTTTACCATTTCTCATCTTTAATAAAAGGTAAAGTTCAGATCTCTGTAAAAGGAATTAATAATTGACAATGATATAAAAAACTGAAGCACTGTTGAAATTCAAAGTACATTTTCATCAGGCTACGGGAAATATTGCAACAAGATATCAAATAAAACAAATCATTAACGCAAATATTACAATAGTAAAATAACATTTTTTGTACAGGTTTGAATCTGAAAAACCCCAACTTAACAACAGATAATTATGTCCAATGGAAATAATGTCGAATTGTAATCATTATACATGTATGCATACATACATACTCAAATCTGTAATTGATCAATTCTATAAATTATAATACATAAGCTACAAGCATAAAACGTAAATCAGTTAATCAATATACACCCGTTGACAAAATCCAGAAACGTGGTCATATTATATATGAAAACATAGAAAAGGCAGTAGCTCATGAATTATATACATTACATACATACATACATACATACAAAAACCAGTAACGAGATGACCTATCTAAATAACAGCCCCGGGCTAAACATCAGTACGATGGATTTAATTATCCCTGAAAGGGTAGGAAAATGACCTTCATACCTTAGTGCTAATTCAATTTTAAACCCTACCTCTGGCGAATCTCGTCTTCAAAGGCTTAAAGCGGTCAATGAAGACATGTTTACACTAAAGGTTTCCTTTCAGTTTTCTTTAGTGTTTCATTTTTTTCCGTGTTCTTTGGTTAATTCACAGAAATTTCGAAATACATGTATTGTATCATCATTTGTAGGCTATGTGTAGTTACGGTTTCAGACTTATTTAACCTACTAGCCAAACCTTTTTATTGATAACTCATTTTTATTAACCTCCTACAAACATGAGGCGAGCTTACATGTAATCTCATTATCAGAAATTCGATTAAAATGTAAGTTATTTAATAAAGCAGCAATTTGCGTGTCTCACTGGCAAGTGTACCATTCTATTTCCATATGTTATTAATTCCCTCTAGCAGTAGGCCTAGTTTAACACTGTTAAAAAAAGAACTTACGTATCAATTCAACTTCTGTATTTCGAAATGACGACAAAATTAAGAATTCCAAAACGAATCATGTTAACATTCTTTACTGTACTAAAACATCAGCAACAATCTTAACTGAATTCCACCTAGGCTACAACATGACTAAGTTTGTTCACCCTTGTGGGCAAATACATCGTATCAATTTCTACAATAAACAAGAAATTTTCAGAAAAAACACGTTCCTAACATAATTATGCATGCTTCACAACAAAAATAACAACAGTTATAAATACAACGGTGACTGTAACTACAATACCTAATGAGATACGCTAGCAAATTTATCGCAAAAAATTTTTTGCTGGAGAAACAATAAATAGGAGTAACAACACCAAGAATATCAGTAACACATGAGTTACAAATAGAAAATAAAATTAAATAGAATAAAATTCAATCCAGGTGAGGACAAACGCTAAGCCTAAAACGCCATCCGTTTTGACATCTCATTAAAGGATAAAGACTTGTCAAGTGCCTACGAAAATTCGCATATTGGTGATAATCGAAGATAATCTCCCGAGGCAGGGTCAAAATAACGGGTCATTAAAGAAAACTGGGGCAACTCTCTCTCTCTCTCTCTCTCTCTCTCTCTCTCTCTCTCTCTCTGTGTATATTCAAGTGGCGACTATAAAACATGATTCATCACACTAAACACTAGGCCCAACTAATGAAATATTATACATCAAACTTGGTTCTACGTGAGACTATAAGATTATTAGAACCGCACTTAAATAATTTTTTATCAATAAAACAGAACTTGTTTTGTTTACGGTTATGAAACTATGCATTTTATCTCCTTATGTCTAATCACAACTGACCTCATATCTTAATGATCAGCAACACTGTATCATTATTTTCGATAATGATAAAAAAGGAACTTGATCTCTGTGAGCCCATTTTATATTTGATTAATGGTTTTGTTTATTAAAATACAAATTTAAATTACCTGGCACTTCTCTCATAAACAGTGAGTGCAAAATATTGATTCATGATCTGGAATTAAAATGCACATTACAAATACATCGTATTTCAATGTTGGTTCAAGTTATGTATATTCTCAAATATTAAGTAACAAATACCCCTCCATACCGAATTCATTTTACCTTGAGAATAATTTACACCTAAAGAAATCATATCAAGCGCATCTGCACCAGTCACAGGATTTGAAGTAGATACTTCACTTTATCGACTTTGCTATCAAGAGAGATATTATGTTTACTACTCTGTTGCACAATAATCCTGTACAATTTCCAAAATGATAGCCAAGAGCTAAGTAACACGTGGCTATTTCGTGTTAGTTTTGTTACTAAATTACACTTTTAAATTTCAAGCTTTATCACGTTATTTTCGTACTTGGTGGCACAAAGTCAATAGGCTGTTCACCTGATCAGTGACATTAGCCAATATTAAGATGTGGATCTATTAATTTCCACTTTTTCCTTCTCCTTTATTCGGACTAATAAGGGTCTCCTTTATTCATACTTAATGACCTCCACATTCCAAAGGTGCCTGGATTCTACTTCAGAACACCAAAGGATCACAACTATGGATGCTACTAACACGAATGGTCAAAATACACAAACGAGATAGCACAGAGATCCCTCATTTTTCAAGACCCAAACACTATCCACCATGGTTCCAAGACTTTTATATTATTCAGTGAAATCTGGTTATTTCTTGGATTTACTTAAAATGAACTACTTTAAGAGATTGGTCAAATAACTAACTATACCTCCTCGTAATTAGCTGCTCTCGTGATAACAAGACAGACCTATACCGATAGTCTAACGATATGATACATTCCCACGGTATCGTAAGTCAACATTAAGACAATGCTTTTGTTGATGTCAACGACATTTCAAGATTAAAAGCATAGAAGCAAAGAGGAAGGGTGGATCCATTTCCTCAATGATATTTACCTCCAAAGACGGGACTCAGTTTATGCAACATGAGCGTACTGCAAAGGAAATCAATGTTAGACAAAGCCTGAATGCCTCGACCTAGTTAACAAGACACCTACGGTCCACCTGCAATAGCGGAATGCGACAAGAAAGACGTGACGCTCACAAACGGGAATAAACCAAGGAATTAGAAAACTTGTAACAGGATTCCCCAGTTATCAACAACATCCATAGTAACTGTTACTAAGTGTTTTACTCAGGAACTTCATGAACAACTTCAATAACATGTTCTCTAACAAACAAACACACAGAGAGTAACAAAACACTACACTATGCTTCATCTATGACAACACCACTCCTTAACACGAATAAGAAATCTTTACACAAACTTCATTATGACAATAACTTCCCTATCCTGTGCCATCTAAGAATAGAAGAAGAAGAAGAAGAAGAAGAAGAAGAAGAAGAAGAAGAAGAAGAAGAAGAAGAAGAAGAAGAAGAAGTAGTAGGATACAACCAATTACTGCGTAAATTGACAAGCACCCAAGAATTCAGCCAAGGCCGTGCGCTTGTATAGCATACCTGAGCCATTGTCACAACCAGCAGGTGCAATATTTCAACAGCTTGCATAATCTATTTACGACCGTTTGTCTGTATATTACCTTGTAATGTTTATTGCTTTCATTTTCTCAGCAAAGCTGAATAAATAAACTAAGATGATATTATACATATTTTTGATATTTTTTATAAGTAATCACAAAATACTTGAAAATAAGAAGTGAGAATTATTACACTATATGTTACTGTAAGCGCACAAGACAGAGTTGAGTGGAAAATCATTGCATCATGTATACAGTAAAAATTCGGACATATATTAATACACACACACACACACACACACACACACACACATATATATATATATATATATATATATATATATATATATATATATATATATATATATATATATATATATAATACACACACACACACAATATATATATATATATATATATATATATATATATATGATTATTATCACTTTTGTACGTGATTCATTTATCACACATTACCACAGGTGAAAAATAAGAAACGGGGTGTAGGTCCTGACCGGTTTCGACTTTATTTCCAAGCCATTGACGAAGGACTGATACAGAGTGTGAGAAGTCACAAATATATATACTACAAGAACAGTACTGACGAACATACACAACCGTTAGAGGCTCCATATCCCTATTCAGGCCGGTGTCGAGGTAGGAGTGTCCTTTAAAACTCATTTGGCTAAAAATCACAATAGGCTCTCAGGGGACATTGCTGATAAACAGACCATACCCACCTCAGATCCACACCTGACAGGTGTCATGGAGGCAGGTTGGAAACTCATTAACATTACTACCCTCGTACTGTGTTTACAAATATGATAATCCTATTTTCATATATCTCTACTGCCTACCTTAAAGTTTAAACAATTTACAAATTTCTTTTTTGATATTAAAGGATCAAGTTTATACATCCCTGACTGATATTCATATTATGGTTGTAACTTTCTTTTATGAAGCTAGATTCAATGATGTTCCTTTCCAGTGCATTATTAGAATATACAATCCTTTTGCCCCTTCCCAGTTGATAGCATGATTGTTCTCACTAACATGTACAAATATACCACTGTTCCCTTGTGCATATCTCACACATTTCTTATGTTGTTCAATTCTTTTTTTCCAGTGCTTTCCCGGTTTGGCCAATATAAAAGTTGTCACAAGACTTACACAGAATTTTATATACACACCCTTTAATATTGTCTGGGAGTTCTTGATAAGTACATTTTTTTCATTGTTGTATTGTTCTTAAATGCGACATTAACACCAAAATTCTTAAGAAGATGAGGATATCTTTCATACTATTATTATAAGGCAGAACAAGCAAATTTTTTTGTGTTGTAAGGTTCTTTCTGGTTTTGATACATAGTCTTTTTGCCGCTTCAAATGCACTGTTTAATACACTATCAGGATATTTCAATTTTTTGCCTGCAATCCTAATCTTATCTATTTCATCATCAATATATTCAGGGCTACATACCCGTAATGCTCTTAAAAACATAGATGAAAACACTGACTTTTAACCTTATTGCTTTGTCCAGAATAGAAATGCATAGGAAGAAATATTAGTGGGTTTCTATACACACTATATTTAAACCCACTACTATTTCTTCGTATGAGGACATCCAGAAACAGTAAGCACCCATCATTTTCCATTTCCATCGTGAATTTAATTGATGGTACTAATTGATTTAACTTAGCAAAAAGTTTTTACATCTTGGTTCCCTGGCCATACACAAATTATGTCGTCAACATACCCTAAACCATGTAACATTACGTGGGAAGATATTAAACAACATAATCCCACGTAATGTTACATGGTTTAGGTATGTTGACGACATAATTTGTGTATGGCCAGGGAACCAAGATGTAAAAACTTTTTTTGCTAAGTTAAATCAATTAGTACCATCAATTAAATTCACGATGGAAATGGAAAATGATGGGTGCTTACTGTTTCTGGATGTCCTCATACGAAGAAATAGTAGTGGGTTTAAATATAGTGTGTATAGAAAACCCACTAATATTTCTTCCTATGTGCATTTCTATTCTGGACAAAGCAATAAGGTTAAAAGTCAGTGTTTTCATCTATGTTTTTAAGAGCATTACGGGTATGTAGCCCTGAATATATTGATGATGAAATAGATAAGATTAGGATTGCAGGCAAAAATTGAAATATCCTGATAGTGTATTAAACAGTGCATTTGAAGGGCAAAAAGACTATGTATCAAAACCAGAAAGAACCTTACAACACAAAAATTTGCTTGTTCTGCCTTATAATAATAGTATGAAAGATATCCCTCATCTTCTTAAGAATTTTGGTGTTAATGTCGCATTTAAGAACAACACAACAATGAAAATGTACTTATCAAGAACTCCTCAGACAATATTAAAGGGTGTGTATATAAAATTCTGTAAGTCTTGTGACAACTTTTATATTGGCCAAACCGGGAAAGCACTGGAAAAAAAAGAATTGAACAACATAAGAAATGTGTGAGATATGCACAAGGGAACAGTGGTATATTTGTACATGTTAGTGAGAACGATCATGCTATCAACTGGGAAGGGGCAAAGGATTGTATATTCTAATAATGCACTGGAAAGGAACATCATTGAATCTAGCTTCATAAAAGAAAGTTACAACCATAATATGAATATCAGTCAAGGGATGTATAAACTTGATCCTTTAATATCAAAAGAAATTTGTAAATTGTTTAAACTTTAAGGTAGGCAGTAGAGATATATGAAAATAGGATTATCACATTTGTAAACACAGTACGAGGGTAGTAATGTTAATGAGTTTCCAAACTCCGCTCCATGACACCTGTCAGGTGTGGATCTGAGGTGGGGTATGGTCTGTTTATCAGCAATGTCCCCTGAGAGTCTATTGTGATTTTTAGCCAAATGAGTTTTAAAGACACTCTACCTCGACACCGGCCTGAATAGGGATATGGAGCCTTTTAACGGTTGTGTATGTTCGTCAGTACTGTTCTTGTAGTATATATATTTGTGACTTCTCACACTCTGTATCAGTCCTTCGTCAATGGCTTGGAAATAAAGTCGAAACCGGTCAGACCTACACCCCTGTTTCTTATTTTTCACCTGTAATAATGTGTGATATATATATATATATATATATATATATATATATATATATATATATATATATATATATATATATATAGACAATGATAAATACTGTAATGATGCATACCTACTTTAAAGAACGTGTAGGTGCTCCATATAAGTTTGTGTGTCGTCACCTATATAACAGGATGTGCTCTCGGGTGTGAATTATCTCCTGAGAGATCACACGAGCTGTAACTCAAATTCTCCAGTAAGAAAAAAGTAATGTCAGCCCCTGTTGAAACTGCTAAACCTTAAGAAGATAGGAAAAAGATCGATCCTTTTCCTATATCTCCTTAAGGTTTGGCAGTTTCAACAGTTAGTCTCAACCAGGGGTTGACATTATTTTTTTCTTACTGGAGAATTTGGGTTACAGCTTGTGTGATCTCTCAGGAGATAATTCACACCCGAGAGCACATCCTGTTATACAGGTGAAGAGACAGAAACTTATATAGAGCATCTACAAGTTCTTTAAAGTAGGTATGCGTCATTACAGTATTCATCATTGTTTATATAAAGCGTAACATAAACAATATAATAAAACAGTGGCAAGTGGGTGAAAGTAGAAGGACAAGGTCATGTATCGTCGGGGTCAAGTCACCCTGTATGCGCTTCGCAGACCTTGTCGTTAGTTATAATGGCCTGTGAAAAGCGGCAGAGTCCGGACGGACGGTAGAGTGAGTTGCAGACCAACATTTGTTGGTTAAATTTCGATAACAATACGCATTACTTGGAAAGGTGACCAAAAATAACCAAAATCTGTCATTCAAAGCGTTTGCGTCTCTTGCGTATATAAACTCAGGAATGATCGATAGTATATAAATAGTAATTGTTTACGAAATCAGTTGATGCATTCTTCTTCTTCCCCGAAGCTCCTGAGTGATGTTCCGTTGCGTTCTGATAGTCAAGCCATCAGTGAACTGCAAACTCTCATTTACTTCATCATCGTGACGGGTCATTCGAATCCAGCTCCAAAATTTTGTGGATATGCATTTAATAAGTTGTAAGGAATAAGTGAACAAAGTGTTGTATTAGGAGAAGGTTTATTTCTTGCGTCGTTTTGTGACTAACTGAACTGGGTCTTGCAGTTGAAGGCCAAACAAATCTAGCTTGTAACCCAAAGGGATATTGTTGTGATATTATTAATTCTGGAGCTGTACTGACCAAAGTTTCTGGTAATAATTGGTGAGTTTTAAGTTTACCTCGGAATTGCATGACAATTTATAGCCACTAACATTAAGTGTATATTTTTTTCCCGACGGCATTACCTGTTTTCCTTTACCAATGTTAGTGCAAATCACTAGTTTCTGTACCTTCTCCTTACCCATACACCTCTAACAATGAAAGGGCCACAACAGTGACAAACCAAGGTTCTGAGCTGATCAAATCAATAATAAACAGTCACTGTCAACAGCAGGAATGATCAAACAGGCTACGTGTGGAATAAATATATACGTTTCGTAGCTGTCACCATTAGTGAGAAAAAATTCTCAGAGAGCAACAGGGCACATTCAGAGGAACACATCGTTAAAGCAGCCTAGAGACATTTCGGGGGGATAACTAAGTATTGATTTTACCTGTTGCAGTCTATCCTGTCCTAATCCAACCTAACCTACCATAACCTGAGCATCCTTTCTCAGCTAGGGCTTCACCCTAAACTGCCCATCCCTAAAGATAGCCAGAGGGTCTACCCCCTCATCCCTCATTACTAGCTACAAAACTACTGTCTCCCCTTACAGCACAGTCTACCCGTTCTACCCAACCAATTGGGATTATTTTTGTATAGACCCACAATGCACATGCATGCACATCCTCATTACTTTCCTATTGCTTGCTTATTAAAAATCATAAAATGGACAAATCTTTTTGGGTGTATTTATGTCAGCAACTGTAAAAATGAGCTGACAGGCTTACATGGTAGTTAATGAGACAATGAGTTGTGTGCATGAATTAACATGAGAACTAAAGGGTGATGCAGTGGAAGTAAACCTCATTTTAAGAAAATTAAGGAAAAAATACAAAACTTGCACTTGTTGACATCCACATGCATCTTGCTGTTTGTGGAAGAAGACAACTAGAGCTACTATGTAAATGGATTGAGATTAATTCAGGATTTATTCATTTTTTTTCAACTTTCACCAACTGTTAGTCTAATTTACCATCATCGTGTCCAACTTAATTCATTACAAAACAAAACAAAATCTATTATTAACATCAAGGTTTCTCTTTTTTAATAGTTATCAAGCTGTGCTAGCCTATGAAGGATATCTGTATAAGCTACTGTAGCAGAGGCTAGGAGCAATAGTGTTTGTTACTGTTTTACTAACACATGATATACTGTATATGGCGACGTACTTCAGATCTAGTTGGTGACAGGAAAGGTCACAGTAGCATAACCTAGGCTAATGACTAGCCTAAAATAAGCCGTTAAGCCAATGGCCATGTAATAAAGTATGAGAGAATGTAAATTAGGGAACAGTAGTATGCTTAGCTTTTCCAGGATACCCCAAAACCTTATCCTAACCATACAGTTCTCCTAGCCTAACTTAAACAAACAACTTCAATCAAACCTATAGAGTCCAAGAAGAAAATACAGCACTGTACCATGAAAACAGATGAAACAAAACCATATTCTATATGAAATACACCCATACACAAACACTTTATCAAGAAAAATGTTTCATCCAGTGCCTTCGTTGTTACATAAACTGTCTCACAATTAATGCTCACACGAGCAATCCGTATGCATATATTTACAGTAATTTATGTACAATATCTTAATGTTAATAATAGTACAAATATATAAAAAATGTAACATGCTACTATATTATGCCAGTCAACCATTTCCATTTTCTGGGGTCACAATTTTCTCTAGTAAAAGAAATATAGTGTGTAATTCTTAGTCAAGGTACATGACTGACTGAAATTTGACTTAAACTATCAACACAAGAACAGTAGTCATTGATAAAGTTGAAGCTAAAATTGAAAAAAAGCCAGCATTAAAAGTTTTCCAGAATAATAGTTCATATAGCATTACAGTACTCATGCAATATGGTTTAATGGTACTAGGACAGACCAGTGTAATTTGCTCTTGTATCGTGTATCTTAATTACAGTCTTCTCTTTGCAGTGTGACATTGAATCGTCAGCGTGGGAAATGGCAGGGTATGAAAGTGAAGAGAATTTAAAACAGTTTAATGCATTGCAGTCACCACCAAGTAAAAATCACAATACGATTGATTATAGTGTTCTGATTTACATACCAAATGTAATAGGTAAGTTATGATTTTGCTTACGTGAAAACTGTATCCTTTAGTTTCCTCTAGAATGGCTTTTTAAATGTTGTTACTTTGTAATATAGCTGCTTGATTTGTTATGGTTGTCTGTAATCAGTTGGAACGGGTGATGAACTATGGTCCATAATCTTCTACTGTGCATTCTGGAGAGAGTGTAATGTGAGAATGATAGTAATTCTTGATTTTATTATTATAATTATTAATGTTATATGCCAAACTATGGTTTTCGTCTGTCTCTCTTGTCAATAAGAAAGCAACAAAACAGCTTAGTACTTCAAATTTTCTGTTTGAAGTTGCAAAGACCAGGGGACTGGAGTCTGTTTTCTAACCCAGGATTGAAGTAGTGATGACTTGGCAAACTAGTTTCTAGAAAATAATATTAGTGGGTATCTACTAAGCTTCAAGTCTTGAGTTATCTTGTTCAGCTAAGTACTGAAGGCTACATCATATGCATATAAAACAATGAATTATATGTTACTGAAGCCTACATCATATGCATATAAAACAATCAATTATATGTTACAAGATAAAATTTTGTATACTGTAATTTAAAATGTTTCAACTTTAAAAATATTGCCATATCTACTTACTGCAGTACATAATCTTAGCCTCTGTTTATGGATAGCTTTTTTATCCATTCCTCTTTGTTATGTTACAGTAGCTGGGAACAGAGTGCATCGTTTGTAGACTAATATGCATGAGAATTGTGGTCCAAATCACTTCCAAGAAATGAATAAATTTCAAGTAAGAAGGTTATTTTCTATTTTATGACCTCTATGTCATTTGCTTTTTAATGTTTATGCTTTGCAAAAAAAAAAAAACATGCTTTCATTTATTACCGATTGATTTTCTGATTGTCTATCAAACTGACATCAAAACTGTCAGTACTAAAAATACAATTGATTACTGTATATGTTGAGTGATTTATTGATTTTATCCATCTACTGGTACAACAGCAACAAAGGTCATAGGTATCATTCAAAGATTTAAATTAGGAGTAGTACAGTAATTGCCATTAAAAGTTTTTCATTATAAAAAATGTTTATCAAAAATCACATTCATACACTCCAAATATTGTTAAACACTCATACCACATACATAAAATACCCATGTGGGTACTAAGATTCTTAAATAATTTAAATGCCCATGTGGATACTAAGATTCTTAAATAATTTAAGAGTTCTTAGTCTGTTGGGAGATGAATACAACTCCCTCAAATTCTTCAGTTGACTTTTACAGGATGGGAGATGAATACAGCTCCCTCAAATTCTTCAGTTGACTTTTACAGGATGTCACATATATTTTTAACATTTCCATTCCTTTCAGTATGAAAGAGAACCTTGAGCAAATCTAGACTTTACAAGCTTGGCTTTCTTACTAGTGTAGTTGAACGGAAAGGCCACAACATGCCAATCTAGTTAGCGAAACATTTTTATTTGATATTTGTTTGTTTTTTCCCATGGCATTTATTATTTGCACCTTACAAACCAGAAGTATGATGGGTGAATAAATGTACTCCTACAAATTACAACCCTACTTCTTAATGACATTCTGCCTGTTCAAACTGTAACAAATCATAGTGAGCAAAGGGGTAAATTAAGACAGTAAGACATCACACATTAGGGAGGAACCTCAAATGTCACCTGTTCTATTTGTTTCCATCTCAATTATCACCAAAATTATTTGATATACTTGTTGGTACTTTATGAATTGTATTATTTTCTCCTAATTGTTGCTGTTTTGTTAAGAATTTATTTTCTCTGTGTTCCTGTGTATATTTTGCATCTGCTTGCACGAGGAGTTTGTGGCTTGGTGGTCATTTTATGTGCTGGTGGTTACATAACCTCTGATTAAATTATCAAATGTTCTTAACGGATTATTTTGTATGTGCACACTACTTGTATATCTAAGGAAGATACTCATGTTTGGAGAGAATGCCTGCTAAATGACAACCCAAGATGAGTTAAGATGTGGAAGTCTGTAGTTTGAGCTCTGCAGACATTGTACCAGATATATGTCTGACTATCATGCCCCAGGGAGTTTCTTTTGTGCTCATTTTGGAGGGATGGCAGCCGAATCATTATCAGGTCAGGACTGCCAATTTTGTGATACAACTTTCTTCTCTTTCCATTTTCCAGCTTGGAACTGCCAGAGGCAACAGTATAAATAGTAATAGTGATTCCTCTTCTAACTGTAGATTAGCCATTCAAAAAGTCCTTTATTTTAAATAGTAATGCGCTTTCTTGGTTAACATCACACGTGGCCACCATGATTTAGTTAGCTGTGACAGGCCAGGATGAACTAATCTTTCTGGCTCGTACAAGATGGATCAGTCTCCTGACTTGACCAGGCTGAGTCCAAACTGGCTCTGGGACTGTCAGCAGAAAGTTGGTTCTATTTTCTCTTCCTTTCCCTGGTAATTGTTTTTCTAGTTGCTAAGCTGATGAAAATATGCATAGCTATTTGCTTTAGGAAATACCTAATAGTGTTAGATAAGATATTCTTAAAACAGCTTATTATATTGTGGGCTTTGAAAGAATAGTATCATGTGTAGCGAGTACTTTTTACTGCCAGCTGGGCCAAGTTGACACATACAAGTTTAATGCTTTTTTTTTTTTTGTAGGTCTAATGCTGTGTACCTCTTATCTCGGTAATTTTACCAAATGTTTTCAGTTTTACCAAATATTTCCAATTCTCCTTTGTTCTTACATTTAGTTGCATTTGTATAGTACTGAGAATACTTTATTCTCCCTATACCTGAGTTGATTCAGGAGCTTCCCCTGTTCCTGATAAGCCAGGCCTTACTTCCATTTGGGATTGAACTGTAACCCAAAGTCCCTGTCGTCAAGATCACTTGGAACATAGCCCTACACTTTGCATGTGCAATGCTGTTTGATTTATGATTTGTGGCTAAATGAACAGTCATAATGGAATGCAATCCAACTGTATCCCCAAAGCTAACTGTAGTGTTCAGAAGTTTGCACATTATTTACTGTGTACTTTTATGTAGACAGTGTATAAGAGCTGGAAAAGACACTCCCTAGTTAACAGATCAAAACCTCCAAGATGCAAAAACTGAAGTCTGATGGCTGAATACTGGGAGGCCCACTAATTATTATGATAGCTGCAAGACATTTAGAATGGCATATATAGGTAGAATAGGTACAACCTGGTATTAACCTTAAGTCAACACCCTATTATATCTGGAGATTCTCACTAGCTTCAAATACTTGGCTTTTGATATGACACTGCTGTTTATACAGGTCTGACATTTCCTATTCAAGATATAACTCATCATGTGCTGAATGAATGTGGATCTTGCTGCATCTCCCCTAGAAGGAAAATGGATCTTGTTGCTTTTCCCTAGAGGCAAAATGGATCTTGTTGCTTTTCTCCTAGAAGCAAAATGATTCAAGTACCAGCATACCATATGTATTTAAAGGTTGATTGTGTGTGCTGCAGACACCTGTTCTTTACCTGTTCGTTTGCTTTTACCCACTACTTTATGTTTTGTGTCTATTAACAGCTCACTGCAAAGTCTTTCTTACTGTGCAACATGGACACTGTTTTCATTCAATTTATTTATAGTTATGTACGTAGTGTTTGGTGTTGTCCTAATTTATGGCATTTTGTTTCATTTATAATATTTTGTTGACAGGTTACATCAGACTATCATTTCTTGTCCTTGCCTTCTTCCTGTTGCCTACCTCACCTGCTTTGTTCATTACCTTCTATTCCATCTCAATCACGTTAGATGGTTTTGATGGATACGCAGCTCGTAAACTACAACAGTGTTCTGTTTTTGGAGCCTGGGTAAGTAACTTTCCTCATAAGGGTACCAATGCTTACTGTTTGTCACAAATGTCTTAATACTTAACTTGATCACTGCACTATACTACATGGATTTTATTTATTTATATATATATTTTTTTTTACCAAAACTGAAAGATGTTGAGAAACGACAAATGCACTACTTTCTACATTTACTGTATCCAACTGACTCTGTGTATAGTGTTGCTATAAAAGTTTACGTGTGATAACATTCAAAGTTTATTTCCAAAAGCCCAAAGATAGTAAATAACATGGCAAAACAAGTATGAGCATGAAAAAAAGTTGTGTATTCTTTTAAAAAAAATAATCTTTAAGAAACAATTCACATTTTACATTTTTGTTTCAGTTTGATGTGGTTATCGACAATGTTAGTCGTGGGTTACTTTGGACCCATCTACATCCAGTAAGTAATGCACATTACAAGTTTAAAGTTGATACATAAAAGATTGTGAATTAGAGCAATACACTGACAATTTTCTTTAAATGCATACGTACCAAACAGGATGTGGATCAGGATTTTTTGGCCGTAAAAACAGTGAAAAACTGTACATAAATGAGTAGCTATGCCATGCACTGGAAATTATGAGGAGCCATATACATTAAGTCATGGCAGGTAGTCACTTTTCATGTTGTCTGACCAATTACCAAGAAAAAAAAGTGGAAGTTGGATGCACAAAGAGGAAGATACTAGGTGGGAACTTATTAATATGAGAAATGGGCTTGTATGAAAAAAGTTTAAGGATGATACTACAAAATGTAAGAGAATGGCTGATATTCTTAGTAGCTCAAGAGCTTTGGTAATACTGTGGAAATTTTAGTATAATTACCATATCATTTAACCAGACTTCTGAAATTATACTTTGTTTTTCCAGATGTTGTACCTGATTGCTGCTGTAGAGTGGACTGCTTTCGTGTGCAATCATTCATTTGGATCAGACTGGCGTGATAAACTCACTCGGGGTCACCAGATACGACCACCAAAACTCGTTGGACTGGCAATGGCTAACAGTAAGGCATTTCCTGTTGCTGCAGTTATCTGTAAAGGTTATATACAATAATATTACTGAACATTCATTAAAACAAAGTGTATTGTATAAAAATCTAAAATTGAGTTGTGGTATAATCTTATACAAAGCCATATTTATATATTTTGTCTGTTGCTCATTAGAAAAATATATCATACATAACTGATGAAAGACTAGAGATGGAGTACTAGTGATGATAGGGAATTTGGGTGAGGCACCTTAGGGGTTAGTGAGCAGATACCTATCATGTTTAAATCGATTACTTTATCATCAAAATACTCCAGCCTTCACAGACAGGGGACTTTTGTTAAAAATAAGATTGTATGTTATGGAGTATGGAGCTGTTAAGAATCCATATTATTATTATCACTGATTATACTCTGAATTTTTCAGATTTTCGTAATCCATGGGGTATTTGGACCATTGCAGGACTTCATGTACTACCAGTTTGGTTACTAGGTCTGCAGTATGATGTTTTCACATCTCATTTATGGTTCATTCCCTACTGTATTAAGATTGGAGGTAAGTTACATCTGAAACCATTTAGATTGCACTAAATTAATCTTTTCTTCCAGCTCTGTGATTTTCATTTAAGCTAAAGGTAGTCCCCAGGTTACGGCAGCTCCAACTTATGGCATTCCATACTTACGGCGCTTTTTCAATGTATTCATAAAAAAATCAGTTCCAGGTTATGGCTGATGTTCCAAAGTTATGGCGCCATAACTCCGATACAGCGCCAGTAGGCATTGATGTTCCAAGTTATGGCATTTTCCAACTTACGGCACACCACTGGAATGGAACCCACGCCATAACCCGGGGACCACCTAGAAGTTAGGATTGGAAGTTTACACAATTTTGTGGTATCCTTTCCCTGTTATTAATGATCTTTGGAATTGATATCATCTTAACATTTTCATCTCAGCTGAATAATTTCCTGTTAACAAGATGCCTTTTCTTGCAATTCAAAACTACTGTACAGTATTTTTATTTTTGTAGCTCTTTATTTGACAAAATATGTATGGTAATATTCTCATCACCAGGTCTTATCATCCTTGGTTTGGGACGCTTGCTGTGCCTTTTTGTGGAGCTGTGGAGTATATGGATTCACATCACACTGATGCTCGTAAATGTATCTGGAAAAGCCTAATATTATGGTTGTGCTAATAATTTTAAATATTCTTTTATGTTTAATATATTAATTTCTGGATCGGGTCCCGTGTCAGCCGATGAAAAAGTCCATTCAGCACTTATTTCTAGGTAATTCCGTTGCTAGATACCAGAGAAAGCTAAATGAAATGCTGGAGTTACTACCCCAGAGCGAGCTCCATCAGATGGAGTCGTGTATGGAAAAGGGTGAACTACAAAACACGGAACCTTATCCTATAGAGATCCCAAGGTCAAAAGTCCCACAGGGAGGTGCCGTTACAAACCCATGTACCACCCGTGGACAGCACACAAAATACTGCTAGCCGCATTCCATTTCAGCAAGCACCATCGTTCACACGTTTTTTCGTTGTGCTTTTAATCTTGTGCCTTTTTGCATCATTATGACTTCCTCACAAGGTCTTTCGTCACCTAAGTTGAGTACCAATATTTCGTGTTTTAGTTGAGGCGATTGAGGCTCCTTATTTCCCTTTAGTTTAATAATTAAAGGGATTTATAACGCCCGTCTCGATCTCCTCTCACGGCCTCACGTGACCTCCATGCGTGGTTAAGTGATCTTGGGTCGCCCTGTTTTTCAATCTTTTCACGGTTCCTCTTCGTGTTTAGGAGCATTTTCCTTTTCATGAGGTCTAATTAGTGATTTTGATTGACTAACGTTTGTTTCCCTTTGCTTCGAGTTGAGGGCTGGTGTTTGGCGTCGGGCTTCCCCCTCGAGCCTATTCGCATTTTATCAATTCATTTACATGCCTTATTTTTGCCCTTCCCTTCTCGTAGCTTCTGGGAATTTTATTTACGTTTGTACTTTTAAGTTTTTTTGTTTTCCTTTTAACCCAGTGTTCGGATGCATTTGATATTTGATGATTATCATGGATGTTTCTTTTGTTTCGAGGCGGCCATTTCCCTTCACGTCCACATCGTGTTGGGTATGGTCCTCCTCTTGTTTTGTATTGATTTTTTTTTTTTTTTTTTTTTTACTTTATGGGTTGGTGTTAGCTTTGGTTTTCCTTTTTTGGGGCGTTAGGCTGTGCCCCCTTTTTCCATAAAAAGGGGGATGGTCGTTCATTCTTTCCGTTCACATGCCCTTCTAGGGTTTTGTGTTCGTTTTTTCCATGCGGCGCTCTCCTTAAGTTTTACCAGGGTCTTCTCCCTTATGTTCCCTTCCCCTGTTTCGGCTTTCTGCGTAGGCTAATAAGCCTCTCGTTAAGCTGGAATAGCGAGGGACCTCATGTTGCTTCCCTCTCCCTGTTTCGGCTTTTCGCGTAGGCTAATGAGCCTCTTGGTTAAACTGGGATAGCGAGGGCTTCATGTAGCCTACCCTAGTTTGGTATTTACTTAAGGTTAGTTCTAGTTTTTGGATATGTCGACCCATCCTTTTCCTAGCCTATAGCCTGTGCCCCCTTCCTCTGCATTGTTTGGCCTCTCTTTGGTACGGTCCGTGACTTTACCTTTGTACTTCCCCTCCGGGGACTGTTAGTGGCCAGGAGAGCTTCCCCCTCTCCTGTCCACCATCTTTGGCCATCTTTATCTCCCTGTCCCCATCCCCCCCCCTTGGAGGAGGTTGTCCCTGTTCCTCTCCTGCTTCTCTCGCGTTTGCTGGGTAACGACCCAGTCAGCGTGTGGGCGGGAGGACACGGAACGCCCGGATTGTGCATTCCCACTCTCTGGTCGTTCCTTTTCGGTTCTTCCTTCCTTCGGGTTCCCATTCCTCCCCTTCATCGTCTTCTCCGGCGTGTCGTTTAATTTGGCGACACTCCGGTTCAGTCCAACTTCCGTTGCCAGTTAGTGCTTTCCGCCTGACTGTCTTCGTGTCGGGCTCTTGACGTTCCCTGACCTTAGCTAACTACTGTCTTCTATCGGAGCGCATTCCTTGCTTCCCGCTCCGGCGGTTCTAGCGTTTATCGGTCTTCCGTTATCGCTAGTTTCATATTATTTTTAGTTGCCGAGAATGCGCTTTCTCCGGACAGTTTAACCTTCCATTTCATTTCACTTTGTATCCGTCACTTACTTTAAGGCATGTTACTCCGGCTAGTTCCGGTAAATTTATTTTGCTTTATTATTATTTTTGCTTGTATGAGTTTTTACCAGGTTACCTCCCAGATCATTCCGGCTGGTTTCACGGCTTGGTTTAATACTGTGTTGCTCCGCACTCTACTCCGGCACTTTACACAGTGTACTCATAATCTCATACTCTTACAGGTGGTACGCTGCCAAGAAGAAGGGTGCTCCGCAGCCCTCCATCAGGCCAGCGGCCACGGCAGTTTGCCGTCTCACTCGGATGTGCGGTCCACGTGAGGGATCTTATTGTTTGGCACCCTGACGGATGTGATGTTTGCTACGCTCTTTACGAGCAGGCTATCGATGATTCGGTAGGTGATCATGCATCTTTCCTTCTTAGCCAACTATAATATTTACATTTTTATCGATTCCCTCCGCCTTGGTAAGACCACAATAATGTTTTTCTTCCGGCTGGCTGACCGCAAGTCTCGTGATTCTTGATTCAGGCCCTTAAAGTCTGGGTTAGCGGTTTTGGGCGCAACGTAGGAGCTGGCAATCCCTACATACTCTCGAAGGACATTTGTAATGTCCTTTTTCCCGGCGCTTGGATCACAGCTTCTGTCACCGGCGAGGTTGCTGCTCCGTTGATTGCCGGGATTCGGGAGTTGACCCAGCCCTCCAGACGGTTCGGCTTTGAGCGGCGGCACTCCGAAGCTTGCGGCGAATTCGATCTCGGCCTTGAGTCTCCGAGCATTATCCCAGAGCATCAGGCAGGTAAGGGGGTAAGTGAGGCAGGTTCTTCACTGTTTAACTCTCCTTCTTCCTCTGTTGCTTCTTTTAAAGGCTTCTCTAAATCTTCATACCTTTCGGGCACGTCTGGGTCTGTTGCCCGAAGGTGAAGTCCGTTAAAAGAAAACCTTACCTACTCCGGCAGGCCGATATGGGGTCCCTCCGGCGGCGGCACGGACGGCGAGCCCGTCCGTCGGCGAGTACAGCCTCTCCTTCCGGGTCCCAGGCGGAGCCTCAATCACGTCAGGTAGTTTCCCCTCCTCCTTCTTTGGATACACTTCATTTCTTTGAACAGTTCCTGGAAAGAATCGACGAGATTTGAGAAGATCGACGCGAGGTAGACAGTAAGCTGTCTGGTCTTGCTTCTTCTTTTCAGTCTCTTTCGAAGAAGGTGGAATCTCAACAACGTTCTAGGCATTCTGTTCCTGACCCTTCCACTCCCTCCCTTTGATCTAGGGAATCCTTGGCGTCTCACCCTTTATGCTCCAGTGCGAAGGTACTCTTACCATAGAGGTTTAGGCACGAGGAGAGTGGAAGAGTTAGAGTTCTATCCTCCGGACCTGACATCTCCCTACACTGGTTTTGCCAGGCTGAAGGGAGAGGTTTGGAACAGGTCTGATAAAGTCCCTAAGGAGACGGTCATCTATCCTAGGGACCAAGCCCAGTCGTCTTTGATGAGGACTCTTCGGAGTGGCAAGCGGAGAACACTAAGCTCACACCAGCTAAGGGAGTGTTCACTATGTTCACTCTCAGTGATGTTCTCCTTCTCCCTTGCACTTCGAAAGTGGCCTCCCTGACTAGCCAGGCTTGCTTCGAAGGTAAACCCCTTCCTCATCTCCGTGAGACGGACCCTACATCGCTCGTCTTTCCCGGAGGCACCGACTTCTGGAAGGGAGCCCCTAATACGTTTACGGTGACTCGACTTGACCCAGACTGCGCCTCTGATCTGTTCAGTGAGCAGCTCCTAAGATCCCGGAGTCGCTCTTGAAAACAGAGGCTGATACTAAGGAAAGGCTCATCGCCAGGTCTTTGAACTCTTTGGCTTTAGCGGAAGCAACTTCTTTGGTTTACAGAGAAGATCCATTATTCCAGGTCTTGACGAAATCTCTCTTGGCGAGTTTTCAACAAGATCTGTTTGACTTTATGACTGCCCGACTGGCCTGCCGGAAGCACATCTTTTCAGCAGCCACAGTTTGGCATGAACCAAATAAGCTTCTTAAGAGTTCGATCTGGGGTGCTAATCTTTTCCCAAGAAGTTGATGCAGTCTTATCTGAGGCAGCTAGGGTCAATCAAAGCCTCCGTTCCCGTTGGGGCCTGCCTATAAAGGAAACAGTCTGATCTTGCCAGCCCTCCCACCAAGTCCAGTAAGAAATTTAAACACTTCAAACGTCTTCCAGCTCAGTCCTTGGTCCAGGTTCCTTTACAAAGTCAACCTTCGACCTCTTCCTCCCATCCTCCACCTCAGTATGTCCTGGTAAACCCGGCACATCAGTCTTTGGCTGCTCCTTCCTATGTCTCCTCCCCAACTTTCAATCCTGCATATGAAAGTCAGGGGAAATTTCGCCCCAGACAATCACCCAGAAGCAATAAGCCCCGTGGCTTCGCTCGGGGAAGGGGAGCCCCCCGCTCCTCTCCCAGGAACAGGGGAGGTAGAGGCTCCAGAGGGGGGAAGCAAACACAGGACCGATGACATACATCCTGTGGGCGGGAGGCTGTACCATTTTCGAGCTCGGTGGACCTTCTGTCCCTGGGCTCAGAGTATAGTTTCCAAGGGCCTAGGCTGGAGTTGGATCGACAATCCCCCTCCACCAGTCAAGTTTTATCAGGCTACGACCAAGGATCTCGAGGACTTTGTGGAGGAATTCCTACAGAAACAGGCTATAAGGAAAGTGAGGTCTCTGAAGTTCCAAGGCAGGCTCTTCAGTGTTCCAAAGAAAGGTTCCAACAAACGGAGGGTAATTCTGGACTTGTCCCGTCTGAATTCCTACATTCGTTGCGACAAGTTTCGGATGCTTACTGTCTCCCAAGTTCGGACCCTACTGCCCCGTGGAGCCGTAACCACCTCTCTAGATCTTTCCGGCGCCTATTATCACGTCCCGGTTGAAGGTTCTCCCCCTTTCTGGGGTTCAGGCTCGGAAGGCAGGCATATTCCTTCAAAGTGATGCCTTTCGGCCCCAACATAGCCCCAAGGATTTTTACCAAGTTGACAGACACGGTCGTACAGCAACTCCGATCTCAAGGAATTACGCTGGCTGCGTATCTCGACGACTGGATCATCTGGGCATCCAGCGTCGAGGAATGCCGGAGAGTTACATCCGTGGTGGTCGACTTTCTAGAATCCTTGGGCTTTCGTGTAAACAGGGAGAAGTCCCGCCTGGTTCCCAGCAGTTGTTTTCAGTGGCTAGGAATCCAGTGGGATCTGAATTCTCACAAGCTCTCTCTTCCTCCTCCCAAGAGGAAGGAGATAGCCAGAACAACCAAACAGTTTCTCAAATCCAAAAGGGCCTCTCGGCGGACCCAGGAACGAGTCTTGGGCTCCCTTCAGTTCGCTTCGGTGACAGACCTGTTGCTGAAAGTGAAACTGAAGGATATCAACAGAGTGTGGCGGAGTCGGGCAAATATCAGGCTCAGGGACAAGGTGTCTCTGATTCCCCACATCTTGAAGAAGCGACTCCGTCCTTGGTCGACTGTCAAGAGCCTGTCCAAGTCAGTCCCCCTTCAATTTCCTCCTCCAGCGTTGGTTATCCACACAGACGCCTCCTTAAGCGGGGTGGGGAGGATATTCTCAACACCAAGAAGTACAGGGGACTTGGTCCTCATGTTCCGCCAGTTCCATATAAATGTTCTGGAGGCCATGGCGGTCTTCCTTACCTTGAAGAAGCTTCTTCCCCAAGAAGATTCACATAAGACTGGTTCTGGACAGCGCCACGGTAGTCCACTGCATAAACAGGGGAGGTTCAAAATCGAGCAGGATCAACCAGGTAATGATTGCACTTTTCTCCTTGGCCTGCAGAACAAGTGGCACCTATCTGCCACCCATCTTGCAGGGGTCCGAAACGTCGTAGCAGATTCCCTCTCCAGGACAACTCCTCGAGTCGGAGTGGTCCCTAGACAGGGGCTCGTTCAATTGGATCTGCCAACTAGTTCCGGGTCTGGAGGTAGATTTGTTCGCAACAAGCTCAACAACAAGCTCCCTCATTACGTAGCTCCCAACCTGGACCCTCAAGCTCTTTTCACGGACGCAATGTCATTGGATTGGAACAGGTGGAAGGTGATCTATCTGTTCCCTCCAGTGAATTTGTTGTTGAAAGTCCTCCACAAACTGAGGACGTTCAAGGGTCAAAAGTAGCTCTAGTGGCTCCCTACTGGCCAAAGAGCAGCTGGTTTCCTCTTCTACTAGAACTGAAACTTCGCCACATCCGAATCCCCAGTCCGAAACTAACACAAGTAGTACAAACTCAGACTGTGTCAGCTTCCTCAAAAATCCAAAATGCCCTGGCTTTGTGGACTTTATGAAGTTGCGGCTCAAAGGGATGCTAACGTTGATCCTGTCAATACCATGTTCTTAGAATCAGATAAGCGGGCCTCCACTCTTCGTCAGTACGACTCAGCAATTAAGAAACTAGCACTCTTTTTACGAGAATCTGAGGCTACAGTAATGACCATTAATTTAGCGATCTCCTTTTTTAGATCACTGTTTGAGAAGGGTTTAGCCGCTAGTACTGTTACTACAGTCAAGTCGGCTCTACGTAAAGTGTTCTTGTATGGTTTCAAAATTGACCTCACAGACCCTTACTTTTCTTCCATCCCTAAAGCATGTGCGTCTGAGGCCAGCAATCCGTCCACATACGGTTTCCTGGTTTCTAAATGACGTGTTGAAGTTAGCCTCAGATATCGATAATCAATCCTGCCCCTACCTTTCCTTGTTGAGGAAAACGTTGTTTTTAGTTAGCCTGGCTTCGGGTGCTAGAATTTCGGAGCTGTCTGCACTCTCTAGGAACCCAACCACGTCGACTTCCTTCCATCAGGGGAGGTTTTGCTGATTCCTCACCCTACCTTCCTGGCCAAAAATGAAGATCCGCAGCATAGGTGGTCGCCTTGGAAAATTCTTCCTCTGCCTCTAGACCTGTCCCTGTGTCCAGTTCATACTTTGAGGGCTTATTTAGACAGGTCCTCTCACATCTCTTCTGGGCCTCTCTTTATCAGGGAAGGAGGGGGTAATCTCTCTATGTCTGCTATTAGACAACAGATCCTTTACTTTATCAAGCAGGCTAACCCTGACTCAGTCCCAAAAGTTCATGATATTAGAGCTGTGGCCACCTCCATTAATTACTTTCATTACATGAATTTCACGGATCTTACCAGGTACACCGGTTGGAAGTCACCCTTGGTTTTCAAACGTCACTATTTGAAATCCTTAGAAGCTCTTAAATTCTCAGCAGTCGCGGCAGGGAACGTTGTCCCTCCCTCTGGTTCCCTTTCTGATTCCTAGTCATTTCCTCCTCCACTGCCTCAGTTATCCCCACGGTCATTTCAGTCAGGCTTGCCTTGACTTCTCACCTGGCTGTGTTATCCATGTATTTGTCTAAATGACACATTTAAGTTATAAGGTTTTCAATATTGTATAGTTATTCGTTTATGTACTTTTTTCACATTGTCATGTTAATCTTAAGCTAACATCAGTTTCTTTTGTACATTATTGTTATTGTTACTAGTGATTATAAAGTTTCTTTTTGGACCTTCGGTCTTCTGTTCCCCTTAGAATTTTTATCTTTTTAGTTTAAGAATTATGTTTATTTCTCTGTTAATTTTTCATCGGCTGACACGGGACCCGATCCAGAAAAGGGATTTTGACGAAGGAAAAATCTATTTCTGGAGAGGGGACCGTGTCACCCGATGACCCACCTCCATCATGTGTCATGTCCCTCCCATAGTAAACATCATTCTAGTGGGGTGTTGCTTTCATGGAATGCGGCTAGCAGTGTTTTGTGTGCTGTCCACGGGTGGTACATGGGTTTGTAACGGCACCTCCCTGTGGGACTTTTGACCTTGGGATCTCTATAGGATAAGGTTCCGTGTTTTGTAGTTCACCCTTTTCCATACACGACTCCATCTGATGGAGCTCGCTCTGGGGGTAGTAACTCCAGCATTTCATTTAGCTTTCTCTGGTATCTAGCAACGGAATTACCTAGAAATAAGTGCTGAATGGACTTTTTCATCGGGTGACACGGTCCCCTCTCCAGAAATAGATTTTTCCTTCGTCAAAATCCCTTTTGTATAATTCTATTTAGCCAGAAAAGAGGGGATTCAATACTGTATGTTTGATCTTTCATTATGTTATAAGGTACTTAGGTTTTTTAATTTAGTACAGTACTCAGCACTTAATAGTTCCTAAACAAATTCACAAATCAGCTGATGGAAGTTAGAACTGACTCCAATGCTGAAATGTCTGAATTACATGGTTGTGTATGTATTATCCTCTCTTTAAAATACCACGAGGTGAAAAGTTTACATGAAGTGTCTACTTTTCACAAAGCTTATATTGCATAAGACCAGTTTTGTATATTTGTTTAGGGTTTAATCCTTCAAAGACAGCTGTGTGCTTTATCAGAAACTCCCTTTGAGGTGTAATGCAACATCATAAATTCATTGATGTTTTGATTTTGAAAATCACATTAGACTGAAAAACTTTGTTGCATAGATAAAGAAGTTTATGAAAATGAAATTTTTATTACTTCTTGTTAAAAGACTGTTTTATTAATATATACATTTTTCATTTAAATTTTATCTGAAGATATATTAATAGTAATTTTTCCTTGTAGAATTTAATTTTCATTGTTGACCACTGCTTCAAGCTCATTTCATTTCTGGACCAATGTTTCAGTTTTATTTGTGTTATATACAGCTTTCCATAGTGATGTACTGTACAGTATAAGAATGTATGTAACAGACATTTCAATATGAAGTTACACTTTGGCAAAATTTTGGTCAAGTAGAACAATGATTTACTATATACAGTACTTATCAGTGTCAATTAAAAGCAGTTTTTATTACATAAGCTAGCTGAATAGCTGTAATATATTTTATATAGTTATTATTTTAACCTATTTCACAAATCAAGTGATGTGTACGTGAATAAGAAACAAATTTAAGGAGTACTTGTAATTATAAATTATTATTATTATTATTATTATTATTATTAAGTAGATATACATAGGTACAAAGTTGTGATTAAAAAATTACTGTAAGCTTTGAATGGACTGTGGAGTGGTTGCTACTCTCAGATGGTACAATACTGATTGAGAATATTGAAGAAAATCAGCAGAATCTATTAAGAGAGTTTGAGTGTTTGCAAGAGAAGAAAGCTGCAAGTATAATTTGATTGAGGTTATGAGGCTAAATTGAAATCAGTAAAATGGATAATGAATATTGGCTTGGATGGTAGAAGAATTAGGTCTATCTAACAGTACTGCACAACTCTGCTCTTTGGCTGCCACGTGTCGCTTGAAGGCCTGTTAGGCCAGAAAGACTGCTTTTAGGTAAATAGTTAATGTGGCTGCCTCCTTACTCTTCTGACTAGATGTCTGCTGCTTAAAAATCCAGGCAGATGGACTGCTTAGCTCTTTGTGGAAACATTTGAAAAAAAAGAGAACCTTTTGGAGCAAGGGAAACAAAATGTATGCCTTTCTTAAGTTGTGTCTTGCAAACCACCATATTTATCTGCTGCTAAATGATTCCTGGGTTGCACTAGAAATTCTCCAGTGCTGCATTGATATACACTACTGCAACTGGATGGAATGAATCTGGAATCAACTGTAAAGGAATATCTTCTCCCGAGTGATCAGGTGGCCCAAAAAGACTTGCTATAATCCTGCTTAAAGGTAGAGTAAGTTTGGCTTAAATGTACAGTGATATCTGGAGTACCCTTAAGGGTATTGTATGTTGAAGTATCCTTGGCTTGAACAACCAATTGCAAAGATATGTCTGGATGTGAAGATTACTCTCTCCTCTGCTCGCTCTGGTGTTTGGGCCTCTTATCTCAAAAATACAGTACTGCCTTTAATCTCAGCTAGTAAACACTTCCAATATTATTAAACCATTTTCAGCACTGAAAAAGAGAGATTTACTCTATGAAATGTCAGCAAAGTGACTCATGTTCAATGAGCAGTTACGAGCGATACAGCCAGCCAGTACTGAGGACTTAATACGGCTTGGGGCTGTGAGGGAGTGGAGAAAAAGAGTGGGGTTTGCTTCTATTTGGGTGAGAGGGGATTAAAAATGAAGAAATCAAAGTCAAATTAGAACCAAGTGGCTTTCTCTGGTACTACTTCCTTTAAAATAGTGTCCTTTGGACCTCTTGACATGGTACTTACGTAAGATGATCAGGTAAGATCAGGTGAGCACACCTGTCCAAGGCAAACCAAACATAACTTCCAAGGTCTCTCTAATCATGGCTGCAAGATAAGCCTTAAATGATTGACCGCCTAAGCCAGGACATCTGCGTATATTCTTTTTACTGTCCATTATAACCATTATTAGTCACTGCTCAGGAGATGGTATTGGAAAATATATGAATAACTTAAGTACAGTAAAAAGCATGCCAAAATACGTGCGAACAGCTCACCTGAAGTGTGAACCACAAAACAAATATCAAATCATTGACAGAATAAGTATTAATCCTATTAAAGGGAAATGCTAAAAGAAAGAACTGCACAATCAGTTGGATCCTTGCTAAAGTTTGGTTTGCAAGAAAGAACACAAACAACAGTACAGTATTTATTAAGTTCTTTAATATGGTACTGTAACAGAGGAATTTCCCTTCAGACATCAGATTTGGATACAGATATTTTAAGTGTGGAAGAAATTTATTAAGTGACCAGCATTTCATTCCTATTTTGCATTTATAATGAGGTGTGGGAATTCACGCAGTTGATAGTAAGATTGATGATAATCTGGAATGAGTAAGGATTCCTTCCAGCATTTATACTGTATTAGGGTAAGGTGAACCTGTCCAGTTAAATGGTGAATTTCTTTAATGGTACTCTATAATAAAGTCTACCTTACTTCCAAGAGACCAAGAGGTTTTAAAATTATGTTAATGTATAATTTCATGCATTTTTATCATAGTAAACTGAGAAATGTATTTGTTATATACAGTATAGTATCTATATTTTTACTAGGAAAACACATACTTCTGTAAACATAGTACAGTATACTGTATTATAAAATTTCTTGGTAAAACTAATGAATAACATAAGGTCAGTTTGATTAAGCAATCAGTTCTAGTCACGCTTTAGTATCACAGGCCTTTCCATAATTTTCATCTCTAGGGCCATGCATTTAAGTGCAATAACAATTTTGTGTGAATTCTGTATAAAATGTGTACGTCATAATAATATTTATAATAGTTTATGTTTAACAATCACTGAAGTATTTACTGGAAGCCAGTATAAAATGTGTACATCATAATATTTATAATAGCTTATGTTTAATAATCACTGAAGTATTCACTGGAAGTCAAACTGATAAAATTGGTAATTGCAAGGAAAGAATATGCTGCTTATTTTCCTAATGATGTATACAGTATTGGGTCATAAGGCTAGGTCCTCGTCGGTTTTGAACTACCGTCCCATTTTCCTGTCACAAAGTTTTTATTAACACTTTGCGTAGACGTAGTAGCAATATATTATTTCAGGCAATGTGAATTATGTAGTAAAACTAGTGCAACATGCCTTGAGGTAATTTTTTATATATTTGTTATGATTTATGTTGTGATGAATGAGTTAGGTTATGAAGTCTATATTGCTTTTAGTTCTTTAAGCTCCATTTTCTGTTTACTGGTATAATTCAAGGTTAAAATGTACTTACATTACAAGACAGAATGAGCAAAAGACAAAAGTTTAATTGCTAAATGTATATGTTTGAACTGTTTCTGTTCATATTTTTATTCAAAACATGGATTTTTTACATGTTCCAGGAATATCTTCTGATATATATATATATATATATATATATATATATATATATATATATATATATATATATATATATATATATATATATATATATATATATATATATATATATATATATAGATTAGATATAGATATATACATATATATATATATATATATATATAGATTAGATATAGATATATACATATGCACACTATATATATATATTATATATATATATATATATATATATATATATATATATATATATATATATATATATATATATATATATATATATATATATATATATATATATATACACACATACTGTATACCACTTGGTAGCTTGTTTGTACAAGTACAAGTACCTGAATTACAGTACTATGCATGTGTCTTCAGCCATAGTTTATTTGCATGTGCTCATAGTACCATGGTAGTACATTCTCAGGATCAGAGGTCTTCTCTGCAGATGCAGCTAATATGATTTACACTGTAGTAAGTACACACTGTAGGTTCCTCATATGTATCAGCTGTTATAAATATTTTCAGCTGTAAATGTAAACCTGTATTTAATGTGTATCTAGTGATCTGTTTAACTTGTTCCTATTTTAAAACTCTTAGTCCATAGAAACTTTATACTGTATAATTTTTGGCTGTAAGAATTTGGATACCTGTACTGTACTCTGACAAATTTATCCAGGCAAAGTCCACCCAGTACCATAATTGTTACTTTTGCCTTAAAATGTCATAATAGTCTTCCTATTCTTGTGGTAATGAAATTGAGGGAGAAGTTGAATTTACTGCTACTTTCACACTTTTTTTCTTATGATCACCATTGTACAGTCATGCTCAAATCTGAGGCGGCATGATTCTTTTTGTATCGTACAAAATCTCAGACTCAACGTAACGTTGCCAAGCAGTGTTAAACTTTTTTTTTTTATATTTCCAGTGTCATACATGTTGACAAGTTTGCGAATTAACAGCTAGCACTATTTGCCTTATGGTTATACTCGTATAAATATGATCCCTTTTATGCACTGATATAATTCGTAACCTTTGTGATTTGAACTGATTTTTTTTTTTTTTTTTTTTTACAATGCTTAGCTCAAAGCACAGTGTGATAAGGTTAGCGGTGCTGTCACTGACAGCACGCTTAACATGCTCCTCAGGCTGGGCAACATAATTCCCTCTGCAGCATTATAACAGTAAACCTAATAAGCTCAACGATCACAACAACATTTTCAAAATAGGAATATGAATTACAAGTTTCTTTGAGTGGTGAAGTTTTAGGCTGTGTTCAAGCTGCCTGTATGTTGCAAAATGATTTATAGGCCTAAAAAAAATACTCTAAGCCTTCTGAGATGTAATCTCTGTTACTAAAGAATTTATTTGTAGATATTAGGCTACCTGTTCTTTGAGGAATAGAAGATGATGATGATAATTTTAATTGTATGGAGAAGATAGCTATTAATCAAAATATATACTGTATTTGTCAAGGCCTATGGAACACTTGTTTTTTAACTGGCTTAAAACATTATTTTCTTAAAAGTCTTTCTGCGCTCTTTTGGTGTATAATTCATTTATTCATAAGGTAACTTGAAGTGCAAGAATGTGTAGATAACTTCATATGCTTTCTGGCCAGAAATTGTTAATATAGAGATGTGAATGCTAAGTGTAATGTATTTATAATAAGTAAAGAAGTCTAACATACCTAGGCCTGGGAGCAAAATCTTGGCTTTAACAAAAGAATAATTGCATAGGCTAATATTTGCCAGTAAGCCATAATTTTTTAAGTGGTTAAGAAATATAACTTAAATAATTTTATTTTTATGAAAACCCAAATATTCCTCTAACAAATATAAAATAAATGGTTTCAAGATAATTTCATTGTCACTACTCATTGTAGACCTATGTTACACCAGGTGGTTTATGTTGCACCGCCACTCTAATGGTTGCTTCACACATCCTCTGCTCACCCATTGATATTGGTGGATGCATTCTACTTTTGCGCAGTATTTACTTATTTAAACTTTCAAATTTTATGGTTGCATTGGAAGCAATACTAATGTTATGACAAATTTTTTCGTTTTCTTATTTAACATTTTAACTGAGGCTTGATGATAACTTTTTTTTTTGTCAAATTCATCGGTGACGAGTGAACGAACATTTTGAAAATGTTACGTAACTGTTTTTCCGAAATTTGGCTACATGTGATATTTTCTTACAGGTTTGAAATATATGACAGATTTCACTCTTATGAAACATATTATGGCCTTATTGTATGCAATAATTGTGTTTTTGTATTGAAATAATAGATAAATATGGAGCATGTTAGGCTGCCAGTTCATGAATTTTGAACGAAATTATGCAATCATGTCGTATCACTCAAGAGCATAGCTGTACAATAGCAGGAATTGTAATACCTCTTGTAGAGTATAAATTTTAAAGATTTCATATTAAATCTTTTAAAAAAAAAAAAGTGCCCATAAGAAAAATAGAGTATTAAATATATTGCCCGGTTACATATGCCTTAGCGAGTCTCAGCATTAAAAGTCAGACAAGTAGTACACATAAATGATTTTTCGAGTACAGTAGTCTAATATGTGTAACTTTAAGTACTTTACTGTACATTTTAAGTATAGAAAACTTGTACAGTACTTTGATCTATGTCTCATACATTCATATTCCAGAACTCCTCTTCCATGTGTAATCTTTAAAAGACAAAGTTATCTGTACAGATGTTCAGGAAGAAAATTAGATTCAGCGTCACATGAAGACTTTTTCCATGGTTTATATGGTTATGTAATGTATTTGTAGTTAAAGACAAATCACACAGATTTAAGGAAAAGCCATTGTAGTACAGTAACGCACTTTCGTTTATATCCACTTGCGATGTTAATAGTTTCACTCATGCATACAATAAGTAAAGAATATAATAAAACTGAAATGTTTTAATGTAAAACCTAGTTATAATTCTTGTGGCCTACTGAATTATACTAAGGATTAGAACCAAACAAACAACTGAAGTCAGTTAATTGTATCTACATGGAATTTGTGCTTCAAGCTCTGTAACAAGCTTGACAGAAGTAAATGAGGATGGTGCTAGCTAATCACTTGCCTGATATTAGCTGGTGGTGGTACAGTACTGAAAATATGTCTGTGAAATGAGGAGTGATGTCTCTGGCAAGAGGAATATTACCAACACCTCCCTATATTAACTAGAGCATTAGACTTACAGAATTTCTTTTGAAATGTAAAAAGAAGTACTGTATATGCCTTTCTTGTAAAAAGGCTTGAGCAAGATGAACTGTTGGTCTGGTGGTAGGCTAATATAGGTGTACGAGGCCTTCTACTACATTATCTCACACAGACCTGGGATAATAAATGCAGTCATGACAAACCTCCAGCTTACATTCCACTGATGAAGTACACCCACTCTAATAAGAGTACAGTACATAATAATACCAACTGAGGTGAAAGCTAGTGGCAAAAGCTTTGAGACAGCAGCCTGATTCAAGGGTTCATGTTCCCTTATCTGGCTAACCAACACCAAGTAACATCTCACTTTAGTTGTCTAACAGAATGTATAGTGATCTATTGCTCAATGTTAATCAGTATATCCCTGGCCTGTGATGAGTTTGACGTGTTAGTGTTTGCAGCGTTCCTTTGACCCCTGGCTGCACCAACATTTTAGCCTTGAAGCCTACTTTTCATTAATATCCAGTTTTTTCTTGTCTTTCTGTCCAGCCTCCCTAAATGTTACTTCTTAGTACAACTGCAGAATTTTCTCAAAAGTTCAATTTTCAGCTCAGTCTTGCTGTCCAACCATGCCAGCTCTCTTCTAACTGTCTTAAGCACTCAATAGCTGAACATGCCATGGTGCTTAACTTTACAGCCTAAATTTCATGGTTCAATTATTCATCAGTTTGACAGTTCAGGTCTGTATCCTTTGATAGCTGATGTAGCAGAACTTTCACTACCCTCAGGAATTTGCTATTATTGGAAGAACGAGAGCAGTGTTTCTTCCTTTGCACCAACAGCAGAATGTTCCCCTAAGCCAGGTTAAGACACACTGAAGACATAAACCACCTGCTCACTAGTATAGCTGTTCATGCTACTGTGTACAATCACTGATGCCACTGAACTCTTCATGACCCAACACATGTATATCAGCTGAAGTTGCTATCATTCTCTGCCATCTTTCTCTTCTAGCCCTTTGTTAAAGAGAAGCCATAAAACAATTCATGCCTCACATACGCCTATTTCCTTCTTATATCCCTCAGGATCTTGCCCCTTATGAATTTAGTGTCACATGTGGCTGATATTGTTGCCTGCATCACTTGTGACTCCCATGACGTTCAGCTCAGCGAGCTAGCAAACGTCACAGTTATGGGTTAGGCCTATGTTTAAAACATGCCAACTATTTACTTTCTTATATTAACAATAATTAATCATTCTATCCAAGTTATGTTCCTTGAGCTAGAAATGGGAGAAAAAAAAAAAAACTAGGCAAGCCTAGCTAGGCATAATTGATTTATGGTTACTGAAACTGGTGTCACAACATAGCCAGGCATAAACCAAATAATTCACTTTATACTTGAAAAAAAAAATTGTCTTCCTACATGAACTAGGCCTACCTCCTTCAAAATAAAAATTACTTCCTTATAATATCCTTTATTGAGTCACTATTCTAATAATGTTCCCATGCTTAAATAAATGTCTAAGCCAGACTTTTACAGTGAGTGTGTTCACACATGGCTGAGCTTGATGAGTAAGTCGCATTAGAGCAACCTCCAAAGGTCAATGTAGGCAGGGGCGTGCACAAAGGGGGGAGGGGGACTTGGGGTCCCTGAGCCCAGGCCCTTTTTCTTCTTCATAGCTGAGGTGCCCTTTTTGTCAGAAATAATAATTCAATTGGGTGTTTTGCTCATCCTACTCCCTGCCAAAACATGATCTGAGATCCACCCTCAAATGTATCAAGGAGAATGATGTCCATCTTGTCTCCCCAATTATGTACGAGATGCTTAAACTTTATGCAACTCCTCCTGTAACAACAGCAACTGTGGAGCGCCCTTATTCCAAGCTCAAGATGGTTAAGCATAGGCTGCGGAGCCCGTGTGAAAAAGTGACTCTCTCAGATCTAATGCTGCTAGGCATTGAGAAAGACATCACAGTTGATAAGGAATAAGTCATAAATATTTTCAAACATATGGCTAACAGGAGAATGCTACTACGTTTGAAGTTTATTAGGCTGTAGCGTCCATATTCTTCACTAGCCTGAAGCTATTAATTTAAGTTTTGATAATTAAGAGAATTATTTTTGTTTTTCAGCACGGTTATGTTTTTATTAATCATATCTTAAAATCTTACAATGAAAACAGGTCATGTTAAAGGAATTGTTGATAACTGCTTTCTGTAATAAAACGTATTGAACTTAATGGATTTTGAGACAGTCACATTATCCTTTCAAAATTTCTTATCTACATCATATATCATGTAATTGTGGCATATAAAACATGGCAATTTCATTTTCAAAAACTAAAGGAGTGCCCTTTTTTCCACTTGAGCCCCTGCCCTTCTGAAAGTCTGTGCACACCCCTGAGTGTAGGGCACTGAAAATGCCTCATTAGAACAATATTCTTATTTTAATAAATGAGTCAATTCGTGGTAAAAAAAAAACAGTAAAATGTAAATGTATACATAAATAACTCTGCAAGTAGCCTAAACATATGACAATCAGTCAAGTTAACAGTTCACAGAGCGTGAGGCAACGAACACTCACACTCCCAATTAGGCATATATTTTGATAAAACTCCTGGGGGCTAGGACTTATCCCAAATGGAATAAAACTTCGATTGATTAAACTTAACTTCAAAATGCCATCACAACTGCAAATGTCATTGCCACAAACAATCTTCATGTATATTTCTGGAAGACTATCTTTTCATGGATTTGGCCAACGTGGCACCTAACTTAAAATTCAAAAAATAAAATAAATGGCTCATTGAAACCTGTTCACGTGCGATTGAATGTTTAATGGTCCCAAGCTGGATACTGATTTCTGTTCATAAACCAACGGCAAGACATTCCATACTAATCAGTACCTGCAAACAGTGATTAATTACAGCCTACTACAGTACTTCGGTTTCAGATGTCAACGTCCTGTTTAATCCCAAAGTTCATAACATGCCACAGCCTAGAACGCTGTCACATTGTTGTCGTTGAGAAACAAACTATTACCGATAAATAACAAGGACAATAGCCTAAACAATAATATATCTAATCCTACTTCTTAATTTGCAAAACTTATGGCCATCTTACCTAAAATTCACTGAAGCACCAAAAACTGCAGTTTTATTGGCAGATTCTTAGGACACCTGAGTCCTGACCACTACACAACCACGTGGTAAACTGAACTGCTTTGAATTACTGAATGACTTTTAGTTCACTACGTTCCGTTAGAGGGGATCACTATAGCACTTCGTAACACAACTGTAATAACATGCTTACAAAATATAAGATTATACTTCTCAGCTATTGGAAGTATTTATGCATGCCCTTCTTAGCGGGAGAGCTCTTTCGCCTGTGATAAAATTTGCTATGTTCATTTTCTGGCAAAAATGAATAAATAAATATACGTATAAAGAGAAAGGCGACGCAAGGTAAAAGAGAGGCAGTGATTTCTTACAATATTTACTATAGCATGTACACAAAAAGCAAGATTTCAAGTGCTCTCACAGATTCATTACATACAAAATTACAAATCCGATATTTCACTTCCACTGACCAACCTCGCCCAGCAGGGTAAGGGATCTGGTGGGAACAGTGCCGCCTCCTGCATATGACTTCACCCTAACACGTCCACCTTTTTTTATTATTATTATTATATTCCTTTTCTGAACACCAATACTCAAAACTCTGGGGAGGGGGTTTCCAAAGGTATATTATTTATTTATTTATTTATTTGCTTATTTATTTATTTTGCTTTTTTGTAACCCCTTCATGTTAGTGAATTCTATGAGTATTTCATCTGTCGTTCTTACAAGACACCAACAGGAAAAATATTTATATACCGTGTAAACAGCTTGCTCGGATCTCAGTGAACAGACTGAAATGGCCAAATAGACTAATAAACAACAGACCCTCTTCCTGTGGCTTCATAGGATTAAACAATAGTCATTATACCCTAGGGTTACATGGGCCACGAGATAAATGGTCACAAAGGTTAAAAGTCACAGGAATCCAAATTCCCATAAAAGTGCCCAAGACTCAATGCCTTGGTTCTTAAAATTTTCGTATTTGAATAAAATAGAGTTCATACGTATACAAAACAGTCCTTTATAACTGCAACAGCTTTGAATAAATTGTTAACTATCCAATGCTTATCCACAAAACAAAACTTCAACTGTACGGACGAGTAAGCAATATATTGATAATTTGTTGTTCTGTTATTTTCGAGCTTCAAGACATGAGTCTACTTGTGCCTTTTCTTTAATATCATATCAAAGGTTGAACTGATGCTGAATTTGGTTCTAATTTGTTTAATGACTGCTTAGACAATTCATAGCAATTTCAATTAGATATCTCCCCGAGTTACAATTTAAATCTCAACTGAACTTCTGCAAGAAATGCAGAACGACAATCTAACTTTTTAAATTTCGTAGACGCTAAAATAATCGGATTTATTTCGTTAAAGCACGTCTTTCAAGATACAAGTTAGCCGGCGGTCACTTGAGCGTTACCTCTCCATGGTGATTTGCAAAGGACCAAATAGAATAAAAAAAAAAAAAGGATTACAACATTAAAATGATCTAGGTATCCTTGCCTAATATGAATGGTAAACCACTCTTTGTTTTGAGCATACAATGAGGCAACTGCGTGCTTGCAAACTAGAGCAGCAGGAGCCCAGAGTGGACGTTTTGCTTGCTGCTGATTGGTCTCATACCTGCAAAAATGCAGCCAAAAACTCTCAGTAATCAATTAATTCGTTGCAAAAATGCCCGTTAATTAACGACAGACTTCCTGTCCTTAATGTCTGTCGTATAAACCTCAAATTTCCTTCCTCTTTCATGCTTTCAAAAGAAGTATATCAACCACAAATCTGGCGGGGAATAAAAATGAATGTGAGTATCATTTTAAAAATTAATCGACTCCATCTGACTGACTTTAAAAACTTAACAAACCTTGTTCTATGTTCGTTTCTGTTCACTGCTGGGAGAACACTGCTCAAGAAGATGCAATTCTTCGTATTACAATCGCGTACCACCATATCTGTCAATCTACAATTACTTTCAACTACCAGGCAGCGTTCGTGACTACGAAAATGTCACAACAGACGAAAAAAACGACTGTTTGAAATGCGGCCGTGAACAAAACGGAAGAAAAATAAATAAGATAAATTATATATCTTCCAGCGCAGCAGATCACCATGAAGGAGCAACTTCCTATTTCACTCTGTACATTATTTACATTTAATAAAATGTGTAAACGCGACCTCCTCTGGTACCTGATAAAAAGAAATGGAGGTATTTCATTTTCATAACAATATCACACACGACTCTCTCTCTCCTGTCATCGTTACCTTCAATCAGAAGGACTAATTAACATCAGTCATAACAATTCAGTAGACCCATCGCTACTGGCCAACAAAACAAGCCTCGCTCAAATGGCGCCTGCACAATCTACCCCAAATTTCCTGAAAAGAACCGTTCGGACGGCTGAGCAAAGCTGCCAATTTCATCCTTGCGCTTTGCTTGCTTACGGAAAACCTCTGATAAGCTGATCACAATTATTTTCTATTTTGATTTCCTCATAACGCTTCTTCTTTCTAGAAGCCACAAGGCTACACCTATTTTCTGGTTCCCATGGCAAGTTTTCGGAAACCTTCCTTCTCTGTCAACCCGAGGCTGAAGAACTCTAGATATTTGTAGAACTACAACGTGAAAGCTTATTTTTTAAACACAGATATCTGACTCTCTTTATCCATTTGTTGTGGTAGTATCGCCAGGAGTTACCCAACTCTCTTAGATAATGATCTGACGTCCTTTGGGCAACGATACAAAAACCGAAAAAGTTGAAACTGAATGTTTCGATGCCTTTTCGTGAGATTTTCCCCTTCTCATGTAACGGAATCTTACGAGTGATCAATTCACATCTTATACATAGACTGGAATTGCAAAGAACTAAAAAAAAAGGACATCATCACCTACACACAATAACACTGATTAGTTTTCTTTTGCCTTATACATTGGAGATCAGCCTAAGACCAGCGATGCCATCGCCGAAAGCTAATAACATCGTAACCTAAGATATTTTTATTTTTAGTTTGCCCCTCTTCCTAACACAGCTTCCTTTTGGGTGAGACTGATTTCTGATATTATACGCGGAGCATTTCTTAAATGCTTCGTAGCGTAGCTTGGTCGATGAGTTTAACATGCCGTCATTTCTGCCCAGTGCCCTGCCAAAAGTGTCTGAGGTATAGTGACTAATAGTGGCATATGTCCTTTCGGAATAACGTTCGTGCGACGTCTATCACTGGCTTCGAGTGCTGTTTGAGAGTCCTCACACACACAGTTTGTACTTCTCAATGAATATTACATAAACTACAAACAAGAGTAGACTTACAGTTATCGTTACAGTTACATTACACAACAAAATCCGGTCCTGAGTTTGCTCATCATCAGCAGCAGCAGTTTCACCATCACTGCACGTTCACCATCACGACATTTCACAGGGATGTCAGTTTCTCACACAGCACAATTCTGACTTAACTGATTTACGCCACCTGAACGACACTTACGAATCGACAAAGTCTTGCATAAACCATTTTGTCACTTTTATGACGTTTATTGAGTTTTGTCAGAACTGAATTTTCCTGGTAACTGTCGACATCACTTTTGGAAAGATCACAGAGTCGCGTCCAGCTATGCCTTTGTTTACTTGCTTCCAGCTCTGGAAAAGGTTCCAGGCCAAACTTTCCAGTGTTCCCTTTTGAATTATGCAATTGTCAGAGGTCACTCTAGCATGAAGTGCTACTGGGCATAAAAACAGGTCACTGGGCTACGCAAAATCACTTTTTTTGGGGCACAACAGCAGCTGGAAAGGGGCAACCTTCTAGGTCAATGTCACTGGCTCCAATAAAAGGCAGGCTCGGGTCAGTCCAGGCCTATGACGGGCTTCACGTCCATCATCAGGGGCTTCGAAGTGGGCATGTGCTGGGCTGAGGAGACGTGGGCGTGCATGGGCTGCATCGGGGGCATGGGAGGGATGGGCG
>NC_089754.1:33747383-33752383 GCF_040412425.1 Macrobrachium rosenbergii | reverse complement strand
TCAATACTCTATTTTTCCATTACAAAGCATTTTCAACAATCAAGACTGAGCCATCATTTTGGGTTCCTTACGTTAATTTCCGACTGCAACCCCATCTCGGTTCGTCCAACCGAGTCCAGAAGTCCACAGCACCTTGTTCCAAGGGCAAGGACTGATGTCGGCATAAGGCCCAGCTAAATCTGAACCAGGTTCCCTACTCCAAACCCTTAGCTAATCCTTACCTGCTACTAAACCACCTCCCCTACGCCCCCATTCAATCCACAGCGCTCCCCCCTCCCCGGCCAACCAATCCATCGTACCTATGGTACATCACCATACTGTGACCGGAAATAATGAGCAAAAATCCACAGCTACGTATACGAGCAAGTCTGTATTTACCAAAAATAAAAATGACTGAAAAGGGGAGCTTTCGACCGTTTGCACGACGTGTAAAACAGTCGAAAGCTCCCTTTTTCAATCATTTTTGTTTTTGATAAATACAGACTTGCTCGTATATACGTAGCTGTGGATTTATATTTTTAAATCCTTCTCACCTGTCGTTCGGAGAGTCCCAGCATGGAAGCCAGCTCCGACTTCCTCCTGATGGTGATGTACCTGGAATAATGGAACTCCTTCTCCAGTTCCAGGCGCTGGTGGTCGCTGTAGACGACGCGGTACTTGTCTTTCGTCCTCGTCTTGCCTGCGGGAGGAAGAAGAAGAAGAGTGAGCTCAGCTCTAGAGGTAAACAAGTCTTCTTAAAGTAAAAGATAGGTGTACACACACACACACACACACATATATATATTATTTTTTTTAACGCTTAATCCCTTGCATAACTGTACTGTGCGTTCATACGAAGACCATAACAGGATCTCATTTAAACAGGATGGTTTCTAATTTTTGAGAATAAATCTCATTTAAAAACAATGGTTTCTAATTTAAATAAAATTATTTAGAAACAATCCTGTTTAAATATATATATATATATATATATATATATATATATATATATATATATATATATATATACTGTATGTGTGTGTATCTATATGTGTGTGTGTGAGTGCGTAATTTAATGATCACAGATACACGCTTGAACCTCAAACTCATATTCATAGAAAGCCAAAAATCACGTTTCCATCTCGTATCCTCACATTACGACTGGAAGAGAAAAAGATAACAGAATGAAAGAACGAAAATAAAAAAAAAAGTTTTATATGATTTATATATATTTATATATATATATATATATATATATATATATATATATATATATATATATATATATATATATATATATATATATATATATATATATATATATATATATATATATATATATACAGAGAGAGAGAGAGAGAGAGAGAGAGAGAGAGAGAGAGAGAGAGATTAGTTCCCTCAACACATATGACGACAAATCGTACGACCCAAGATGCAACAAAGATACTGATAATCGGATTTTTTGAGCACACGTCACCCAACTTATTCAGTGGATAAACCTCATGAACAAACAAGAAGTGGAAGTTTAAAAGACTTTCATTATTATTATTAATTATTATTATTATTATTATTATTATTATTATTATTATTATTATTATTATTATTATTATTATTATTCAGAAGATGAACCCTATTCATAAGGAACAAGCCCACCACAGGGGCCACTGACTTGAAATTCAAGCTTCCAAAGAATATTGTGGTATTCATTTGAAAGAAGTAGCAGAAGGTAATAAAGAGGAGATCACTTATTAAAAAGATGTTAAAGATATATTTATTAAAAATTGCTGACGTCGAGAATCTAGTTATTCTAGAACGAGGTAAACTGAAACTAACAAACAAGAGATCCTGATTGATGAACACAGAAGGTAACAGGAAATACAGAAAGAAGAGGTCAGTTATTAACAAGATATTAAAGATATCTGTTCAAAAAAGTTTATGCACAGGATCTAGTTACTCTAGAACAAGGTTAACCATAGCTAACAAATAAGCGACCCAGTTAACAGACTGAATGGGCGTCAATAGTAGATTTACCATAAACCATATGATTATAGCTGAGTTACAGAAGTAGTTTGTCTTGGGAAAAGGAATATGATATGGAACTGCTTAGTGAATCTGGACCACCTGATGGCCAATCCTGAACTGAAATTCTTAAAATTAAGTGCTGGGGCCTTGAATTTGTAAGTCATAAAGTGATATCATAAGTTATGTCCTTCTTCGTTATGACGTAAACTTATGACATCAGTTTACGAACTGGAAAGATAAAGACTGATATCAATAACAGCACTGATTCGTGACTTCAAAAATGGAAATACTAAAATCCCTTGGTACATTTTAAATAAAAGTCACTCTCTCTCTCTCTCTCTCTCTCTCTGGCACACGAACCTACAGCCAGAGAAATTATTGGGAACAAAATGAGTTGTCGGAACGCCACTGGCAAAATGAGACAAGGATTAAATGGTTTTCCTTTATCTTGTAATTGTGGGTGGTGTTAGAGGAAGGGAGGAAGAGAGGGGAGGGGAGAGATGGAGGGAGGAAGAGGGGAGGGAAGGAGAGAAGGAGGGAGAAAAAGAGAGGGGGATGGAAGGGAGGAGGGAGGGGGAAAGAGAGGGGGGGATGGAAGGAGGGAGGGGTGGGAGGGAGAGAGGGAGGGGGGAGGGCCTTTGTAACGGTATACGCCTCGACATGATTTAATCACCTCCATTTTCACACCGATAACGTTTATCTGAGACAATAATAGACGACGATACGAGCGGTCTGTGGAAATAGGCTTTGAGAAAAATAGGCAGATCCTGTTTGAAATGTTTATATTTCAATGCAAAATTGACTGGAAACCTATTCGAAGATGAGAGAGAGAGAGAGAGAGAGAGAGAGAGAGAGAGAAATAAAACCACTAGTACTTTACTTATCCGTAAGGACGCTTACTTGTATACAGTGTGTAGTGAGTGTCCACTAGTATTTTGCTTATCCGTAAGGACACTCACTACACACTGTATACAGTGTGTAGTGAGTGTCCTTACGGATAAGCAAAGTACTAGTGGTTTTATTTCCTCCCTCTCTCTCTCTCTCTCTCATTTTTTATGGCACTCCTTTATGCCCTTGTATGTTGATTGGTTTTATATTCTTGTTAAAAGAGAGTTACATACATAAAAACATTTATATATAAATGTTTTTATGTAATATTTGCAATAATATAATTACTTGGTAAAACAATGTTGCTCATATGACTATGAATATTCATAAATTATTTTAACAGAGGAATACACATCACAGAACTCTAGAACTTTAAGTAATTTCAAGATAAAAAAAAGCCAAACTTTGTATTTATTTAAAACCTTCCCGAAAAAGAACAAACTAAACTAATACGCAATCAGCCGTTGCAGGCCCTCAATGATAGGTCTAACAAACATCAATACTAGATCTACTGAAACAATCTTGCAACGCCAAAAAGCTGTGAAATAAAAATAAAGCTTCAGCAATAACATCAATGTTACAAGACCAAACATTGTACTCGTTTTCCAATTTCCCTTTTAAATATTATATACTTAATATTCAGAGTATAAACCTAAACCTAACCTAAGTTTCGAAAGTGAATAAGACGAATTGCCTATTATAAATACGAGAGAGAGAGAGAGAGAGAGAGAGAGAGAGAGAGAGAGAGAAATTTACAGGCCTTTAATTTAATTCACAGATTTTTCTTTTCAATTCTTACACAGAATAAGGCAAACTATATACGCTTATGAAAGTCCAGTCGGTAGGATGTGCGTATATGTGTGTGTGTGTGTGTGTGCAAAAGCCACGCTTAAACCGACCCCTTCCCCGCTGATTTACAACACAAGAAATAAATCAGGAGAAACACGACACATAACGGCATAAATTTACCTGCAAAAGTGGCGACCAAAAGTTGATGAAATCAGGTCAATAAAAAAGTAGCCTGAAAGAAATAACCTTTCACCAAAAAAAAAGATAAAACCCGTTCAATTATTTTAGAGTCATATATTTGTGACTTAAATCATTTTTTTCCTTGCTACTTGCTCACAAAAGCACATTCAAAAGTCTGGCGATAAGGTGAACAAGAACGCCAACAGCGACATCAATCCGGAAAAGGTTTTTAATTTACAATCCGGTCACGTACAGGAAAGTCCTTGGAGTAGGAAATCTCCCCACCTTTTTTTTTTTTTTTACGGTCGATGCAAGAAATGGTGAATAATAACAGTAAGACATGTAAGACATTCAACTGGACTTATATCGAACGCAAATACTCACTTTCAACAACGATGCAAAAAATCAAAGTATAAAGTAGTCAGCCATGTTGTGCATGCCATATTCAGTCTTAAGAATAACGAGATTTCTTTCTTAAAGCGACCTTCCAAAGTAAATAAACATCAAAACAATAGTCACCACTGAGTAAAATAACTATTATTTGAAGCTACTGGTGATGATATTTTAACTTTATTGAACAAATGGATGAATGAATATTATAATGAAATTATAATGAACAAATCAAGGCTATGATGAATGAAAAGGCTGAGATAAAGAGGAAAAAATTCTTGTTCCTGTTGCTTTTTGTATGTCATACTTATATTGCCTTTTCTTCTTAGTTGTAAGATTTTAACTGGAATACACCTGGAACTGGATTTTAAAATTTTGGCCAAAGGCCAAGCGCTGGGACCTATGAGGTCACTCAGCGCTGGAAATACTGTTGAGACCATTGTTAGGAAAGGGTAGAAATTAAGATGGAAGAAAGAGAATATGAATGGAGGTACAGAAAACGGAATGTAAGGGGTTGCAGCTATAGGCCGAAGGAACGCCGCAAAGTACCTTGAGGAATGCCCTCAGTGCACTGCGTGAGGTACACTGACGGCATTACCTCCTACGGGAGTAAGATTTATCATTTTTCGTCGCAACTGTTGCGTTTTTTGGATGATTCCTCACAACGCTAAGATAACCTTCGATATTTCACCGTAAACAGCCCACATGTACTTTTATCACGCCGAAAATAACCATCTTTACTTTGGCTGTTT
>NC_089754.1:33729883-33744883 GCF_040412425.1 Macrobrachium rosenbergii | reverse complement strand
ACTGTATACATATACTTGAGGCACTAATACAGAAATGTCTGTATTATACATACCACGATTCTTTATCATTATTCAATTATTCATTGATATTATGCCTTCAAATAAATAAGACATGAAACAGGATGACCATAATGAGCTATTGTTACCACAATACAATTCCGTCCAAATACGGATCCATTCTCATACATACATACAAATACATATATACCTACGTAAATGTGTATGCATTTGTATGAAACTTTTTTAACACCTTTGAATCTATAAATAGCATGGCAACACGTCTTAGAATATCTACTTCACTCTTTCATGTACCATAAGTTCATTACCCTTAATTTTCTCACCATTTTTTTCATGCTTTTTTTACATCTTCCGCTACCTTGTGAGAAAGACATGAGGCGTTAAATTGTTCAGTTATTCCTATTTTAAATTTCATTATTATATTTCTTGACTGTTATCTAAATATAGCCAATTCGCGATGTAGTATAAATGATATATGTTTTTACTTGTTCTGTAATCTAAAACTGTATTCCTTCATTGTAATTCAAAAGAGGCTCTGTTCGTTTTCATTATAGCCTTCTTTGTTCATTGTAACCCAAGAGCTGATCTGATAATTTCGTTGTAACTGAAAACCTTATTACGCTCAATGACAAGCATTATTATCAAGTTATAAATTGTAATTTTATTCATGTAAAATAAGGGTTTCTGTATTTTCACATTAATATATATATATATATATATATATATATATATATATATATATATATATATATATATATATATATATATATATATAAATATATATATATATATGTAATATATATATATATATATATATATATATACATACATACAGTATACATAAACACACCAGAAAGAAAAAACAAAATAACTAAAATAGCGACAGAAGCTGCTATACCACTTTCATTAAGTCTACACCCAAGTATCCGTGTAATCCTGTTCAAGAAGACAAAAAATATGCAAATAAGTATAAAAAAGACAAAAAATAAAAAAAGATAAAAAGAAGAGCGTAAGGGAAAAGAATTTACGTCCATTAACAGGAAAGAGGGAACCGTGCCAGAGAGAGAGAGAGAGAGAGAGAGAGAGAGAGAGAGAGAGAGAGAGAGTGAGACTGGCTGGAGGGAGTTACGTGAGGATTAACAATTAATCAACGTTGTAGTTAGTGCAGTGGTGGCAGGTTATATAGTGTAGGGGGAGACGAGGTGGTATCGTGTCGAATCTCTCTCTCTCTCTCTCCCCCTGGTAAAAAAAAGGGTACACGAAAATCTTCCGCTAATTTTATGTATTATCTCGGATAACTCATTGTGTGGAAGACAAGGGCAGCGTGATTAAAAAGAAATTTATCTTTTTCGACTGACAACAACAGACAACAGCTGACAACAAATGACAACGACGGAGGAGTGGGGGATTGTGTCATGGAAAAGAATGTGTTACAACAAGCAGAACAATCCAACAAAAACAATCTTTTTCGATTCACATAAAAACGCCAGGTAAGGAATGCGATGATGGCCTACAGCACACACGCGCACACACACAAACCGACGACTCAGCAGCTCGCTGATTGGTCCACGAGAGGACATCCCCGGCGGGTATTGGTCAACGGCTTCCATTAGGCGCGCTGATTGGTTGAATGAAAGTCAGGTGGGCGTGGAAAGGTTACGAGCGGCTCAGGTGTTCTGCTATTGGTCAACTTTCGGCGGTGTCGGACGCAGCCTTTTATGACAGGCGCCGGGCCCCATAAAACCACCGCCCGGGGGAGAGTTGCCAGTGCGCCATTTTCTTGGGGAATAAGTGCGCGTGGTTTATTTTGATTTTTTAGTTATTTCAGGAGCGTTAACTATATCATTTAATACATAGACACTCATAAAAGCCACGTTTTTATTAATACTATTAAAAAAATGTTTATTCTGAAGTCCCCTGGGCCTAAAATTCGGGGGTCTGGTTCAGTGAGGGGGAGGTTGAGGCCACCAAACCGTATCCCACAGCAACTCGCTTTAATTTATTCCGATCATGAAACCTCACGCAGAATAGATTCTAGACAGATAAAATATTTTTCTTTTCGCTAAAAGACTGAATCTAAAGATCATAACATGTTAATTGAAAACTTCGGTAGGACGTTATGTCACTTTCAGTATAAAAAACTGATAAATTTTATGTGTAATAAATTTTGACAGATATTTGCTAAAGTTATGTTATATTACGTTTATCTTAAATATACCCAACAGCAAATTCTATAAAGAAGATAGGCATTACAACTTTGAAAATAAATACCTGTATTTATCAGAGCTAAGAAAACTTCTATGGCTCTTCAGACATAAGAGAAAAGGTGAGAGGAATTCTATATTTGTTTAAGTCACTGTAAATATTTAAAATGATGGTTGTACGTAATGATATACGCACTCTAAATTATTCTCTATTAAAATGTGATACGGAGCCATCGAAATTTAAAAACGAAAATTGTAAGTTATAAGTTATTTTTCGACAAAATATTTACAATGAAATGGCGTGTCAATGGTAATATGTATATATATATATATATATATATATATATATATATATATATATATATATATATATATATATATATATATATATATATATATATATATATATATATATATATATATATATATATATATATGTGTGTGTGTGTGTGTGTGTGTGTGTGTGGGTGTGTGTGTGTATAAATATTGTATGAGTGTTAGTGCTGACAAGAGGAAAGAGTGGAACACCGAGAATGTGGGTCCATGATATAGAGAATATGAAAGAACGACAATTACAAAATAGCTCCCAAAAATCACAGAAGAAAAAACCAAACATTCTTGTAAGGTTTCGAGAATATAAAAAACTGGTCTTATCACTTAAAATATGGTAGAGAAAAAAAAGGCTTGGTAATTCTTTCTTAGAAAGAGAATCAAAGAGGAAGGAAGGTATCCAAGAATTTTGGAGGTAATGCAAAGAAAATTAAACTTATTCCCTTTATACCCCTTTATACTCAATGATATTTACGTAACACTAGATTTACCAAATTAGATATTTCAGTAGCGCATGTGGTATCTTTGCACAAACCGACTTATTTCACACCACGATCACCTTCTAAAACACCAAGCAAGTACCAGATTCCAAAACATTATTTTATCGTACAATAACTAATTATCATTTTCCACTACGTTGTCTTTTCGTGGGGCAACTAATTTAACCGTTTTCACCTCAGTACATTTTCTCGAAATAACTAATCATTTTCGGTAACGTAACATCACTCCTGTAACTTATTTTGATAACGAAAAGATTAAAATTACCAGTACTTGGAAAGCTGCTTAATCCAGCAGCGAAAGCCCCAGAAAGAACTTTGATTATTATTCCATCTCATTTCCGAATTATACAGCTCAAGTTATAGGGTTCACGAATAATGTAAAGATGTTTAGTTTAATTTTTGCATAACACATGGTGCTAAATTACTTCATGTATGTAATAAAAACATAGTTCTCTCTTCGTAATATAAATATATATATATATATATATATATATATATATATATATATATATATATATATATATATATATATATATATATATATATATATATATATATATATACATACATATATATAGACGGCAGTTACAATGTATGACAGAGGCCACATGGATAAAATAAATAAGTATTTACCGAGCGTGTATGTGTGTGTGAGTGTGTGAGAGTGCGTGCGTGCGTGCGTGCGTGCGTGCGTGCGTGCGTGCGTGCATGCGTGCGTGTGTGTGTGTATAAGCGGGCAAATATTCTGAAACAAACACTGTTAAAAAACGTCTCTTCGAATGAATCACTCAATCAGAGCGATGCCTGTCCCAACCCCGGGTCCCTCTTGACATCATTAATTTCTTTTGATCTCCTCCTGCCAGTCACTCCCACCGATCATTTATTTACCTGGTCCTCAAACGCGTCGCTCTACCTGCCCCCCAAAAAGGGGGGAGAACGCAACTTAAAAAGATATAAGTAATGACCTCCGACCTTGTTCCGGGATTAGTACATTCGGAAAGACCAGGTCATTAGGCATCAAATGGGTGCAGACCTATTTCCCCCTCGAATGGTTTACCTCTCTCTCTCTCTGTATGTGCGTTCAGGAAATGCCTGGTCATCAGAGGGGGGACTTTTTTCATTTTAGGCTGTACACTTTAAAAGGGATGATGGGCTTCTCTGCATGCACTCCGTACACATACACGCATGCGCGCGCATATATATATATATATATATATATATATATATATATATATATATATATATATATATATATATATATATATATATGAGTAAGATTATGAAGGGAAATAAAAAAATAGAAAGATGGAGCAATCAATGTTCATTTCATTATCATCATCATTCAGAAGATGAACCCTATTCCTATGGAACAAGCCCACAGGGGCCATTGACGAAATTCAAGCTTCCACAGCATATGGTGTTCATTCGAAAGAAGTAACAGAAGGTAATAGGAAATACAGAACGAGGAATTGCTTAGTGGAAGAATGGAAGCAGTTAATTCGTACAGGTATTTCTGAGAAAACATTATGGATGATTTAGGGTGGGAGGACCAGAAGGAGTCAAAATAGGTCAACCGAGGAAAACAATAGGGTGTTCGCAGAAGATTGTGGAGAGAATTGGAATACCTATGGAATCCAAGGTGGGAAGGTATAAAGAAATTCTGAAAAGGTTAAAGCAGTTGAAATTCACTCTTTATGTGGTATTCTTGGCAGAAAATTATCTGAAAGTGAGAGAGAATGCAATACGTATAAGAAAATGTAAAAAAAAAAAAAAAAAATGGCGTCGGTGTTTTGAGACAATCTGATCATCTGGAACTGATATGTACAAAGATGCAGCTATGGGCTCTTTATTACTCAAGAGAAAACACCAGGCCGAGGCGTAAAACTTGCTGGGTTACAACACTAGAAATTCTTTAGCCTTTCTGGTACGCCATATGATTATATGAGCAATGTTCAAGGTATAAACAACCATTTCCACTCATCATTTTAATTCAACAATAGCAACCATTCTTTACATCAGCATACAAGATTTCCACACCATTCGTAAGGAATATAATTCAAACGTAATTTGATTCCAGATCTATCTTTGTATTATAATGTCGTTAAATTTATTTTTAAAAAGTAAACATGTACATGTTTGGTGTAGTTCTAAATACAAACAATTTAGTGTAATTTTTCGGTTAGTTTCTGCACCACAAAGCAACAATGGACCTTATATTTGAACTTTTACATCAAGGAAATAAAAATAAAGCTAAAACCTCCAATCTAATCGATTCAGTCATCTCTCGACTCCCACGAAAAACAACGGTCCACAGTCATCAGTCTGAAAGGCGGCAGCGGCAGTCCATAAAGGGGTCATTCATCGAGTTAATACCCTTAAATACCTGAGGAACTGTGGCCAAGAGGTCTCCAAGGGTCCCTTAGACCTATAGCTCTCTTTGATTGTTATCGAAAGCAAACCCTGACTTCACTTCGTCAGCATCTCGAGACCTGCCTGTCGCATGTTCTTCTTCCTGTTAAGTAAGATCTTGCTTCCAGTTTTATCTAAAAGATCGGAGTTCTTACGCAGCAGCTAGATTTTATCGCTGGATTATGAGTCTAGAAGAGATCTGGAAGAGGTCTGGAAGGCAAATCCTTTGTGTAACGAGTCATACTTCTGCTCAATGAGGTGTTTGGAATTCGATGGCAATCTGGGTCGAAGACCACCAGAGGCTCTCGAGATACAAACACCAGTAATTTGCGATACTCGGAGGCACGTTTCGGAATTCGCTCGCTGACCGGCGTGAGCCATAGGCCTATGTGCTCGTCTGCGTTATGAGTTGAAACCAAAATATTTCTTCTTATACTAGAACACTAATTAGAGGTTATGCATTGCTTTCAGAATCAAAATTCGAAAATATCGAGCTGCTGCAACCTGTCTGCAAGATGTAGACTCTCATCATCGTATAAACCAGCCACCAGCCACGTGCTCTTCGACGCCAGTGGCCAATGACGTCATTAACTCTCAGAGATAGGTTAAGCATGTTCCGCTCGCCTTTTCCAAAAGGCTCCAACGGCCACGATGGGGTGGCGGGGTGGTCCAGGAGCATCTATTTGCGAAAGCCCATTTACAAGATCTTCCAGGCCTACCTACACGTCAAAAGTGAAGGCGTGAGAATCCTTTGAAAAATGAAGCTTCAAGGATGTAATTGAAAAGGGATTCGCACCCTTAGGAAGGCCGGTCGTTATCTTTAAATGAGATGGTGAGGCATCCTCTCGGGTATTTTCTTATTTACTGTGAATGTTCGGTTGAAATCCCATTTCATAGATTTAAAAAACACGGAATATGTAAGTAGGTTTATATCCATATGCATATTTGCATTTAAGTAGATGTACATGTATGTATGTATGTATTTCTGAGATAAAAATGACCTTTGTTTACGATTGTTATGAAACTGGATCAGTTCCTGATATCAAGCTATAATAATAATAATAATAATAATAATAATAATAATAATAATAATAATAATAATAATAATAATAATAATAACAACAATAATAATATATAATAATAATAATCAAGGATATTTATCATGGGATAAAAAAACATGAAAAGGTACTGCTTTGCAGCATCAATATTCACTTTGGGTCATGTCCCTTTATGAAGAGACATGGCTATGTTGTGTAGTACTTTGTACTTTCCAAAGTAGAGCAGAGCTTACAAATAATATTATAAACACCCAAAGTTTCCACATACCTATATATATACCTATATATATTATATATATATATATATATATATATATATATATATATATATATATATATATATATATATATATATATATATATATATATATATATATATATATATATATATATATATAAACTTTATCACATACACAATTGTTCTGTGCATTAGTAAATTACTAAAAGGACCTCATTCAAACTGGATGGTATCTAACAGGTTTTTATTCAGAAAAGTTACAAGGTTTCTTGGACAAACTTTTCCTGAATAAAAATTCCGTTAGATACCATCCAGTTTGAATGAGGTCCTTTTTAGTAATATATATATATATATATATATATATATATATATATATATATATATATATATATATATATATATATATATATATATATACATGATCCTAACTATATGATTTCTAACTTTTTGGGAAATGCTGCCAATCCTTGAAATCCGAACTCGTAAATAAAAGGAATAAAGAATCGGCAACTTCAAAGGTATTAATTGACACGAAGAATAAGAATCCATTCCTGGTCACACGTAGACATGCAGACATAGAATTCTGAACGTGTTTTTCACTTAAAGTCTTGAAATTTGTATTCGTAAATGGACTAAAGACATTTTTCTCTCACTCGAAAATCTATAGAAATGCTTCCGATTTACGATTAACAACGAAATTACTGAACAGAGTAACTTAATTTACTGAATACGTCAAAGTAATTAACAAAACCCAACTGGAGACAGAGTAATGTCTGTGTTTCCGTTTGTAATCAAAGAAAAGAAAGACTTAAAATGCCCCGCCCCCCACAAAAAAGACTCTCTCTCAAAGACTTGACTTCAAGACCCAAGGAGACTAAAGATAAAATATTTTAATCCAAAGCATAAACCCAACACTGGCTGAATCCAAAGACCACAATTTTCAAAGACTCTTGACTTACAGACCCAATTTGAGCTTTCCAAGAAGACTAGAAAAGAAAGACACGACTTCAAGGCCCAAGGACTCAAGAAATAATGTATTTCAATCTGAAGAATAAACCAACACTGACTGAATCAAAAGACCACAATTTTCAAAGACTCTTGACTCCCAGACCCAATGTGTGCTTTCTAAGGAGACTAGAGAAGAAAGACTTACAATCCTAAGAAAGATTCCCTCAAAGACTTGACTTCAAGACCCAAGGAGACTAAAGATAAAATATTTTAATCCAAAGCTTAACCCAGCACTGACTGAATCCAAAGACCACAATTTTCAAAGACCTTCCACACAAAGACTCTTGATTTCCAGACCCAGTTTGAGCTTTCCAAGGAGACTAGAAAAGAAAGACTGTAAATCCCAAAAGGACAACCCCAATACTAAGACATTTTTCGAAGACCCTCTCAAAGACTTGACTTCTAGGCCCACTTTGAGCTTACTAAGAACACTAGAAAAGAAAGACTTAAAAGTCCCAAAAATCCCCGAGCAAGACTCCTCCAATACCCAAGGAGCCTAAAGAAATGTATTTTAATCCAAAGAATGACCCCAACACTGACTGAATCCAAAGACCTCATTCTTCAAAGACCCGCCACACAAAGACACTGACTTCCAGATCTATACTTGCTACTTACCGGCTCTCCACGTGCTCCGCTCTGCCTCATCCCCTCCTCCTCCTCCTCCTCCTCCTCCTCCGTACCTGCCGGAACATGGAGCCGTCAGTAACTTTGTTTTGCTTTGTTTGGGGTTTTTGCAAGTCACAAGTACATTCTAAATATTTCACTCACTAACGTCGACCAACTCAGCAACTGACAGAGCATTTGGTCTGTTTCTTTCTCTAATACACATGCAACATCAATGTATATTTTTATATTCTTTATTTTATTCATATTTCTAAATTTATGCCCCCAAAATAATCCTATATACTCTAAATTATTTATGAATTTATGAGTAATTGAATTTTAGGCTGTTCAACCAAGCGCTGGGACACTTTCGGACATTCAGTGCTTGAGACAGTGAAAAGATATAGAGTGATCCAGAAAATAACGGCCGCCACTAATGCTTAGTTATACCTGCATAGTTATGCCTGCACAGTCGACCTGTGCAGGCAAAACTGAACGTGTGGGTTCAGTTTTGCCTGCACAGGCCGACTGTGCAGGCATAACTGCGCAGGTATAACTGAACGTTAGTGGCGGCCTCAAAGGAGATGAAGTACAAGGTTCTAAAGGTGGAACTGGGAGAAAACCCGACAGTTGAACTAAGAGATAATTAAGAGGTTTGACAACAAGACTGAAGAAATGAAACGAGAGTAGAGGTAAAGTAAAAGGCTAAAACTGTAGAGTCACTGGAGTATCAATCTCTGTACATATACACTTGCGGAATAACAAGGTCATGTAAGGTAATGGCTCAAATTAATTTCTTATTCATCGCAAAGGTGTTAGAGATAAAAAGCCACAATTATGTATATGAGCAAGACTGTTTTTATCAAAATACAAAATAAAAAAAAAAAAAAAAAAAAAAAAAAAAACGGAGCTTTCGGCCGTCGCGCAAACGGCCGAAAAATCCATTTTTTTAATCATTTTTATTTTGATAAATACAGTCTTGCTCACATACATAACTGTGGCTTTTTACTAACCAAGACTGTGTAGTTTTAGTAGCAGCCAGTGAAATGATGCTGCAGATAGATAGTGAAAGTATGTATTAATTATCAGGGTATTTAGTGAGAATTTATTGCTGCTGAATATCAGGGTATTGTGAGAATTTGTGATGAATTCCGGTTATTTCTGATAAATCAGATTTGAGCAACTGCATTTCTTCATTTAGCACCTACATGTTCTGTGGAAAAAAACTAAATTATTTATATAAATATTAGTGTACCTGTCCCATCGAAAATATATCAAATATATCATTATTATTATTATTATTATTAACCAAACAAAAACTTCTTTCAGTTTTCTTCTGAAGATGGAAAGAGAAACCAAGATTCTTGTGTAAGATTCTTAAATATTTACATAACTTGTTTACTGGTAAATATTTACATATTACTTTGATACCAGTAAACAAGTTATACAAAGTTATACAAGAATCTTGTGGGTTTCTCCTTTTATTATTATTATTATTATTATTATTATTATTATTATTATTATTATTATTATTATTCAGAAGATGAACCCTATTTATATGGAAAAAGCCCACAGGGACCATTGACTTGAAATTCAAGCTTCCAAAGAATATGTTTATTACAAAGAAGTAACAGAAAGTAATGAAAAATGCGGAAAGAGGAGATCAGTTGTTAAAAAAACAGACATTTTAACAAATAAATAAATGAAGGAATAAAAATGTAGGTAAATTATTAAAATACAAGGAGAATTGTATTGGGGTAGTAACGCATTGCATCTTCGCTTGAAAACTATATAATGTTATATGAATTTTCTTGTTTAAGTTTTTTTATAGTAAACTTGAAATAAAAAATAAACACATGCGTCTATTGCGTTCTGTATGGTAGGACGTGTATGTGACAGGGTATAAATCTACATGTACACATACATTTCTCGTTAAAACATTATGGTACTTCTTGCCGCCCGATTCAAAGCTGACACATTACAAATGGTCGGTCGATACAACATAATTAAGACTATAAAGAGAGAGAGAGAGAGAGAGAGAGAGAGAGAGAGAGAGAGAGAGAGAGAGAGAGAGAGAATAGAATGATCAATAACGGCCATAAAATAACTGACAGAAAGCACTAAATAAGAGGTGGGAGGGGAATAGTGAGAGAGAGAGAGTGGTAGGATAGGTGGGGGGGTTTACTATACATTTGTGACGTCACGATTGTCGATTTAATGTGCCAAAATCTCCTATGGTTAAATTTTAAAGACGAATTTACGTCACATTTACCACTGAGATTTATGATTTAAAGTCGTATTTTGGTGTGATTGTATAATTACATGATTATCCATCTTTCTGTACATACACAGTATCAAATGTATGTATTATATACATGTACAAGTGGGTGGGTATAATAATAATAATAATAATAATAATAATAATAATAATAATAATAATAATAATAATAATAATAATGAGCAGTAGTTTATATATATATATATATATATATATATATATATATATATATATATATATATATATATATATATATATATATATATATATATAAAATCATACCTTAAAAATCTTGAATGTTATTGTCGTCTATATTTCTCAGAAATTACAAATTAAGGTCTTTGCAATCACAAAAATGAGCGTATTTGATTTAAAATCCATAAAAAAATTCCAGCACGAAGTATAATAATTTGCTGAAGATACGACACAGATTTAAGACAGAAATAAAATTATTACCGCTTGGAAATAATTTAAGTCGCTGAATTTTGGTTACTATAACTATTCAATCTGGATTCTGTAGTTATTGAAGTAATGAGATTTTTAAAAATTTTGCCTTCTCTATCAATCAAAAGAGTGATAATTCATTTTCAAAAAAATATATATATATTCTTTGTCCACCAATCAAAAGTTTAATAATTCATCTTCAAAAAATAAATATTCTTTGTCTATCACTCAGAGGAGTAATAATTCATCTTCAAAAAAATTAATATTCTTTGTCCATCAACCAGAAATTTAATAATTCTTCTTCAGCAGCGCGTGATGTTTACATTCCCGCCGACGAAAACTTTTGAGACGCCAGCGAGATCCCTGTATCGCTGACGCGAAAACAAATGTTTATTTACTTATTTACCTTACATGCCAAGATCCCCTCCTCTTCCTCCCCCCCTCTCATCCTTCTCGGCCCAGTGGCTCGAGGCACTGCGTAAATAGTTGAAGCAAACCCGTTGAGAAACGGTGCTGTCGTAAACGATCGGTAGAATCTGCGCGCTTGATACTGGAAGCAATTGGCTGGTGGTATCTCTCATCGGCGGGCGGTAGGATCCCGTGCCGGCGGTAAGAGATGTTAGCGGTTCTCAAAGAGAGAGACAGGCAGATGTCAGCGATTTGTTTAGAGAGATGTTAGAAGTTCTCAAAGAGAGAGACAGGTGTTAGCGATTTGTTAAGAGAGACGTTAGCTGTTCTCAAAGAGAGAGACAGATAGATGTTAGCGGTTCTCAAAGAGAGAGACAGATGTTAGCGATTTGTTAAGAGAGATGTTAGCGATTCTCGAGGAGAGAGAGAGACACACATGTTAGCGATTTGTTAACAGAGATGTTAGCGGTTCACAAAGAGAGAGAGAGAGACAGACAGATGTTAACAATTTGTTAAGAGAGATGTTAGCAGTTCTCAAAAAGAGAGACAGATTTTAGCGCTTTGTTAAGAGATGTTACCGGTTCGCAAAGAGAGAGAGAGAGATAGATGTTAGCGATTTGTTAAGAGAGATGTTAGCGGTTCTCAAAGAGAGCGATAAATACAGTACATTTTAGCGGTTTGTTAAGAGAGATGTTAGCGATTCTCAAAGAGAGAGATAGATGTTAGCGGTTCTCAAAGAAAACAGTTCGTAAAGACAGAGAAATGTTAGCGATCCTAAAAAACAGAGAGAAAGAGAGAGAGGGGGGTTGGTTCTCAAAGAGAGAGAAAGAGATGTTAGCGGTTTTTGAAGAGAGAGATGTTAGCAGTTCTCAAAGAGAGAGAGAGAGATTGTTAGCGGTTCTCAATGGAAGAGAGATGTTAGCGGTTCTCGAAGAAAGAGATGTTGGCGGGGCTCAAAGTGTATGTTAGAGGTTTTCGGAACTCGAAGAGATAAGACAGGGTTTCGGTATCCAGTGTAACAAACAGGCTTTGATCGTCAAAAGAAAGATGTTACTAAACGTTTTCAAAAAATGGTACTCAGATTAACAAACAGGCTTAGACTGTTAAAAGAAAGATGATTCCAGTCCTCAAAAAAATTGATAAAAAAAATAAGGATATCTGTTCTCAAAAAAAATAAAAAGATCACTGTTCTCACCCGTACCTACTCTTGCTCAAACCAGGAGCGAGGGGGAAAAATTACCCGACTCTCTCCTTACAAGATTAACGTACTTTCTTATTTTTTCTCTTAATCTTCTTCTCTATGTTTTTGGTATACGACCAGGAGTCAAGTATAGCTCTCGAAACCTTTGTAAAGGCATCTCCAGAACTGTCGACAATCGACAAGCGTAAACAATGCTTACAAGTGTAAGCCACACGCAGGAAAAACCTCAGGGGAAAACAACGGACGAGAGGAACGAGACAGAGATAACAAAGAGACGGGAAGACAGACAGACAGAGAAAAAGGGACAGGGCAAGGTGCTACCGTATTTCGAGAGATTTCGATGAGATAAAGGAGGAGGTAGGTAGGTAGGTAAGTCTGTTACGGGAAGGTCCTTCCCTCTTCGAATGAAAAGAAGAAGAAGAAGAAGAATAAAGAAAGAAAGAAAGAAAACGACAAAGAAGAGGAAGAAAAAGAATAGGAGAATAAAGACAACGAAGAAGAAGAAGAAGAAGAAGAAGAAGAAGAAGAAGAAGAAGAAGAAGAAGAAGAAGAAGAAGAAGAAGAAGAAGAAGAAGGACACCGGGGCTGTCGATGCTCCTGCTGCTGTTCTAGCTTCTGCTGCTGCTGCCTTGGGGCCTCAGTGATCCCGGGCCCTGTCACAACAAATTGCTGTTATGGTGGACTTTAGGACAGCGGGAGGTCCTTGGTTTCTCTAGGGCTTCTGTCTACAGCAGGTGATGTTAAGAAATTTGTGCTTCCTTTCGTGGGGTTGGGGGTGGGGGGCTGTTGAATGTAAACATGCCTGTTGTTGAAGAAGAGAGACTTCTTACGCGGAAGAATAAAGTAATAATTTAGCTATAGGTCGAAGCGTAATCACCAGTTAAAAGATACAGCTTATGCAGGAAAGATATTACAATGACACAAACAGCTGCTGGCTTTAATATATAAACAAAATATTTTTATTTATTACTAAGACTCGTTCAGTGTACAGATCAGTCGTTCTTACCAGATGAACAAAGATCTAATTAAAGCGATGAAAAATACTCGTAATATTACTAAGAATCACTTAGAACTGTTAAAAGAAATCCTGTAATTAGCAAAGCCAATCTAAGCATTTTACATGCGCTGTAGCGAGAATCTTAACCCTCAGTAAATAAGAAAGGATTAATCATACTAATAATGGTTTTAAAAACTAAGCAATTACAAACAATACAGTCTAAAAGACAACATATTGTTAAGCATACTGGTATTACATTGTCTATTTCAACCCTACGTACAAACAAACCATACCTTCAATTAATACACCGAAACTGAATATGGACCAAATACGAGAAACTGAAATAATTCTCATACATATACTAACGTCATTTATTTATTTTTTACAGCAAAATAATAAAAAATACATGGTCCATTTCGAACAAATACGAAAAATTAAGTGATTCCGATACATATACCAAAGTAATCTATTCATTTTTACCGTAACATCATAAATAATACACTGTCCATTTCGTAAGGGATACATAGCCTATACTAAAGCCATTGATTTATTTTACAGTAACGTACCAATAAGTAACACACTGTTCATTCCTTGAGGGAAAGGAAAATAATTACTTGAACTAATGGAAAACTCCCAACTACTGTAACTTTGACGCGAGTTCCCCAAAACGAGTGCCTTTATAGGACGATAGCATAGCGGATGTGACCGCATCTCTCTCGACGTGGAACAGATGTTTTCGTGCGGAACGTGTTCCTCGGTGTGGGTAATCCCCCCCCCCCTTTTTTTATTTTATCCAGTACGTTTGGTCACGTTTGGGAGATATTTTTCCAGGGGGAGGACTGCTGCGAGATTGTTTGGTTGACTTGTCAGATATGGAATGAAGAAATATCAGCAATAATAATAATAATAATAATAATAATGGTAACTTAATTTGCATAATATTATAAATGAAATTATAGTCCCAATTCTCTCTATATTTCCCTCTTAAACGCACGCGCGTGAACACACACGGATATATATATATATATATATATATATATATATATATATATATATATATATATATATATATATATATATATATATATATATATATATATATATATATATATATATATAATATATATATATATATATATATATAATATATATATATATATAAATACATGTATATATATATATATATATATATATATATATATATATATATATATATATATAATATATATATATATATAAATACATATATATATATATATATATATATAATTGTATATATATATATATATATATAAATACACACA
>NC_089754.1:33722383-33724883 GCF_040412425.1 Macrobrachium rosenbergii | reverse complement strand
CTGGGTGTCCCCATACCTCCCTCTCGGTTTTGAGGTCCAAGATTGAGGTATCGAAATCCCCCTACCCACACCCCCCACCCGTGTATGCGTATGTATGTGTGAAAGGGGAACAACAATGCTACCAATACCACTCCTTTCTAAACATTTCAAAACACGAGGGGTCCTTCTGGGTGTTCCATTACCTCCCTCACAGTTTTGAGGTCTAAGTTTGAGGTATCGAAATCCGCCATTTCCCTCACCCTACCCACTCCTTTGGGTGTGCTGTGTGTGTGTATGTTTCTTCGGCGACCCACTCAAACCACGCAGCCTTCTCTTCTCTGCTCTATCTCCTGACAAATAACCGTGACCAAGGAATCCATGTTGGAAGCATTTTGTAAGAGGCAGTTTCGACCACCTTGGGGCAGCCGACAGGGACGCAAACACACCCATTACGTCACCGCAACGGCCATTAACACCCTCGTAACCGGTGGCCAGTTTGTCCCTAACAGCCACGACGGCAGAGAGAGAGAGAGAGAGAGAGAGAGAGAGAGAGAGAGAGAGAGAGAGAGAGAGACCACGACCTCCATCCCGGACCAGTCGCATCCCTGTCTCGTACGCATTTCGTCCTTAATCCCCTGTGGGTTTATTTTTCAAATCAGTTGGCTACTGAGCTAACTTCACTCATATCGAATACATGTTTTACCTTTAAAGTATGTAATAGTAATAAAAATACTCTGTATTTATAATAATAATAATAATAATAATAATAATAATAATAATAATAATGATAATAATTTCAGCTCAGGGCCATATAGAGAGATAAACAACACAGTAAACAAAATTTAGATACACGGTGTAAGGCGTTATAATATAAACGGCTTATACAGTTGATAATAATAATAATAATAATAATAATTATTATTATTATTTTCCGTTTAGTACTTACACCATTACTAAAAGGTAAATTCCAAGTGAAGATATTTACTGTAAAAATATTCTAATTAACAATTATCATTTTCAAGTACCTGGATTTACATTTTAATATCATCAATGACTCCCGAAGCTTTATTTTATCTTAATTGTGTGTATTTTTGTACATTTTTGTACATTGTTTATTACTATTATTATTTAAGCAGTCGAGACTATTTATTATCTCTAAAATCCTTAGCAACATCCCGACCACTAACTTATTCTGCCAGGTAGCTTGGAGAAGGTAAGGTATGCAAGCTTTCTGGAACAAACATATGTGAAGGCCACAACTATGCCTTCTTGGATTTTTTGGGGGTGAGGGAGAATTGTGGGCCTTGGGAGAAAGAGGGGGGTGGGGAATACAGAAGTGGTCTAGAGGAATTCCAGATTTTTTCCTCTTTTTTTTTGATGGGTTCCATTTGCAGAATTTCTGAACTAAGGACCAGGTAGAAAGATCTGACTTTTCTTTTTAAGTTTTATTGGTAGGCGTCGATGGTCACTCTGCTTCCAGTTTCCAGAAGTGAATTTTAAAAATTTCTAAATTTGGAGTCTGGAATTATACTTGGTGGGTTTCCTTACTCAAGATAAAGGTATTAAAGTCTATAAACTGATCAAATCTTGATCAGTTTATAGACATGTAAAAAGAAAAATATTTCTCCTTCGTTTGAAATATTAAAACAGTACTTTTAACTTCACATTCTTATTGTACCTTCAGAATCCAAGATGACTTGTTTGAATATATTCCGAATATGGCGTTGCATTTCATTAAAAGTCGTGAGTACAGAACAATGAAAAGATGTGGAATGTGTTAGCCAATTGCTCTCTGGGAAAATATTTCTTGAGGTAATTATGGCAGTTAATTAAGCCAATTAAGGGGAATGTGGTAACGGTGATTCGTAAATTAAGTGATGCAATACCATCAAAATACCATATCCCAAAGATGCAAAGATCTTTGAAATAAATAAATGATGACGAGTATCCTTGAGGTATTCTGCAATACAATTGTTGTGGTTTCAATACTGTTTCTTTTTTCTCTTATTATTTCTGTCTCTTTTTGTCCTTCCACTGTCCAATTTTATTAATAGTAGATCTAACATTTTAAAAATTTCTCCTTGAAATGGCTGTTAAAGCCATGAGCTGAAATAATGTACTTCATTATTATTATTATTATTATTATTATTATTATTATTATTATTATTATTATTATTATTATTATTATTATTATTATTATTATTACCTGCTATAAAAAAAAGACATTCCTTCTTCTGAAGAGCTTTTTTGTACGATGTAAAAATTTCAAAACCTCTCATCAAACTTCAATGGGTAAGGAAACTATTAAATCCTTTTATGAGATCTATGGCCCGGGTCGAAAGGGCTGAAATTTTACCAAGTCTGGAAATGCTGATGTAAATAATCCTCAAAATCTAATTACAGCTTCTCTGGCCCATTGCTCACCCACCCAAAAAATCATATAGGATAAGATAAATAAACAAAACAAATAGACACATGTGAATCTACAAACCGCCTGCCAACTTCATTGAAGGAGATAATC
>NC_089754.1:33707383-33712383 GCF_040412425.1 Macrobrachium rosenbergii | reverse complement strand
TATATATATATATATATATATATATATATATATATATATATATATATATATATATATATATATATATATATATATATGTATATATATACATACACATACATACACACACACATATATATACAGCGTGCAAAATCAACATTACCAGACGTATGATACTAGTTGCACTCTTGTTATCAAACACTAAAAATGGATGCGTGTTGAAAATGGTATACTACAAGTGTTTAAGAGCCATCTCCCACGTCAAAAGGAGTACCACAAGGCGGAGTCCTTGGACTGATACTATTTAACATATACACACTAATTATCCTGGACTATGAAAAAACATGAAGTAAATTGTAAGTTTTTCGTGGATGATGGACTCCCATTCAAGAAATTAAGACAAAAATTGGGAACACAAACGAGGACGTCAGTAACTGGATGGAAAAAAAAAAAACACAAAGAACATGAAAACGCAAAAAAACTTGAACAAATCTTTATATTACAACCGAAAAAATAAACCAGACAAAAGTGCCAATAGTAACGAGAGCAAGAAACTTAGACGTGTAGTTTAAATAGGACCTATTACCCAAAAAAATGTAGCCTTCATGAAGAAATATCTAAATGCAGATGCGTTAGCAACACTTATACATAACTAGGCAATCACAAATCCAGACTGCTGTTACTGTATGAAGGTGTAACTGCTTATTGAGGATGCTGGAGAGTTTAATCAGCAAATGCTGCAGAGTTTAATCAACAAAGTAACCAAAATTAAAAATGAATAATTCCCCACGAGATAGGGTCACCGATAGTCATACCGAGTCTCACTGGCTACCTTTTAAAGTAAGAATTGATTATAGAATATGTTTTCTTTATGCATATTACGGTAACAAAAGAATATGTAAACGACCTCTTATAAAACTATACCACAGGATGCCTAAAAATCACGTAGGAGTATAGACAAATATAGAACAATGACACCAAGATGCGATAAAGATATTGCAAAAAAAAGCAGCTTTGAATGCGCTATTCAACCCCCAAAAAACCGAATTAAGAAACTAAAAACCACCTATTCAAAACCAATTTAAAACGAGTGAATATGATATTATTTGAGTGAATACAAACTGCTACATGACAAATCTGGACCGACGGGTGGACCAGACGAGGCCCTCCAAAAATAAGTATAGTTGTTTAAATGAATAATTATGGACTGGAAAAACCAGTGGGCATTTTGGTAACTGCAGTCGACTCTTTTATAATTTTTTTAGTTTCCAGGAAACTCAGACCTCCAAAAACGTAACGCATGAAAATGAGGCAATCATAGAAATAGAAGTAAATAGATATTAGAAATTAGTTACAAAAAAAAAAAAATAAGCATTAGTTTTCATGACGCATTTCCATAAGATCCAACGATATCTTTGTCGTCGTGACCAAATACAAAAATCCTCCCCCCGACATTGCAACATACATCCGGGAAGGGGAGGTTAAGCATAATTGCAAGGAGGGGGGGCTCGGTGGAGGGGTCAGAGGTCACGCTCCGTATAATTGACGGGGAGCGGGGGAGGGGGGAAGGGGAGATAGTAGATGGTGCTAGATCAATGAAGTACACGGCATGTTGGGGGAGGAGGGGGAGAGGGACCTGGATGTTTTGGGGAGGGGGTGAGAGGAAGGACCTGGAAATTGGGATTGGGGGAGGGGAGGGTTGGGGGCCAATCAAGCATTCAATTTACTGACCTTTCATCGTTAGTCCGTCCAAGTCCAGGTAGGCGCCATCTATAAGTAAGAGAAAAGTGCGGATTCAGTATTCTTCCAGTGGCTGCATTGGGCACGTAATCTACTACTTTTGTTAATGTAAGGGCAAAGATGAGACATACAGTAGCTCCCCCTGCGAAAACCGTAGCAGCGCTGATGGCGTGACTTCATTTTGAGAAAAGAGAGAGAGAGAGAGAGAGAGAGAGAGAGAGAGAGAGAGAGAGAGAGAGAGAGAGAGAGAGAGAGAGAGAAAGAAATGGTAAACGTATTAATGAAGGGTTTATGTAGTGTTAGTCATTCCCAATTTTCAGTGAGAGCAAAATTAATTTTCAGAGAGAGAGAGAGAGAGAGAGAGAGAGAGAGAGAGAGAGAGAGAGAGAGAGAGAGAGAGAGAGAGTTGGTACAGGTGCTAATGAGGAATACATGTAGATTTCGTCACTAACAATCTTTGGTCAGGGAAAAATTGGGTTGTTATTTCTGTCAACGAATAGCATCTGGAGTTTTGCTGAATCCTTTTTCTGGAATTATAAGGATAAGTTGTCATATTAAAGGAAATTTCAAATTTAAATAGCCCGTATATTTAATTTCATCTCCGTCAAGTACGACCAAAAATAAAGACAGGGCTCTAGTCTTTGAAAACATTTGTCCCTAGATGCATTACGTAACTTGGAAGTGAACCAGTTATGAAGAACCCCATTATCGTTTTTTCTGTATGAATAATTACGATTAACTTTGGCAAATACGGAAACGATTTAATTGAATAACACCAAAAAATCATACACTTTCCCTGTCTACATGCTTAAATTCAAATATTAATTCCATTATCATCAAATAACATGCTTCACATTTTAGGGTCACTGCAGTGAATATCACTGCAATTTAAATCGAACCCAATCTTTACCTAGCAGCGGATAAAGAAAAACCCACCCGATGAAGGGTAAGTAATTTGTTATGAATATTTACATAATTAATACAAGGAAAACCGAATTTGAAACTTCCCAGCCCTCCGAAGGGTAAATATCTTATTAATATTTACACAATCAATAGAAAAAAAAACCCATTTCGAAACTCCCCACAATCTCAGACATTTTCGGACACATTCAAAATGGCTGTCAGTCTCCAGACGAATTTATGGACTGAGAATAACGAACAGACTTGACGTTTCAGCTTTACTGCAGCGAGCAACAAACAAGAGGCAACTTTTACGTTGACATATTGCAGACGAGAAATTCCCTTCATCAACTGACCAGCAGGACTTCTGAAATATAGATTGCCAGTCTTGGGTTTTTTTTTGTGATATACAGCGTCTTTTTTTCTTTTTCAAGTTCACCAGGAAACGAAATGTTCTCACTTGGTGAACATCTGGTGCAAAGCCACAAATGCCCAACAGGTGTACATCGGGCTTTTGGGTGACACAAAGTTGGAACTAAGTATAAATGTAGGTACATATATACAAACACACACACACACACATATATATATATATATATATATATATATATATATATATATATATATATATATATATATATATATATATATATATATATATACTATATATATATATATATATATATATATATATATATATATATATATATATATATATATATATATATATCTCACTAAGTCCACGTCAAAAGTGAGTGAAAGCCGGGACTTTGAACGAGCACTTTAGTAGTGTGAACTTGAAAATGTAGAATAAACTAAGAAAGTACTTGTTCAAAGTCCCGGTTCTCACCTTCCGACGTGGACTCAGTGATATTCTCAAGCACGCGTTCCTTCGTGCTGCATTGGATACACACACACACATACACAAACACGCACACACACACACACACATATATATATATATATATATATATATATATATATATATATATATATATATATATATAGAGAGAGAGAGATAAATTTCAATAAACATAAACTACAATACCGTTAGCAACTGCAACAAATACCAACTGCTATTACAAGGTGAAGCATTTCCTACATTTCAGCTACACAATAATAACGATAACGATAATGATACTGAACTAATTATATAATATCCTATCAATGATCATTTCAACATACATTTTAAATAACCCAAACATAGAGTATCCTTGCAATGAAAGGAGCATAATTTCATTCTACAGTTTAAATGAAGCTCTTTATTCCAATACTCAAATTCACACGGCTTTAAAATCCCCTAGTGTTTATTGACAAGTCTGCGTCAACGAAGATACATTCGTAATTTATGAAATTAAACAGCTGATCAAACTAGGATGATGAACTGCCCATAAAACCACCACACTGGCAACGGGTCTTTGGGAATAATTATTACATTACGCAATGAAAATCATGCCTTCTCTCTCTCTCTCTTTGAAAATACACCTTTTAGCCAGCATGGTTACATAAAAAAATTAAGAATTGGAGCGAGCACAATACATAAATGAGACTGACAAAACGAAATTAAAAAGGAGATAGGGGAAGAGCAGTGTAATAATAATAATAATAACGATAATAATAATGCGCGTTTATCCAAATAATCTTTGTGATAATTGGAAATGGGATACAGGGAGTTGAAAGTAATAATAATAATAATAATAATAATAATAAGAACGGAACTAAACAAGGCCGAATAACGATCCCATCCCCTTGTGATGGCCCAAACCAGACGGAACTATAACACAGGCTGATGATAAAGCGAAAATCCCATCCCCTTAAACTCTTAAGAATACCAAACCAGACATGAGAGAAATATATATAGTTCAACTATATATAGGAAGAGAAGATTGAACGCTAAAATAGTCTCATAAGTTCAATTAGAACGATCTTATATAATATATATATACACATATATATATATATATATATATATATATATATATATATATATTTATATATATATATATATATATATATATATATATATATATATATATATATATATATATATATATATATATATATATATAATATATTTTTACAAACTACGAAAGATAACTGCATTTGCATGGCGCAAATAATTTTATTAACAAGCTTCACAAAACATTATCAATAACTCATCACTTACTTTACGAACAAAAAAAAGTAAAAAGCAAAACCATTAGGATGAACTTAATTATGCATTCTTAATAGCTATGGCTGTTAACTTTATCGTAATGAGCACTCATTACGTCTATACTAAAAAAATGCCAATTAAGAAAAACACTAAACATCGCCGTAGAATAATTTTAGATTCGATCTTAGACTCTCACGCGAAAATAAACTGAGCCTCAGAGAAAACA
>NC_089754.1:33697383-33702383 GCF_040412425.1 Macrobrachium rosenbergii | reverse complement strand
GCCAGTGGAAATTGCACCCATAATCATAGGATCACTAGGCATGATCCCCAGATCCCTGAAAAGGAATCTTGAAAAGCTAGATGCCGAAGTAGCTCTAGGACTCATGCAGAAGTGTGTGCTACTAGAAACAGCGTACATAGTGAGAAAAGTGATGGAATCCTAAGGGGGCAGGATGCAACCCGGAACCCCACACTATAAATACCACATCGTCGAATAGGATGACTGAGATAGACAAATAATATTATTAATAATAATAAAATATACCGGATATTTCAAGTAGAATCACCATTCAAATTCATTGTTATGATAATAATATGCGTACAGTAAATAATAAAATATAGCGCCAAGCGGAAAAATAGATTTTATGACACTCGATGCAATTTCAGTATTTAGTTTTATATAAACCTATAAAGATAAACGCAGATAAAAAAGTATAAATTATATAGCTTTCCTTTAGTACTACAAAATACTAGCATACATATATATAAACTATTTTCTTTGACTTCCTTTGTATGGACTAATACATTCGACGATACAGCTTCTTTATAAACGTCTTTCTCATTGGAATTCGACTGTCCTCCCTGTTCCATTGATAACCAATAGCAATGCACAGCAAGGCTTATAAAATTATACAACTAAAAGTGACGATAAGATTGCTCTCAAGTCCTCAAAGCAAAACAGAAAACAAAAAATGTCACTAAACATATTAAGAAAAATAAATCTTAATTAATAACTCCCTTTTGCGACTAAAAATATAATGAGAGACCGACAAAACGGAGGCGGTTCAAACTTCATTTTTAGGCAAATAAGTTAATGAAGGCAAATATGCATGCCGACACAAAATGAATGGCGATTTTAGTTCATATGTATCCGTCAAATGCCGAACAAACGACTTACGAATGGTTGTTGAAGTGAGTAACTGAGAGCGACTTAGACGAAATGCCTCGGTAGAGAAAAACAACCGTATAGCTGGTTATAAAAAAATAAATAAAGAATGGTTTTTCTGAGTAGCTGAAACAGTGCTAGGGAAAATAAAATGCCTAGGCGAGTTAAATGCTGTTAAATATTAAGCACAGGAGGCACAAGAAACCGACTTTAACTAGAGATCTGGATTTCCTACATCCGTAAATAGTAAATGGGCAGATAATTAAGAATTTTTAGTTTCCTACCTTCTAAAGTATTCAAACCTGTTTGTTAGCAATGGATAGATAGTAGGACTAATATCGTGAAAATTCCGCAGTTTAAAATGCTAGTAAAAAATGGCGTTCCCAAAAGCCAAGAGGTGCGGTAATACCCGTAACAATGCGTACAAGCTTGAATATAAAAAAAAAAAAACTATCCTGAAAAATAAGGAAATTGCGCAAAAATAAAAAATAAGTTTAGTAAGCAACGGATCGTTTTATAACTACAAAATACCCACGACCCAAGACCACCTATGCTTTGAGAGGTCGCCGTCATCTTTACGTCTCTCTATCTCATACAATATTAATTTTTTTAACGGAGGGAAAAAAATTATTAAAAAAAACCTTCATGAAAAACCCCCACTTACCGTTGTTGGGCTGGGCTTGATAGGAGGGCTTTTTCATCCACTCGTACGGCGACCGAACCTGCTGTGGCCTCGGGGGCGGCCCTTGAGCCGTAGGGGGAGACGCTGCGTCCCCCGCGCCGTCTCCAAGTCCCAGAATACTTTCGTGCGGCGACTGCGCCCCCCCGCCGCCTCCGGGAAGACCACCTCCTCCGTCGGTAACGTAATCTGGAGGGCCTCCTCCTACTGAAGGCAGTTTAGGGAAGTGGGAAAAAGGGGAGCCCGGCCCCGCTTGGACTGTGGCCCCGGGGGCGCAGGGCGAAGGGGTATGTGGCGGCTGTTGAAGTTGGGGTCCTGAGGCCGTCACCGACAGCGACGGCGGTAGGGGCGAGGCTCCTCCGGCGCCGTTCTGGTGGATGGAGGCGCTCCAGTCGTCGTACCCTGGAGAACGCTGCTGTGTGCAGTGGGCTGCTGCAGCCGCGGCAGCCGAGTGGTGCGGAGGCGGCATATAAACGGCCGCTGGGTTGTGCCAGGCGCCCCCCTGAAGTCCGTCTCCGAATTGGCCCGTCATGAAGGGCTGGAAGTTGTAGTTCGAGTCCAGAGGGCCATACTGGTGGGGATGGTGGTGGTGGTGGGAGGACTGTTGGGGGTAATAGCCGAAATACCCGGGATGGCTCTGCTGGGCCACCACCGAATGGGGCGGCCTGTTGGCCGTCGGGAACATGGCGGCGTCTGACGAAGAAGACCCGTCCACCAGAACCATGATACACTCAGGAGGGCGACCCGCCCATCACCACCTGTTTTCAAAACCAACGCACACGCGCAAGCACGCACTTAAAAACACTTCGAAAAACACAGGCGCACAGAATCTCTCCCGTCCGAGATCCCACTACTTGAGATGGTGAGTTTTGCGATGGCCGAGTTACAACTTAAAGACCTCGAGTATTATTTTCGGGAGAAGGGGTGTTGAGGTTTCTCCTGAAGGGATCCAGATGTCTTGCAAAGGTTCCAGATTGTCTAGGGGCTTCTCTGATCAAACCAAACTCTTAAGAAATACTAAAACCAAATAAAAACACTTAAAATTGACATAGGTATCGCGGGGCACCTCCGGCGGCGAGAACCCTTCGATATTGAACCTGAAACGCAGAAGTCAAGGGACCGGGATTCCACTTTTACTCTTCCCTTGCGTTAGAGACAATGGCGGTCGGCCCTCTGTTTTGCCTCGCATTTGAGATTACCCCTAAACTCCGCCCACTGTCACACTAACCCCGCCCTTCGTCAAGATCTGACCAACCGGGAGGTGAGTTTGCCACAGCATCCGGCCAATAGGAATCCTTTCCCATCTCTACGACAAAAACATTGGGTAAGTGGAAGAAGAAGAGTCTTCCTTGCAAGAAAGCGTTCTGTTAAATCTTGTAGGTAAAGGATTTCGATAATAGCGTCCCTGGGGTTGATATTTCTCTCGGAAATACCTTTTCTCCTCCGGAAAATATTTTGGTTACCCGGCGTAAAAATAATTGGCGTGGAAAATGGATGCGGCGTTGGCGGCAGTGTTTTCAGTTTGACGTCGATTTCACTCGAAAAAGGGGAAAAATCGAGAGAGAGAGAGAGAGAGAGAGAGAGAGAGAGAGAGAGAGAGAGAGAGAGAGAGAGAGAGAGAGAGAGGACGTGTCTGCGGTAATCTGCTATTCTGATCACGACCGTGATTTGTAACAGGGAAGACTGTAGCGGCTGCAAAGCTGCAACCTTATTGCTGCAACCCTTATTCAAATAAGGTATACCTGTTGGGTTACCGCCAGCTTCCAGCAGAACCTGGAACCTGGACATTCAACAGCCTCTAGAACAATCAGCAATTCGCTACGATGATTGTTCTCGTGCTCAGAGCAAATGGGAAATCTCTGGTGTGCCGTGCGGCACGAATAATCAGATCATATCTAAAGCTCAATATAACCGGTAATAAATTATCTCGGCTGATACAGAAATATTTTGGACCACGGACAAATGTACTCTCATTTATACTCTTCTGAAGATCATTCCCAAAGCTGCTGGAATCAGGAACAAATGTACTCTCATTTATACTCTTCTAGAGATCATTTATAAAGCTACTAGAATCAGGGACAAATGTACTCTCATTCATACTCTTTTAGAGATCATTCCTAAAGCTACTGGAATCAGGGATTAATGTTCTCTCATTCATGCTCTTCTGGAGATCATTCCTAAAGCTACTGGAATCAAAGACTAATGTATTCTCATTTATATTCTTCTAGAGATAATTCCTAAAGCTACTGGAATCAGGAATTAATGTACTCTCATTTATACTCTTCTGAAGATAATTCCTAAAGCTACTGGAATCAGGGACTAATGTACTCTCATTTATACTCTTCTGAAGATAATTCCTAAAGCTACTGGAATCAGGGACTAATGTACTCTCAGTTACACTCTTCAACTAATGATCCCTTGAAGCTACTGAAAAGTTCATGAAGGAAATTTGATTACTGACATTCGTGGATTCAAAACGACAGAAATAGTCAACACTCGACTAGTTTACTAGCATAAACTGTCATTTTCATTATTTAATGTTTCTGGTACCAAACTATCTATTGAACGCATTATTTTGTACCTCTTAGCTACCGCTTTTACCCTTTATTTCACGCTGAGTGAATCAAATTCAAATTCAAATCTTTATTCATATGCATTACATACTACAACATATACTATTTGTATTTTTTTAAAATAATGACGAGATAAATCTTACTCTTCAAGGAGAAACTCATAAGGTTAAAACAGATTTTTCTGCATTATAACAACACTACCGAACCTACAGGTTGTCATCTTAAAAGACCATTTTACTTATAAATTGCCTTTTCACTCACTGTAAGTACCCGTTCTCTTGTGTTATGGGTTTCCATCATTTATGAGGTCATAATTTCTTTCCTGTATTCAGTAATCGAGTTTTTTTTCCAACATTTCATGATTTTATGAAATGTTCGTCTTAGAAGCCTAGAAATATATATAGCTTACTGGATAGGTGCAGAACTATTTATTATATATCTCCACTAATCTATCCGTCAGTCCCATTTCTTTGTTATTTTAATGTTTTAGTTCTTCACCTTTCTTAATGAATTTGTCCTTAATTTCTTACGTGTTTCTGTATAAACATGTCTCTGATTTCTTCTGAATGTTGTCATTGTTTTACATTCTTTCAATTCCAGGGGCAACTCACTAAATTATATTCTTGCCATTAACTTAAATGATATCCTTTCAATATATTTGATATATTTGGTTTTATCAGTCAGAGTATTTAGCTTTAGTCTTCCTTATGCTATAACAGAACTAACTTTTTTACCAGTACAAGGATGCACATACAAACTATGTGTTCCTTTCGCTAAATTATATGTATAGTCTATATACTATCAGACATGAATAAGTTAATTATTTTAATTATGGATATATACTGAAATGTTTCTGTAAATTA